>NC_060263.1:8896310-9208808 GCF_021901455.1 Neodiprion lecontei
ATCCTCTTATAAATAATCCGATGAAACGGCCTCGGGCTGCGAAATCATTAAGGCATGCAGGTATTATGAGAAATAGTTTTTACAACTGACAATGTAAAGTTTCACATCCATATTACCCTCAATCGATCATAAGAAACTTACACACATAAACGACTGAGTAGATGTTTCGGTTGGAAAAAAAAAATCATTAGTATGGACTATTTGTTTTTTCGCGGTCAAATATTTTGCACACGTGGAAGAAAGATATATCCAGTCAGGATTTTTTTCGCGGCAGAATATCGTATGTACATTAATTTGCCAAATTGGTCACCACTCTTCACTTTATGCGACTAACTATATTCGTATGTACGCGGTATCAATACCGTATCCTAATGGCCATGCCATCCATTGTACATGGTTAGATCAATATGAAATGTGCCTCGCTAACCTGAATTTTTCCCGCCATGTGCGTATAAATACAGCTCGATAATTCAGAGACAAATACATGTACATATATTCGATAGAAGTCCAAGACTTTGCTCAAAGACGAGTGGTTTTTGAAGTATAAACCAGAAGCTGATTGATCACGCACAGGAAATTGGACACCATACACTATAACAGAATACACGTAATGCGTCGATACACCATGAAGTAAGTAGTAAAAGTCTCTTGTAACAGTTTTTCTTACTACGTTTTAGTGTGCAATGTAAAATAACGTTCGAGTTATTAATAAATATAACTGAATACGTGTTAGTCGATTTCACTCGAAGCGAGAATTGGAAATTAGTACATTGTGTAACAAGGAGGCAAACTCTGTCTTTTCAGGCCGAGCGTAAGTTTGCAATACGAGTCGTAGGCGTTGAGCCAAATAAAAATATTGCAAATATATTGAGCGAAAAAACCGTTGCTTCCCTGTTGCACACGATTCTTTACGTAACAAGAGTATGTTAAGGGGTTATACCTGGTACAGATTTTTCAAAAATCGATTGTTTGTCTTTTTTTTTGGTTTAATATCATTTTCGTTATGTAGATACATTCAAGCATGTGCCCAGAAAATTTGCTCTCGATCCGACAAATATTCTCGAAGTTACGCGGACATCTTCAAAGACGCCCCGGAGTGTTTGAAATTTCTTGTGAAACTTTAAACGCGTTTTTCTCAAAACAATGTTCTTAAAGTTGGTAAGCAAGATTTCTCGGAAACGGCTGAACCGATCAGTCTCAAATTTTTACACAACCTTTATGAATATATTTTTTAGTTTTTGACCAAGGGTTTTTTTTCCTCGATATATATTGTCCATTTTATAAACACATTGGAATGAAATTTTTCTTTTTTTTCTTTTTGAGAAGCCGCCGTTTTGTTCAAAATTGATATTTAGCTTATTCCTTCGATCAAAGACCAGACAAGACGCCTTTTTTAGATGAGCTCCCGGAGATCGGCTATAACAGCTTTAAAAATCATTATTTTGACAAATAAAAAGTATCACAATGAAGTTCAATGTTACCCCAATATGTATTATACATTTTAGAATTAATAATTGAAATGTTCTCTTCACGAAAGATCCTCGAAAAATCGCTTTGAGGTTAGGGTCACGTAACGTCAGATTTGTTTGCGACAGCGCATGCGCGCTGTACAGAAACGACCACTTATCACTCCTAGGACTTAAAACTGACCTTTTCATCACTCCGCGCATGCGCATTCGCAGACTCATTCGACCGTCATAGAAACGGGTAATTTCTGTACGGAAAACACGCGCAGAAAAACGTACAAAACATGATCGCGTTGTATGATATAATTTTTCGCTGCGATTTTCACGCATGAATTCAGAATTCCCTGATACAAGTATATATATATGCCTATTTTCCCACTTATCGTCGCGAGATTCAAGCAGAGCCGTCCGACCGAGGAGGGCTAATCCGAGATAAACTGTAGAGCGATTGTTTCCCTAATCGCTGACGTATTTATCGCGCGAGTAGTGCGGCTGCTGCGGTCGTGTGGGGTGGTCGATTTGATCGGACGCCGCAGTCTGCCGTGCCATAGAGAAATTTCCTTTCAAGCGAAGCACCTCGATGATTTATTGCCGCCGGGTAGCCGACACCCGGATACAGGATACAGGGCGTTCCGGAGTGATATGTAGGCTCCAGGTGCTCGGTGACACGTCAGGATGTTAATGTGATTCGAAAAAGTTGTTACGAAGACGCGGCCGAGAACGACGTTTCCGACGATGACAAGAATACCGGCTGGTTCCTCAAAGGGTCATTCCTTGTCTGACAGTCAACGGGTTCGAGGTCACGAAGCTGACCTTGACCTCCAAGTTGCCGCAGGGCGGGGAGGATTAGTAATTTCATCACGCCGTTACTTTTATTTGACGGGAAAACAGACACCGATGTATAGTGAAAAAGAAACACGATCTTTCGTCATTTTTTAAGTATTTTTACTTTACACAATACTGAGAAACATTTCGTTTGTTATAGTAACCGGAAAAATTCAGTAAAACAGGTATCGTTAAAAAAAACTGTTTGAATATTGTTGGAATTACGAAAAACGAGGTGTGCTTAACCATTTTGCGCTATTGTCGATCTTTTTTTGGTAATTGCAACGCAAAATCAGTTTGTGAGGTTTACTTTACTGTTTTAGTTAAATAAGGCTCTAAACTCAATTTATCGTTGCACAAGCGTTAAATTTTTGCAACAGTTGCAAGAAAATATAGTAACAGTGATCGTAATGAGAAAGAATAGTAACGGACACTAAACTTTCTGGTAAAAGCTACAAAATTAATTTTTATTTTGTACCTCGAACTATATTTTTTGATTGTGGTAAAAAATAAAAATAGTCGAAGACTGAGCGGTAACCGGAACTAAAAATATCTATGAGTGTATCTTTTGTAATATATATATGGGACGTTCAATGTCAATTCGCCGGGCCATTGGCCTGACCCCTTCCGATTTGGATGTCCAATTTATTTTGGGTTCTGTTTGGCCCAAAATACGACCTCAAATTTTCGGAAATTTCTATTCCATTTTTAAGGGGCTGCACAAGCTCAAAAATCATAAAATTGTCAGAAAACATGAAGAGGGATTGTTTTTAAATTGATGATTTTTTTTTTCACAGAAACTAGGACCCAAAACATAATTTTTCCTCCTAATCCGAAAGTGGGCCGAAAACTAGCATTGTTGATTTTTTTTTTTAAAGAATATTTTATTTTATTTTGCGGACGAAAAACAAAAAAAAAATAGTTTTTTCTTGTAAAACTTGTTTTTTTTTTCTCAGATTAAAAGTAGATATAAAATACCAACTTAGTAAAATGTAGAGCTTCTTCGACAATTTTCGGGCCACTTTCCTTATTTTCTAAACTATTTTTTTTTTGTTTTCCGTCCGCAAAATAAAATAATATATTCTTGAAAAAAAAAAATCAACAATGCTAGTTCTCGGCCCACTTTCGAACTAGGACGAAACATTATGTTGTGGGTCCTAGTTCCTGGGAAAAAAATCATCAATTTAAAAACGATCCCTCTTTATGTTTTCTCACAATTTTATGATCTTTGAGCTCCTGCAACCCCTTAAAAATGGATTAGAAATTTTCAAAAATTTGAGGTCGTATTTTGGGCCAAACAAAACCCAAAATAAAGTGGACATCAAAATCGGAAGGGGTCAGGCCAGGCCAGGTAGGGGTCAGGCGAATTGACATGGAATGCCCCATATATATAATATATGTGATATATATTATTGGTTTCGGTTGAAAATTACTTTTTTATTAATTTCAACGAATCTTTACGTTTTTGAAACTGCAGAACACGAAATATATGTTTTTAAAGAACCGTCGGTTGAATGAGAATGAGAAATTGCTATGTCCCGTTTAATTTGGACTTCCAATTCTACCGGAAATGAATCGATTTTCAATGTTTCACCGCCAAATGTATACTTTTTCCTCTTTGGTACTTTCTCTGATTGAACGATTATGTTCTTCCAAGTTTATTTATTCTTCTTTCAATACTTCTTCATTTGGGTACCGAATTCTGTCAGTTTCAGATTTTTCATTTGGCCGTTTTTTGTCGGACAGACCGACAGACTCTTCCCAGTTCATGGTAATGAAGAGTCTCGCGAGAAAAAATATTTTTCCGGCCTGTTTTACCTGCAAGACCGTAAAAGTACCCTTCTGACATCCAAATTATCGAATAATGATGCGCAAGGTCAAAATTTCACAAAAAGAAATAGTAAACATACCGAGTCCGAGTTGAGCTTTGGTGAAAAATGCACAAAACACGTCTAACACTTATCTAAATTCTTCCAGAATTCAAAAAATAGCTCGAATAGATTTTTCGATATTTTGCAGCCGCAGAAAAGCATGCAGTGGGGAAAAAAGTTTTCAAAAGTTAGGTGTTTCTCAACGCCAGAAGCAAGGTCTTCTAGTTAGAAAACCTATAATCATCGATAGTGAGGAAAATAGTTGTTTCAGTTCAACTGGAATATCTCATTAGGTATACTCTATTCTTTTCAAATTAATAAGATACACTCGTCGCGATAGTAATGATATCTGGAAAACATTTTTCAGTGATAAAAATTCAAATGAATTTATTAAAATTTGATATCCCAAAAATTAAACCTGAGGCGTCTCTTCTTCATAAGTAATAGTTTTTCGGATCAACACTTCCGCATGGTTATATCCAGTATTATTTCAATACGGTGCATGAATGACAGATTCTTTCAAGCTCATGATTTAGGGCTCAGACTTTATAGCAGGTTGGAAACATAAAACGTTACTAAATTCAACCCTTCAATTATACCCGCTGCAAATTCCCATTAGCCTAATTGAATATATAATGAGATACTTCCGACGACGGGTTTGACCCTACAGAATTTTTAAGCAATAAAATTTTATTTCACTACGATGTACTATATATTATACTTCACGAGATTAGTCAGCCTGTTTTGTTTAAATTAGGTACAGAAAAGCAGGAGTCAAGACTACTCAATTTAAAAGGAACAAGGACACCAGGGATGTGCTCAATTAAAAGGTTCACATTTTCGTATCAAAAAGTCGTACGAAATTATATCTAATGAATCAAAGCCGGATTTTTTCTCTACAGATTAACACTAGAACATCAGCATGTATTGCTAAACTTAAATTCAATAAATTAATACAGCTGATACTGCATCTACGTAAAATCTTTCACTTCTCATGACTTGAAGTGACGTAAAGATCATTTGGAATATTTTTAAATCATTTAAGTTGATGATGAAGTCACTTTGAAACTCGAGTACCTGACCATCACATCGCATCAAAAGAGATTCGGATTTTCACGTTTCATGCGAAAAGCATCGTCAACTGTGCAAGGTGCTCTTCGTTCAACATCATCAACTGTGCAGAGTAACTAACACACGTTGTACCAAAGTGCTAAGTAGAAGGGATCCTGAAGTCTGTGAATTTGTAAAAGACGATGATGGAGGCTGTAGATGAGAGCACGGTATACAAACATGAGATCTATGCTGGAACTTGATTCACACGATCCACTTAAGGGCCAAGAGATCTCGAAGCAGGTGCATCAATATTCACTTCGAATTCACACCTTAACAGTTCGAGTCGCACCGCTGGTTCTTCTATCGCAGACTTCACGCGATGTACATGGTCTATATTCACGGATCAAACACACGTGTGGTTACCTCGGTTACAATACACGGACGAGTAACGAAATGGATACGCTCCAAGCACCGTACACCATTACCGGAGAGCGTATCTCGCGAACGGTGTATACTGAATTACGATGGGAAATCAATAAGCTTATCTGACTACCCCAAGCAGAAGTCCGCGAGGGACTTCGTGATGATGGTTGCTCATGCTGGCGAGGATGGATATATGATTCCTCTGCCCTGCGGTGGGACTCGGTTTGTAACAATATCGGATTATTCACGACCATTGGACCCTGCCTCTTGATTTATATCCATCCAAACGCTCCGGCCAATCGAACCTTTGGTAGGAGACTAAGATGAACAAAACATAAGAAGGATGTGATCAAAGAAACAATGTCAGTAGTGTTTGAGTCGATGCTTCGTCGTAATTTTTATTCTAAAAACGTTGGTCATGCTGTACAAACATATGGTGGAATGATTAACAGAGATCACGTGTCGCCATGAACCATATTTTTTTTCTTGTCAGTAAGCTTATTAGGAATGGATCGGAATCCATTCGTGATCAACGTTGGCAGAACTGGTCGTGAGACATGGTATTGGTCTCAACTTTGGATCGATGATCATCAGACAAAAATGTAAAATGATCCGGAATGTTACATCTTTTGGAGTTACCAGAGTATTTCCAAAGTTCATACAACCTTACAAATCATTTTCAAAGCGTACCGTTAGACGATTCTTGGCATTTCTGGATGATAACGGAACGTTTCCAAGAGTTACCGGAGTATTCGCAAAATTCAAAGAACATTTTCAAATGTTACCAGAGAAAATGAATGGGAATTACCTTTTTCTTACGTCATCCGAGGCGGATTTTTCATTCTTTCACGAAATATTGTCAAGTCTCGATTTCCAATAACTCTCCAGACTCAACTTGAAATCGTCTTGAGTCGTTTTCACTCTCCAACGAAGAATCGGAGCATTATGTCTCGGGTCTTGAAATGTTCGTAGTAAATGCATCTTTTTTCGAGCAGAATTTAGGCCAAATCAATCATGATGTACTTAACGAAAAAATCAATGCTTTCACTTGAGGAAAAAACACATTCACCTCTGGGGAGGTTGTAGATTTTTTCACAATTTCTTTCTCATCAGACTTTTAAACAAACTAAGTATTTTATTTCAATGAAATTTTACTGTCGGACCTAACGTTTCTGCCGTACGTCCTCTTGAAAATGACATTTTTTAAAGGTAATTTGAAAAAAATGTCATAACACAAAACCATTCGATTCAAAAAATCTGAAAGAGATTCTGAATCTTTTTGTGGGTTGATGAAATTCCCAAAAAAAAAAATAGGAACTAAATCTGAACAGATAACTTCGAGTCTAGGTCTAGCTTAGCTTTCTAATTTCTTTCTATTTTTGTCACTAGGTAGCAATCGTTTGGCGCTTTTTCCTTCACTCTGAAATTATGTATCGTCGACATACAGTTATGGCAAACTTATTGAGATTTGTTACTGTAACTCATTAATTACCAATATAGAGTCGACGGTTTTGTTCATCTGAAAAGTTTACATGCAGAGTACACGTAACTGATACTTTTCATTCGAGCAACTCTCCATTTATAAATTAATCTGTACTATTAAATACTTCAGGTCCCTATAACGATCATAGTTTATATTCACTGATCGAAACTACTTGTCGTAACTATAATCTTTTACGGCCTAGATAGCACACTTATTGAAATATCGACTGTCATTTGACTAATTAAGGCGATCATGATGTCAATAGATGAAAAATTTTACTTATTGTTAGAGTTTGCAGAAATTCGGCAAAACTATGTCGATTTGCCCGAGATGCGGTAACGACTGTCCGGAAGCCAAAATTCGAAGCTGGGCCAATCGTTTAGAGACGAATGTTCGCAAGAACTTCTAGATCAAAACACGGTTGGACAAAAATCGGACATCGTTTAGAACTCGACGTAATAAATGTAATAGGATAAAAATAATCTGGTGATTATCAAAATTACAAAATTTCTATTTTTGACTATTTTTTGACGACGATAAGTCAATTTATAGTTGACTTGTACACTATCGACTATCAATTGACGATGTGCTGGTCGTTCGTGAACGTATGGTTGACACGTAGTCTTCAAAACTGGTTTCAAATACACCCTCTTCATCAGGCTCTGAGTGGTTGACTACATTATCTAACGAAAGTAAGTCGAATGTGAGTCGACCTTGTTCTTCTTTGAGAGTGTATAAGCCTCTTATGTTGTACTCGAATAAATTTTTGACTAAATACTGATCTTTGATTTGACCTATGAATGTATTGTCTTCGACTGTAAAAGAAATTAGACATATGTGACAAATAACAGGGCAGTTTGCGTCTCCGTGGTACTCAAAACCGACCAGTACTTACAAAGAGGGTATCCCAGGTCGATCTCTCAGATTTGATTTCTTTTGTAATATGTTATATTAGACTAAAAACTAAGCGACACGTATTTTTTTTTTATCTGCCAAAAAACATTTTAATAGGGTAGAAATACGTTCCAAAGTAAGGCATGTCAAGGATCGATCTAGCAGTTTTTTTTTTGGTGGTCAAGAAAATTACATTCTTCATGTTTTGTTATGAGAAAACTTTTCCAGTTGGATTGGTTGAAAAATATTGTGTCCTTGTAAGTGAAACTGCCGAATCACCCCTTAACATGCCTTACTTTGAAGGGTGATTACACCTCCTTAAAGTGTCTAATGGCTGATAAAAAAAAAAAAAAAAATACACGTCACTTCGTTTTTAATCTACTATAACATATTAAAAAAGAAATCAAATCGGAAAGATCGATCTCGGATACATTCCTTATTATTCACACATTGATATCAGATATTGGTATCTCATCGTCTGAATTCGGATAGGACCTTCAATACTGAGGTTGAAGTACGCACGCATTCGGATTCATCTATTAATAGGTTAACGGTAGAGAGCTTTGTCCGGGGTTAAGGGGAGTCTAACAACAATAGGCACCAAACTCTGTGATGTGGTTATCCGACCGCGAAATTGTCTACCCCAACCAGGCTGGCAGGACCCCTCAGTCTCCTCCATCGGTATGTCGCCGTTCTGAAATATATAGTCGCATTGTTTCACGTGATACAAAGCTTCGCAAACAATGCCCTCGAGTTTTCGACTCAACAATTGATACAATTTAAATCGTGGTTCCGACTTCGAACGACCACGCAGGAGGCTTTTAATATTTTTCTAAAAAAATCAGCGAACACCCTTCCACCCGCTGATATTCGTTCTGCGAACTGGCATAAGCAATCAATCCTGAACCACACACCAGACTTTCTTCCCTGTCGTAACAACCTTAATCAATCTATCATTCGTAATAATCACTGCGCGTTGTTAGAATTACTTGAGAAATTCATTGCTAAAGGTGTCTCTTCGTATCTTTTTAGTTCCTTAAAATCTGACTGAAGAAAATTGCGCGTTGTGTGTGAATCACTTTCGAAGTATAAAGTTTCTGTTGGAAGTTGATTTTTTCTGAAAAAATAGCAGTCTGAATTGTACAGAGACTCAGATTTTTTAAATAAATTATAGTATATATTATAGTTTCAAAGTCGTACATTATCTCTTTCATTCTACGGGTATTCATAATTGAATATGTAGTATTTTTCCAAAAAGAATCAACAGAAAGTTCAAACTGACAAAGTAAAAGTGGCGGTGTTAAATATTTTTCGTTTCAATTATCACCGACGCAACGTACGAATGACATAATTGGAAATATTCTTCGGTACGAAAAACAAAAATGAACAGAAAAAAAGTTCACGTAAGATTTCAAGCACCTAATTTCGATCTCGACGTGTAAAACATCGCATCGCGAATCTTGGAAAAACAACAAAATGCCATTAAATTCTAAATGGAAAAGTAAAATGTAAATATGACGCTGAGGATGAGCGCCTAAGCTTGAACGCGAAGCTCTGAAAAGCGCCTGGATATTACGGTGTTGTAGGTATAAGAAAAGTGACTTGAGTGAAAATTTCGCGAAGAAAACAAAAGCGACGAAAGAGGGCAACTTATATTACACACCCGGTGGTGAAAATTATATTCCCAGCAGTTTTATTTCAGCAGAAGGTCGGGATGAAATTTTCGATTTAATTTCGCAGATGATTATTTAAATGACAGCAAGCAATTTCAAAGATTACCGTTTTATGCCCACTTAACTTCGCTGAAACATATATTTCAAGGATACATGCTTGATCGCCGTTCAAAACTGCTTTCGATTAGCAGATTTATTACGCCATGAGCGTCAGCCGATCGTTGATTTCTGTACTTTAATGCCACTCAGAGTATCGACTTATCGGATCCACGTCGGAGTTCCTGTTACTTGACGTCGGTCTTGCCACGGGATCAAGCCGCCTAACACACCGAGGATTTCCAACGGGAAACTAAGGGCTTCACGGTTCGCTAAAGTGCGTCTCGGCCGCGAAACTTACGCCGGATAACCGAGTGCCGCCGGCTTATTACGCTACTTGATCAGAGGGATGGGAAAACGAGGGAAATGTATCACCGATATGACGCACGGAGCGCAATTCACCCTCAGCTAATTTTTGACGAGTCAACAGTTGTGGCTCGGCCACGTGCCTCATGTTTTTAAGCGACTCCAAGGGCACTAGCTTTCGTCTCATACGTGTAGTTTGAAAGGTATAAACGTACGTATGGCATGATCGTAAACCGTAGTTTAAGGATCCAGACACTTTCCAGTGCTTGCAGTGCTTTCTAGGGACCGAAGGTAGGAAAACCTGGAGTAAAACGGTGTCGCTGAGGTTTCAAGTCGTGTCTGTTTGAAAGTAGGAACTTGTCTATTCATCAACACACTTGACTCTTGAATTTCAGTCTATTCATTTTGTTTTTTCCTTTTAAATAGTCTCTCTTTAATTTTGATATCATTGTTGGAGTTTTTTAGTTTCTAGGTTTGAAATGTCTGTCTTGATGGTAACTCTACTTTTGATAACAAGTCAGCGACGATCTTCGGTGTCTGATGTTCTATCACCGAGAGACTGGAACCTCCGTACCTTGTTTCTCCAAGAAAGTTGTTGGCCAAGAGACCCGCTTCTTACAAAGATAGATGAAACCGGTGAAGAAACACACCACGTGTCCGACTCCATGGGTCAAACTCTCATCAGTCCTCGTTTTGACCATTTAGCAGGTGTATTCGAATCGTTACAAATCACACGAAAGAGTTTCTTTAAATTATAGATTATGTGGTGGCGTTCCATTGTTACGGTAGAGATTTTCGTCCGGTTCACAGATTTATCATTTTGGTTATGAAAAATCCTAGTGTTATTAATTGAAATCCGATTCATTCTAATTAACGAAACGCTTCTGTCGCCACGTATCATGGGGATTTGAAATTTTTCAACAAACAATTTCCGGTTTTTCTCATACTTCCATAGTGTTATCCTTCAAGAATATTTTACCAGTCGATTTTTAAATAACTTCAAAATTTATTAAAATATTATTTGTTTTGACGATGTTTGGGATGGCCGTGGCGGGATACGATGATCAACCTGAGATAAGAGCTGTAACTCCGACTGCCTTAATCAGGCATACGGATCGTATCGCTGTTAGAAAAACTACATAATAAATATTTATCAACCTCCGTGGCACCTTCGTCATGAAGAAGGTGATCGTGGGCTTATGGAATGAGAAAATGGCTAAATGTCATAAATACGTTCCGCCACTCGAATTCAATTATTCAGGGCGGCTGGACAAGAAAAGCGTTACGCACCCGGGTGAAAAATAACCAAGAATATACCCTCCACTTCGCAAAGTACGAGCGCGATATTTGACGAGAAGAGCGATAGCGTGGTTACATAGCTCTTTCACGCGCGTAGTATCAGAACTCGTTTGTAGATGCTGATAAAGAGTAGCCGAGGAAGAAGCGACGGACGATAACCGCATACAGGGTCTGGTTCAGCAAGACGGTTGTAGCCTTGATACCACTCGCAAAAAGGAGCGGGTAAGTCGTTTGCAGTAAACACGGTTCGCAGGAAGCTGCCTCGGGTTCGGGGGTCGGCGGAAAATAACATGAAAAAGTAGTCCATCCGAAACACGCCTTTCACACGCGGTATCAACGGATGCACCAGGAAGTAAGGTTAGAGTGTGAGACCGAACGTTTTCTATAGAAGTGGGGCCAATTTGGGGTGGGGTTGAAATTCCGAATCTGAAAAGTTCCAAAAGCGCCAAATTTCGACTTATTTTCGTGGAGAAACTTAAGGTGAAGAACACTAACTTCGAGGACGCATCAAAGTTTCGAATGGTCCGAAACCCGGCGATCAAAATTCTGAAAGTGCAAAGTTAAGAAAGGGCAAAATTCGGACAAGTCAAAGTTCTGAAAGTGCAGGAATGAGAAAATTGAAAAATCTGAAACACCGAAATTCTGAATGACCGAAGACTTTCAGTTCTGTAAATTTCTGGCTCAGTGAAATTTCACCACTTTTATCTTTCACTGTTTTGGATTTTCGATATTTTTACCTTCGGAATCCTGGTCATTCTGATTCTAGGTTTTTGTCATTTTTACACTCAATCGTTGAGTAGACTACGCTGTGTGAGTATATTTCAGTTTTCGGAATTTTACTTTTTCGGAACTTTGTTATATCGTAACCTGAATTTTCGGAATCTTGCATTTCGAAACTTTGAGCCGTCGGGTTTCCGACCAGTCAAAACTTCAGTCTTTCATAAAAGTTCGATTTCAACATTTCAAGTTTCGCGATCAAATAATTCCGAATCAGACACTTTCGAAACTTTTCAAATTCGGAACTTCAACACCGCCCCGCCAATTTCGGCAACAGGATTCGGTAGTACCTTTAAAAAAGCTCGCGGCGTAGTAACGGGTCTCGTTGTAGTACACTTGGCTTCAGTGATTCTGTAACGGAAAAATTTTTCGACAAGTCGGTTAGGTTGGCAATGCAGAATCATCCCGCAGCGCCACCGCCGGCTGACTGCGGAACAAGCTTTGTTTTGCTGAACATCTATTCGTCGGTCATGGGTTACGTTACGTTTACAAAGATGGAGCCTGTTTCACGGCCGGCCGGCGGTGGCGCTGCGGGCTGTTTCTGCATTGCCAACCTAACCGACTTGTCGAAAAAATTTCCCGTTTCAGAATCACTGCGGCCAAGTGCACGAGAACCAAGTGCATTACCCACAATTCCTAAGTCTACTTCGGAAGCGCGACGCTGCGAGCAGCACTCTTGATACTACCGAACTCGGTAACAAAAATTGGGCCTTCTTTTTTCACGAATAGAGACTAGGAGTTCGGTTTCTCTCCTAGTATCACATTAGATTCATTGACGCGGATCGATGCCTCCTAATTGACAACCGCCTGCTTTCACTGTCTACTGTATTCCGAATAGACGGTGACACATACGGAATGAATTATTCAACTACGTCCGAGTGACAATCCGAATTAGGGCAAGTCACGTGAATATTAAATTATACCCACGGAGGTGCCGCGTCGTGTCGGGGAAAATTTTACTGCACCAGTCGCCGAGATTTTCACCGTTTTCTAACGCCAGGAGCAATGACAATCGCTCCTTCTCCACCTTTTTCCGTGCTCGATATCTCGGCCGAGGTGATCCCCCTCATCTTCATTCCTCGTTTACGGGTCTTTGCGCTACACGTATATTCTACACTCAGCGTTTATTCTCCGTGGGAAAAGAAGAAATCGACGCTGTGCTCTTGTCTCATGCAGGTATAAATGTATGTATATTCGTCTCTCTCGAGATGATGTATAGGTATACTTTCTGTAACGTTTTCCGGGCAATTCTTTAGAACACCTTAAGCTTGTTCGCATACATTTTTTTGGTTCTTTACCGCAAATTTTCACCCCGTCAAGATCTCTCAATAGAATACTGCGTTTTGTCACCGTAAATGTTTGCAGTCTTATTTGAAGCGATGAATTTCTACACTAGATAATAACTGCCGTGATATTCTAATCAATAATTAATTCGAATTTCTTTTATCACATGCAGGAGGATAAATTTTGTTTCTCTAAAAAAAAAAGTTAAACGCGAATAACAAGTTGTGAATAAGAAAAAAGTCTCGCAAGTCTTGCATTAAACTCATAATCTGTGTTCTTCTGTATGAACTTTTTCTTTGTAGACTCTCACTTTATAGATTTCTCTGCATACGATAATTTTGCAAGTTATGAGAAAAAATTCAAGATCAGCACTCCACCGAGGCAATAATTGTAGCGCAGCATAAGATCAGTGGACCAATGATTGCGACTCCTTTTCCGTTTCTATCAATTACTCAAAAAAGAAATCAAGCAAATATATGTTCTCATCATCGCATCCCAATACCGCGGATTGGATTTTCGTAGACAGTCTTCTTTCCCCTTTATTCTTGGCCTCAGACTTGTGGTCTGAAATAAAAGGACGCGTACCTCACGTCGAAACTTTGCAGCGAAGACTAACGTGGCGAAGGACAGCAAAGCTCATAAACTGTCGACTTCCCGGTTACCAGATAGGCAAATGTTTAAACAAGCCTAGTCCTACATGCGGTACTGCCCAACTTTCGGAACTCAAGCAGTGCCGTGAAATCACCTGATACCCATCCTGACCCTGACCAAGGAGCGGTCCATCCCTTATTTGAAACAGAGAACTTGTCCCGACGACGATTCGAAGATGAACTAAATTAGTCGCTTGGAACTCGGTTCCACGTATCGAACAATAAGACGTATCAATTACGAATCAAAGTATTGGATTATTAAGTGACTAGCACCAAGAATGATGTTCTCTTCAGTTATGTTCTCTTAGTGTAAAAACCATGGGCACAAAAACAAATCGATGCGGTGAATGACAATATGAACATAAACAGCGGGCTCTTTAGACGATACATGGTTGTCTGCTTTTTCTCAAATCTCTCGCTGTTTTTGCTACCCAGATGCCGAAACCTGAAGCCCTTGGTTCCTCCAAGGAGCCAGAAGGTCCGAACAGTCTTTAGCCTCTTACTTAGTGAGATTAGAATAGTAAAGACGGACATTCTCGTAGATTTACAATAAAGATCACAGCAGGTGAAAATTCACTGCATTCTTACATTATTTATGTTTCCATTTCCAATAGAAAGTAACGTCTTGACTAGGGGGCATAAAAACTTTTGCCAACGTCCGAGGGGTTGGCTCTCGCTTTCGAAACGCCGGGGTGACGATTATTGGCAAGCTTGGGAATCATATCCGCTAAAAGTGGAGTTTTATCCGTTATTTTCGTCCATTGATTCGCGTCGACATCGCAGCTTCTATGTCACGCCGATAAGAGCGCGAAGCGTCTCGGGCACCTGGGGCATGCAGGAATCCGGGCAAAGAGCACTACGCTACGTATCCTCGACTCTGTTTGATCGGGACGACAGTGCGCTCGTGCGGGTATCGTTTCCGTGTGAAACGAGCGTTCACAATTCTCCTCTCCGACTGCAGTGTTAAAGGCGGGAAAGGCGAACGACAAACGGAGGAAAGGCGAGAGCAGAAGAAGCAGGAGAAGTAAAAAAGATCGCGCTACTGCCAGGCTCGTAACTGGCTTACTTCCGTCTCACTGCTCCAACCTTTTGACCCTCTGCTATCAATTTATCGCAGCTGAAGCACACGTTCGGTACGCCTTGCAACTAGGAACGGTATCGCCGGTTCCTCCACTTCCATAAACTATCGGAGCTTTTCACCCTTGGCCTTTTTCGCACGCACTCGCGGAGCTTTTATTCGGACCGGATATAAAAACTACAATGGAGAACCAGGTGTGCATTGTGTGCCTTCCGTACCTCGGCCTCGTATTCCGTTAATCTTCTCGAAGTGTTGCAAGGTCCGAAGGTTATTTATCACAATCGCGTTGAAGGTCTTCGGTCCTTCAAGGGCAGGCGTCAGCCTCGACCCAGTGCCGTGACTTTTAATCAAACTTCAAAAGCGGAGAACAGGGATTGATATTTAATTCAAATAACAACGGAAAGAAGCAAACCCTGCAGAGATGGAAAGAACACGGTAGTTTCCAATTAGAAGCGCGGGCTTGCTCGTTCGGTCAAGAGCGAGGAAGAACCGCGTGCGAGTTCCAAACCTGGGTATTTTCTCACCACGGTCGAGGAATACCCCCGAGGTAATTGGAATCTAGGTGAGAAAGCACTTCAATTTTCCCAAGAGGGTCTCCGGCCATTAATTTCAACGATACATCACTCTGGGCGCGGTTTCTGACAACCCGGCGTTGACCGACTAGTCCTTCCGGCAAAGCCTCGTCGTTTCGGTTCAGCCCTGACTCTACGGACCCGGCATATCGGTCATTAGAAACAAGTCAACCCGCTTCTGCTGCCCGATGCGAGATACGCTGAAGTTGACTACTCGACTGTCTGTCCGGAGTTTGTCACTTTTGCACGTGTCGCCAACAATAAGCGGTCGCTCGGTGACAGATCGTCGAGCCGACCAGCTTCGGGTCGTTTTCTATACACGAAGTGCTGACAATGGATTCACGATTAACAGACTTACCGGCCGGAATTTCCTCCGCGGAATTTTGGCGAGTACTTTGGACTGACAAGGAAGGTATCCCAGGTCGATCTCTCCGATTTCGTATCTTTTGTAATATGTTATGGTAGACTAAAAACAAAACGACACGTCTTTTTTTTTAACTACCAATAAACACTTCAAGGGGGTGAAAGCATCCTCCAAAGTAAGGCAGGTCAATCGGTGATTTGGCAATTTTTTTTCTTTTTTCAATTGAGCAAATTAAATTTTTGTTTTCTCGTCATGAGAAAACTTTTTCGGTTGGATATTGGTTAAAAAATATTATGTTCTTGTAGGCGAAACTGACAAATCGCCCCTTAAGATGCTTTACTTTAGAAGGTGGCTTCTCCCCTTTAAAGTGTTTAATGGAAGATAAAAAAAAATACGTATCACTTAGTTTTTGACCTACTATAACATATTTAAAAAAAATCAAATTGGAGGGACCGACCTAAGATACCTTCCTTCTGAGAGAAGAAAATCATTGAATCAACTAAATATGCGGTCACGGGCGGCGAAATGTATACTAATTTGAGTCAATTTAGATCTGCTGGTCTATCAAAATCTTTGATCGATTCAAATAGTCCGACTAAACATATTCTTAGACCAACAAATATTGAATTTAGATAAATAAATATTTATTCCGCCACCCGTGACCGCACTTTTAGTCAATTCGACGACTTTTTTTTATCACAATCAGTGTACAAATTTCATTTCGGTAGTTTTTCAAGCTCGGTAATCAGTGTCGTGGTGAGTATACGAATGATCTGCAATTCATTGCGCGCATAAAAAATGGCAAAACACGGTTGCTGGACAGCAACGTTATTACAGTTGGAGTTGAGCCGTGTCACGTGGGATAGAAAAACCGCTATAAATTTCACATTTTTAATAACGTTGCAAAATTTTTATAGACACTAGCTAACCGGTTCCAGTTTTACGCTTGTGTGATGAGTGTGAATGCACTGCATGCTTGACGATCAAGTACCTCAAAGTTTTCGAAAGGGAAAACTTGAACATTTAGGATTTGAGAAGAGCAAAAATCAGATACGTTGATTTTTTTTCTTCAACGGTCAAATAAAATTTTACGTAAGAAGTAAAAACTACCTTCATCTGAAAACATCGAAAAGAATTCGAAGCTTGAAATAACGGACTACTTTCATATGTTCCAGTATTTTTTCCCCAAATATCTGAGTTGTTGAATGCCAAATGCATTTATGTAAAATTCATTTCCAAATATTTTTTTTGAAAATGTTTTTTCTAAGAAACCAGAAAAATATCTGGAAAAAATTTTTTCGTCTATTTGCGCCAAAAAAATTTCCAACCAAGACTAAAATATCATCATTCCTAACTCTGGGAAAGCAGTTGTGCATTCATAGATGACTTTCGAAAAATTACAGCACCATCTTCAAATGAATTGAAAAAAGCAGTGAATTTCGGTAGCTGCCTCAAACCAAGATCCATAACAGCTTTTGTTTTTAGGTATTTTTTGATAAAGTTGTTAGGTTCCGTATTAAACCGTTCAACCTTTTTTTTATAATATTCTCAGGGGTCGATTGCAAAATTATTATCACCATTCCATTCGGCGTCATCGAATCACCTTCAGATCAAGTTTCCCGGTTTTATACTAAAAATTACTACCCTTCGTGGTTATTTGCTGGTCTAATAATTGCGCATACCTGCCAACCTGAGCTTGCGTGAAACATTTCACGCGTGCACTTGCAGAGGGGTGCATAACACACGTGCAATACAAACACATGTAGACATTTTTACGAGCTCACCAATAGATAAGGAGGCGTGCTACACGCAAATCGCCGTCTCCATCTTTTTCATACATCGCACGCTTGTGAGCTCGTAACGCCGGGTACTCGTTAATTTTCTTAATCTTCAACCGAGGCTGAAGGGTGGATCATTACGCTTTATTTCCCATTTTCCGGTCTTTATTTTTGGTTTTCCCTATTACGCCACGGTTCGGCGAAGCCTCCTAATGGCGGAATTTATAATAATCCGTGAAGCCGCGGCCCCGGCGATACGGAAACAGGCGCTTTTAAGAATGAGTCAAACGTACATCGCAGTCGAAGAGCTCGCGGAACAAAAATATAATGAATAAAAGATGTCCGAAATGCGGTTGAAGCTAATAGAATCAAATTTAGTTAAAACAATATCCTCTCAGCCCACGCTGAGAAAAATTTTGTTTCGTGTAGTTAACGGAAGGCTCTAGTTGAAATAATTATTGTAATTACAAGAAAATGATATGGTATGAATAACCATTTAATTAATAACTTATGCAATTTATTACAGCTTTCTTGATCGGTTTGAATTGGTCAATTACAAGGATTTTTCATCAATTTATTGTTGAAAAAACATAAAACTGTCGGAATACTTACGAGGAAATATGATACAAGGAACGTAATCAAAATTATAGTAACATTAATACATTTTCTAATGATAACTATAAAATTCAATTTTACGTTTCATCAGGAAATACATTTTTCCGTTATGGTGAAAAATTAAAGGTGTTGTTAAGGACCGTGTAAAGTTAACATAACTTGAAGTTTTCTTTACTGCAGGAAAGTAATTGAAAAAGCACGACTTTCAACTACAAAAACAAAATCAAGAATTTCAGTATAACAAGAATTGAAAATTCAAAAATCAACCATTTTGAAGACAATGGCTTAATGGTTCCAATCTACTGATATAATACAACTCACTTTGTTCTAAAAAAGAATCTATACATATAACTACGGTTGAATTATTGCAACAATGATAAAGTATCAGTTCATTCTTCTCAACTTTCGATCATTTCACGAATCACGCTTCTATCATCAAATGATAAACTCGATAGAAAAAATAACTACAGTATTTTGTATTAAGAAATTTATTCACGATACAGAAAAAACTTGTTGACATAAAAAAAAGTTCGTAGAATACGCTTTTTTCATTTACGACGTAATTCACTGTTGCGTGCTCTTCAAAGTTGTTGTTGGTGCAGTAGAAGTTTCCTGTTCTTCCAACTTTTCTTTCCAATTCAAGGAAATCGCATGCTAGATAACGAAAATCGCAACTCAATCAACACCAGCTACGGCTTCGGAACCTAATTCGTCTCGACAAATTTCTATGTAGACAATTTTTTGACCAAACTGTAGATATATGAGACGCCCTTAAATAGACAAATATTTCTTGAAACTCATAATAAAGAGGAAAAAATCTAAGGATAAAAAGTGAAACGAAACTGAAATATGATATGAAAGCCTTGACACCTAACCAGTCCGAGAGAGAAGGCACGGAGCTTGCGAGGCGCAATACGACTCTTTGTAGTGACTTGAATAAAAAAGCTCGAGTTACCCTCGCCGTTCCGTACAACTCTTCAACTTTCCTCGGCTCTGCTCTCGGGTTCTTCCTCTTTCGCTCGTTATTAGCGAGCAGAGTCCAATGGCTACCAAGGGGCAGCCCGCGCATTTCCAAAGACACACAGCACACTTTGCCGCCTTAGATCCTTTGTCATACTTACCCTTTCCTCTCCCCTAATTAGGCCTATCGATCGAAGGCGCTACGAATACTTGCAGCTGCTTCCTCTTCCGCTTCCTGAAATATCGTTTGGATTATTATGGAAATATCGTAGACCAACGAAATGATCGAGACTTGCCTCGATGGCTGTATTACTTCGGTTGATATACACGGAAGTAGAAATTGTTGTCGCTGGATCCTCGGAAAAGCTTTGCCACTTTTTAGGAGACTCGATCGCATCGAACTTTATCCGTGATGACTTTGAGATCGGTAATAATGTACAGAGTACTGAGAATCTAAAGTTATAGGCAATTAAAGGTGGCGTTGAAAATTCTACAAAACATTTCAAAGGACTCAATCGAAAATAAGGAAGATGGAAAAAAAATTTTTTAATAAATATGTAAATCAATTTTATTTGCACTGATGATTCGTGAACACGAATGAAAAATTAAATTTGAATAACATGCTAAGGTATCGACAATTTGAAAACAGGTTTTATAATTACAGCGTTAAAAGTTATCCAACTCCATGAATTTTTTTATATCGGATTCTAATCTTTTTTGGCTTATTTTGTTCGCTACAGAAGTCGTCGGAATTCACATAAGTTTTTTTTTTACCGAAGTGATCTCCAGAATTGATAGAAATAAATTTGTGTAAGTGTGAAGTAACAGATATTCGAGAATAATTACATGCAGCGCTAAAACTATAATCTTGTAAAAGTTTTATTGAAGGTTATCGAGGCAATTTCGAGGATCTGATCAGCAAGAAAAGTGAGCCCAAAATTTCCAAATCGCAATCATTGAATTTCAAGTTGATTTCTATGAAATAAAAAAATTTGTAGCCTGCGTTTCGTCATTCAAAATCAGTCACTTCGAACACATTAAACGAAACATATGACTTCGTGGAACAGGAAATAATATCGGAATATTCTCCGAATAACTTGGAAAATAGTGAAAATCCTTGAGCACCTCATCACCGAAAATGTATCGAAGGAAGAGAAATTATACAATTGCACCTTAGAGTACAAATCGATGAAAGTCAACGGTGTATTTGTTTAATACGGCCTAGAATGCCTCATGTAAAAAAAAAATCATTTCATTTCTACAGTACATTCATTACTGCTTTGAGAAATATTTCAAAATGTTTAAGAATGTATCAAGAGTACAATTCAGTAAAAAAAGATGATGAAAATTTGGAATTTTTAAAGTAAAACTGAAGTTGAAATGGTTATATTTTATCGAAAGAATAAAATTACTGAACGGAAAGAAAATTGAAGCTTTCGAACGATCCTACCGTATATTCGATTATTTTCTTCGTTCTTTCTTTTTTTCGATGTGCCAAAACCCTACCAGTTGTTCAATTTTATGGATAAGTATTCCAATAACGTTATTCATGGCTGGCTTGGATTCGGTGAATTATAAGTCAGAATTTTTATCCAGCTGTTCAACCAACAATAAATTACGGTTTGATGGTCTTGAATTTTTTATCAATACCGCAAACATGTATTTTGATAATCTCTCGTTCTAAATTATCAATATTAATACGAAATGGTTCAGTAATTACCAAGTAACGTTAGGCATAGTTTAGGCTTATTTCTGAACAAAGGTAACGTCTTAATTAAGTCTGAAATTCGAATTTCAAAACTTCCACTATTCTTTGAAACGTTACTCAATTTAATTAAAGAAAGCATCTGTATCCTGTGCGCCGTACCTAGAGCCAACAAAACCACCAATCTGTTAGACAATTCCATTGAATTCAAAGAATCTAGCGAGTGTGTCTTTGAAATTTAATCTAAAACTGATCTCACGTCCCGTGTCTTTTCGTACTTTGGTTTCAAAGGCCTGGACCTAAAAACTCCTTTGAAAAACCTTGACACTACAAGGCTTTTTGAAACACGATCACCTGCAGATAATAACGAAATCGCTGTTCTACACATCTTTAAAGTCCCATTGGTCGCGCTTGATTAAAGTACGTTCGTTAACCAAATTAAAATCTTATCTTCACCAGCTTCTTAAGGGTTACAACCAACAGACGTAGAGTATGTTCCGATCCAATCCTTGATTGGTTGACTTATACTGCTTCACAGTTCCACTAAACAAGGAAGCAATGAAAGGGTCTCTGGACTCTTCTGAAATATTTTTCGGCTTCAATCCTTCCCTGATAATTTGCCGATAATCAGTGACAACTTGTTGGCAAGAGGGTGATGAATCAGTCTTCAAGGGGAAAGAAGCAGGTGAGACGATGATTTGAAAACCACAGATGGTTCCATTAAAGGGGAAGTGAACAGAGGGTACCAAGGCTGCGTATGACTGTCTGGTACCACCACCACACCATGTGCTTGATCCGATACAATTTTTCTAATTACTCGTAAGATCATCGAAAAAGGCGAGAAGGCATAAAAATTCAAATCATTCCAATCCAGAATAGAAGCATCAATGCCGAAGGCCTCTCGATCGCGATGCTAAGAACAAAAACTTGAACACTTCTCATTATTACGCGATACGAATAGATCAATTTGGGACGCACCCCAATGAACAACGATTCGATCGAAAGCTTCAGCTGAAAGCTCCCGTTCTATGTCAACGTTTCGAACTCGAGAACCTTTACCGGCTTCTGTTTTTTTTTTTTTTTTTATTGGAACATTGTACGAAACTAGATCCACAAGCGTCTCGCTTCTCGCACCACTGCCAAATTTCACAAGAAATTTTATTCAATTTTGGATATTGAATGCCACCCACACGGTTGATATAAGAGATTGCCGTTGCGTTGTCTATCTTTTAATAATATTTCGCAATTGTTTAAGTTTCCGGTAAAACATTTCAATGCCAAGAAAGCCGCTAATAACTAAATATTTAATATAGAACTTACGTTCAGGAACCTTCCAAAAACCATGAGTTTATTTATTATAACAGTATGCACCTCAACCGGAATTTCATGCATCTGAGAATTTTATTATTTTTTCATTTTTTATTTTATTTTGAGTATAAAATTTTTAATCGCATTACTTGTCTGACTGATATTTCCTTCCCACCAAACAAAACCGTCTTGAATATTTTTTGAGTCACACATTCGAGCATCGTAATTTTCGTGATTTTCAACAAACACTAAAAATCTTTGTCTTTTAAAACGTTTTGAATAAACCAAACCATATTCCACTGCTGGACAACAAGCAATAATTTGTAAATCCTAATCCTAATTTTACAAACACTCTTATCCTTGGACTCTCCAAAGAACAAGAATCTTTTCCCGTTTTGTCTCTGCGAGCTCGGAAGTTAAGGTTTTTAAACTAATAAAAATCCAAAAACTCGCTACGATTGTTAGGCACCAAATTACTCTTTGCACGATTTACTACAAACCCTAAGGATTCCAGGAGTTCTACCGTTCGTAAAATATTTTTACTGCCAGATTCATAATCTTAACCGTAACATAACCAATCGTCCAGATATACGACCAATATAGGACCAAATCCTGCCTTCCTTTCTCAACCAGTCAGTCACTGGTTTCATGATATCTGTTAAAATCAGTGGAGTCATAAACAATCCAAACGAAAGACAGACAAGCTCAAACCGTAAAAATAAAATTTTTCTCAGTGTAGACGCGCTTTTGCGTTTGTAATGAATTTGTGTCGGACGTTATCACGAAACTCGAATAATAAAGAGATTTTTATGACTCCCGTTTCATTAATGACGAAATTCTTCCTAATTCAAAACTAATTTGATATCTATCGAAATCAGCTCAGCTGTTTTCGACTGTTCAGAAAAACGTAGATATATTTTGTTTATTCGACAGCAACTCGAAAACGGCACAACGGATTTAGGTAAAATTTTATCTGTTGGTTTGACTTCATTTAACTTAAAAATTTTTTTTATTTTACATCCAACTCCAATCCTTGAGTCTTTATGAAATTGAAAATTGGTTTAGACCAGTCGATTTTACCGGCTTCATATTTGATTTATCTTTTATTTTGATACTTTTTATTCACGTGCCCAAACCTTAATACCAACTGCCAAATGATTATCGTTAGAAGCTTCTAATTTTCGAAGATGAAGTTAGTCGAAAATTCTGGTCAGGTAAAGAGAGTTTAATTATTTGGAAAACGTAAACATGTTTAAACGTTTCCAAATAATTAAACTCTCTTTACCTGACCGGAATTTTTGACTAACTTCATCTTCAATCAACCTCCTGGTCACGAATTTCTTCACAAAACTTCTAATTTTCGGTCAAGGCGAGGATATTCTAACAATGATAGAAGTATAATATCTGCGTGGATCGTTGCCGCGCTAGTTGAAGGAATTCCATTTACACACCTGGGAAAATATTTGTCCCTGACATTGGGTTTGGTTGCCATGCCGAGAATCTTGCCAGCCTACGAGTCGAGATCCTGCTTTTATTCCCACTATAAACGCCTCGCTATCCCCAGGGACTCATCGATAAATGGCGCGTGTTATATGAATTGCAAGCTCATCCCGCGACCCAAACCAAACCAACACGCACCGCTAACCCGGTTCGATACGAACTCGAGTTCCGATTACCTTTTTGGAGGCGGGGTTGAAATTCCGAATTTGAAAAGTTCGAAAACGTTCGAAACGGATTCCGATGCCCGTTAAAGCTGTCGATGAATAATATACACATGTCGTTACGAGTTTTCCCCACTTGGTTGTATGTTCCATGTCGCCATTCATCGTGTATCCATTACAATGTGCTTCTAATTCTCGCATTATAAATATTGGTGCACCTCTCATCTCGCCCGAAAAGGGTAAGTTAATCATAACCTGCGTCCCTTGTACATTTCGAATTGTTCCTAACGCCTATTTTTCTGCATATTATCAAATTAGCGTTTCGTTTTGTTCGATTTACCTGCTTCGCTTCTGTACGACTGGCGTGCTTTTTCTGGATTCTTATAGATCGTAAAGAATTTCCGTGCTATGCGATTGATCAACATCCAGTTACATGAATTTCAATCCAACCGACTTACACTGAGAAAAATTTCATTTGCTATAGTAACTAGAAAAATTCAGTAAAACAGGTATCGTTGAAAGAACTGATTGAATATTGTTGGAATAACGAAAAACGAGGTACTCCTAACCATTTTGGGCTATTGTCGATCCTTTTTTGGTAATTGCGACGCAAAATCATTTTGTTCGGTTTACTCTACTTTTATAGTTAAACAAGGCTTTAACGTCAATTTATTGTTGCACTAGCATTAAATTTTTGCAACAGTTGCAAGAAAATATAGTAACAGTGATCGTAATGAGAAAGAATAGTAACGGATACCAGACTTTCTGGTAACAGCTGCAAGTCTAATTTTCATTTTCTACCTAGAACTATATTTTTCGATTGTGGTAAAAAATGAAAATAGTTAAGGACTGAGCGGTAACCGGAACTAAAAATTTGTCTCATTGTATTTGTAATTCTTGTATTTTATTTACACACTTTTGTCTTTATATCTATTTACGTCCGTGTTGATTATCTCTATACCATTTGTTAACCCTTTTTACACACGCTAGTATCGCTTTCGCAATTGAACATTATAAATATAAATTGTGTCACGTGATTGGAAATCTTATTCAAAATCGTTTCTCTTTGGTTAATGCGTTCCTGACGAGTCTACTATAATAAATCTCACCTTGTTTTATAATTTGTGCTTTTCTTTATCTTTCTCGCGAATTACCTTGTATCTTTCTATTTAATCAGATAAATAAACCATTACGCGCTAAATTCGGAATTTTTTGGTGGCGAAACTTACAGTAACAGATTCAAACTTTGACGAAACATCAAAGTTCCGGACGGTCCGAAAACTGACGCTCAAAGTTTCGAAAGTGCAAAGTTCCGACAGGGTAAAATGCGAAAGGGCCGAACACCGACAAGTCGAAGTTCCGACCGGGCGAAAATGAGAAAACTCATTTTTTACACCCACTCGTTGAGTAAACTATGTGAGTATATTTTAATTTTCGGAATTTTACTCCGTCGTAACTCAAATTTTTGAAATTTTTCATTTTGGATCCTTGAGCCGTCAGGTTTCCGACAATTCCAAATTATGTTTCGTAAAAGTTTAATTTCTTTACTTCAAGTTTCGCCGCCAAATAGTTCGAAATTGGGCAATTTTGGAACTTTTCAATGTTGCTGAACAAAAAATCGAAATTCTTACATTTTCGAATTCCCAGTACGATGCAAAGTAGAATATCGATGCCAATTAGAGTAATAATTTGCGTTGTATCAATTAAACAACAACAAATTGGTATTTTTTAATCCGAAAAAAGTTTTCCACTGATTCTTCAACTCGGTTCACATTAAATTTTCTGAACTCCGAAAGATCGTCGTCAATACGAAAAAAACGGAACATTTTGTAAAAATATTGTTCTCGAAACAGTGTTTGATAATATTGAGAATCTATATGAAAATAAATCTACTACTTCGCTGCAAAATAACTTTCCGTAAACATTTCTCTCCGCTTAGCCAAAAATTCGAAAATTTGAAAGACGCAAACTAACGAGAAGCACCGAAGCAGAAGAACAATTGGTTTCATGATACTCATCTGGTTCCAGTAATTAAACATCTCCTGTCAACATATCGGTTTTTCAATCGATGCATGAAGATAATCCCGACGAGCCAATAACTCTGGCTTAATTAAGCGTTGCCACTGCAAAACAGAAAAAAAGAACGGAGGAGTATTCAGAAGAATATTTTCATTATTTCATCCAAATTTTTCACAAAAGTAATGGTACGAAATAATTATTACATTTCGATGTATCACTTTTTTCACAATTTTTCTTTAATATCCTTCGAATCGTCAACAAGAGAAATTCTCTCCCCCGGCTTGCGAAAAAACCTATTGTGATTTTTTAAGGAGTTTTAAACTCACTCGTTTCAACGAATTTCATTTCTGTTACCGTGATATTATATACGTCAGGCGACGTACCATCGAGGATACAATATATGCGGGGGTGGAGAAGGGGGGAAGGGGGGGGGGGGGGGGAGATGTACCCAAAAGAAGACGTTCAAACGGTTCTCATACTACGCAATTAAACTTCGATCTACCGATGCGGAAATAATTTCAACGAACCGGCGTATAATGGTCGTCGGTAGAATGATCTAGTCAAACATGTTCATGTAAGAGGAAAAATTCGTCAAGTGAGGAAAAATGAGTTTCGTCATTCCGCAGCCCATACGAGTCGGGTAATTAAGAGCAAAATTGATGACGTTGTATCCGAGGAAAAATTTGTTCACGATCGCTTTTCTTTCCACACCCGAGCATCCGTGTTTTTTCAACGTTGAATCTACAGAGATTTCCGTCTTCCAACGGAATGGGAATGTAGGTTGCTCCGAACCTTGCGTAATTCGGTAACCTTTCCCAAACTCGTATCGGACTTCGTATGTTGAATAAAATATCACGTACTACTTCGACCGTTCGGGCACGACAGTTTCCATTTTCGGTGGCAGCGGGCCTTCGTGCAGGTTTCGTAGGACCGCGTTGGAGTTCAGGGACCTCTTTGCAACATCTGCGGCCGACTGATACTGCCATTCCATTCCAATTTGCAATTTTCACCGTTGAACCGAACGTGCCATGCCCGCCGATCATACCGAGAGACGAGATTTCTGTCGAAAAGAAAACGGTGATGCTGTCGCCGTTCGACAAATATACGTAAACGTATAACAATCTGTATCACTGTGGGTCGTTGAGGGGTTAAGCCACTCTGGAGACCGAAAGAATAGGCTTCTTGGGGATTTTTTTTTCAGAAAAACTACAAAATAAATCGAGATTACAAAAGGGGAGTTTATCGTACGCATCAGTGACCGTATACAATGATTTTTTTCAGGCGATTAATTTCAAAATGGCGGCTGTGCAGCTTTTTTGCGATGACGTCTTCGTTTTTCCAAGGTCCACGACCGGACAAGCAGCTCTTGTAATTTTTGAATTATAACGAGGCAATGAATTTTTTTCGATTATATATAATAACAGGTATATAAGTGCGTAGGATTTTTTCGATACATCGATTTTTGGCCAAATGGCGGATTTCTAAAGTGGAAAGTGAAAGATTTGCCTAAAAAGTCGTCAGATAATTGTTAATAACAAATGAAATACGCAATATAGAAAAAAAAAAAATATCCTACGTACTTCCATAGACATTGTATTTTTTAAGACGTATTAAAAATTTCAACTGAATCGGTTGAAAATTGTCTGAGTTATGTTTCCGGCCAACTTGAAAAATGCCGTTTTGAGATAAACGCGTTTGAAGTTTTGAGTAGTAGAAAAACGAGAAAACGAGCTTTTGTCGACTAGCGTCCTTCTCAAATGCTTGGCTGTGCCTAACTGACTGAAACAGACATTCGACAAGTCTAAACTTGCCTGGACTAGTCAGGAATCCCTTCCCTCTAGCGCTCACGAAAAGGAACTTGCTGCGGACCAAGCGACCTCGTACTAAAATTCGAAAACCGAGTACATACAGATTTGTCCCGGCCATAATCTTTTGGGAAATCATTTTTGAGGTCCTAGGGGACCATGAAAGAAAAAAAATTCGATTTTTCAAAAATTCTAGAGCAGCCTAATCCCTTAAGAGCATGCAGTATTCCTACCTTTACCGACCGAGCAAACTCGAACGTTTTCTTCCTGTATTAAATAAAGAAACGAACGAAACGGGTTCAAATCGTGAATAAAATGTGTGGTTTTTCGACACGTATTACTGCATCCACATTTCCAGTATTTCAAAAGCCAAAAAGTGCATAGCTGAGTTACTTTGTGCAATTCCGGAAAGAATAAGGAGTAATCGATTTTCGAGTTATGAATAACTTTCGAAATTTGAACCCTTTCCGTTCGTTTGTTTAATTGATATAGGAAGAAAAGAAGTGAGTTTGCTCAATCGGTAAAGGTAGGATTACTAAATGACCTTAACGGAATCTAAGAGGTTTTTTAAGTATCGTGTCTCTCGATGTCTCTGTATCATAAGCCCGACGCATCAAGTTTGACTCTAAGATGAATAAAAGCAGTAAAGAGTGACAACAAAGTTTATAATGAGCTGGAAAAAATGTACAATCAATAGTGATCGTCACTTGAACGGTTTTTGGGATCTGATATCTGGTATCGCGTAATAAAAGAAGAGTTCATACGAAGAGATAAGTAAGTTAAAGATAAAAGAACAATCCTTTATTATTCGTCTAACGATAAGCAAGTAATGATTTTTTTCAAAAAAATGATTACATCTTGATTGAATTTGAATTTTTCTTATTTGCCAAAAGTTTAAACTAGTACCGAACCCCTGACAGTTGATAAAATCAATGTGACCCGCAGATCTGACAGAAATAATGTTTGTACAAAGCGTAGAAGAGTTTATTATTGATCGTTTTTATTCTTGTGAACATCACAAAAATGTACAACTTTGCATTTTTCTAATCATCGTTGAGACGTAAATTTGGAAACGGGTTTCCAAAATTCATGAGGAGAGAAAATTTATCCAAGCACTGCCGAAGAATCCTGACGTCGTGAAAAAAAAAAATTATCAGACGTATCATGCATCGAATTATTTTATCGACATTTCTCTGTTCTCACCAGTGACTTAAAAATAAGTCAGCCTGGGTGGTGTGAAAATTTGATAACGCAAAGCTGGAGCAGAAATTGCAACAGAAGCGATGTTGTAATTGTTCTTCACTTTCATTTGATCGCATATTGTTCCATCGTCATGCAGCCGCCTTCTCTCGTCCGTTTCCAGCGATTTACGTGCCGACAAGAGAAGTCCTGTAAAGAAGTACAACAACAGTCCGTCAGAGCTGGCTTACAAAAAGTGACTTAACGACCAAAGTGAAGAGAATATAGTTTTATCTCGCCTCTTGCAGGAAAGGTCCAACACTTGGCAAATTTACGACACATTTCGTCTAATTCACGCCTTGCGAAATAACTTCTTTCGCTGATTTATATTCGCACAACTGCCCCTGACTAAGTGTGAAACAGTCGATACGGGCCGGCATGCTGTGAATTATTCACATCGCTCGTGAAATCTTCAAAATCTCACCCTCAACGCGTCGTCTGACGTGGGATGACGGAACGTCGTTCTGACGCTCCTGATAATACCGTTGAAATTTTATCACGCAATCCTTTATTCAGGTACGGCGACGCTGCGAGACGGAAACACTGACAGATTTACGTGGAAAAGTTGAAACAATAATCGCAAAATTCTTACGGTCAACGCCTCGAACCGTTTCGTTCGAACCCGGTTAAATGTAGCGTGTTTGAAATTTCGTAAACTTGGTCAACCAGGATCTTTGAAGGAAGATTGTGACCTGCGGCTCGGATCAAAAGTTATTGAGACAAAATGAAAAAAGTTTTAAAAAATTTCCAGCAACATTATTCGCACCAATGACAGAAATACTTCCCTACTTTCGAGGTGTTGTTTCGTAAGTATTCACTGTCATTGGCGAAAATAAAATTACTAGACTTTTTAACCATTTCTGATTATGACTTAAAATACGGAAGTAACAAGTTTCAGCCTGAATCGTCGAATTTTGATAGTTTTTTCGAATTTACATCCACCGTATTGGATCCGCCATCTTGGATTTAGAAATGATCAAATTCTGACTTCAGGGGTCTACCCAATTTAGGTGCGCTAAAAAAGGGCTATTTTCATTAATTTTTTTAATAGTTTTGTATTATGAATATTGATATGTAAGTTGTTACACTTAATAAATACTCTCCCAAAATACATAGAAAGATTTTTTCCAATTCATTTTAGTAAGTCTTTATACATGGAAATGGTAGTTGAGGAAAGGTCCAAAAAAAAAGATGGGTCTACGCTGTTGATGAAATCTCTGGTATGGACGGTATGAAATAAAAACATCGAACGGTTTTAGAGTCAGTGTCTTAGCTATAGCGCATATCATGCGACTTTTGATTTTTGCAAAATTGACAATATGTCGGACATTTTTCGAAAAATAAAAGAAAATCGTGTTGTTTTCATCGTTTTTAGTCAAAAGAAAAGAATAGTTAAAATCAAAATTCGTAAAAATCATTGACATACGCTATAGCTACAGTCGTAAAGAATACGTGGTGAAAATTTGATGCTGATCGGATCAGCAGTTTTGTCGACTTCATCAACAGCGCAGACCCATCTTTTTTTTTTTGGACCCTCCTTCAACTACCATTTTCATGTATAAAGACTCGCTAAAATGAATTTAAAAAAATCTTTCTATGTATTTCATGAGTGTATTTATTGAGTGTAACCACTTACATATCAATATTTATAATATAAAACAATTAAAAAAATTCATGAAAACAGCCTTTTTTAGCGCGCCTAAATCGGGTAGACCCCTTCAGAAAATATTGAGTGGAAAAATGTTTAACTGAAAAGATTAAACGTTCTGACCTTCATTTTTAACCTTTGATCAAAACTGCAGGTTCCGTTTGTCGTTGACAAACGTGAAGTAACAGGAAAATTGAAACTGCCGGTGGATGATCTATAGGCATATTGACAATTTGAGAAGCACGCCTCGCAATTACGTTTCGATTCTGCGGGTGGGCAGCGTCAGCTATCGTGTACAGAAGAAGAAAATCTTTGCAAACATTTGCTCGAAATCTTTGTGCTTCGGAGAATATTCGTGAGGAATATATCGGCGTGGGTCAACACGGCGAATTGAATACCGCAAACGGAGATCGAATATAGAATTCTGCAAGGATGAACTGGAATGGTTTTTAAAAAAGGTTCCCCCGGTCCTAGATGTGTTATCTCCTTCTTCTCTTTCTACTCTATTCCACCCACCCTCCTTCTCGGCTACTCTCTTCCTTCTACATATTTCAATCCGAACACCACCACATCCACTGTCTATCCACCGACTCTATCTCCGTGTTAACTTTTCCCTATCTCGCACAGCTATCATATCCGAATCCAGCAGTCACTCTGCCGATAGTGGATCTAGGTTAGATTTGTCTGCGTTGAGTCCTGCGGCTGCTGGTTCCAGGATCTACTTACGTGTATATGCTTGCCATGCATGCGAGAATGACAACGCTGGAATATTTCAGCCCTGGCATCCAGTCCCAATACAGACGAAACTGTTTTGTTCGATTCGTTTCTCCTAGTTGAGACACATTGGATACTGTAAGGAATTGGAGCCCGATAGTTTTTGATTCTGCATCCACTGACTGTTTAAAGTCGTCTTTCAAATTTGTCAGTTCAAATTATGTGGCACAGCTTTTGACGCATGCTCGACTCCTTCGCCGGATATCACTTGGAACAGTGCATTCAACATCCTGTGAAGGAGTTTGGTTCTGAATTCGTAACCACCAAACTTTAATTGATTCCACGATTTTGAATTCAATCTGCAAACAATAAACAAAGAATACCGAGTGACTGAGTTTTCTTCGATAAACTTTTTATTGACTTCAAACGACATTAGGTGACTTCTTGTGGGTATGATTGACTATCATGCGACTTTGGAAAACTTAAAACGACTTCACGAAATCTTAGAAGAGTGGTAGTGAATAAATTCAATTGAGCTTAATAAATTATAGAGATTATAATTGGTTTCACACGACCTTGTTTTACTTCAAAAGACTTGTAGTTCCTTAAAGAAAGCTCGAAATCGCTTTCGGAGATGACACGTTACTTCGGGTAATCTCAATTGGATTCATGAAACAACAAGATTCGAATCTTCGTGACAACGAGACCAAACTTCGAATTCGAATCGAAACACTCCATACGTACAGTAAACTTCTCACCTTTTGCGTTGTACAAAACATACGACATTTGGACATGAAAGAAGGTAAACAATGACTTTCTAATAAGCGGAATACCGATATTTCACTCGCGATTGAAAAGATGTTCCGAGATCTTCGTTGCAACGCGATTTTTGCTTCATGTCAAGAGTGGTAAATTACTCAAGTTGTAAATTTACCCCCGGAGAAAACACCCGCATCTCTTATTCCGGTTAAAATATCATACGCTTACCGACAACCGTCTTTAGCAGGACCCTCTGGAAGCCCATACATATGTAGCACGTTATACATACTATATCACCAGATACATCGAGTATGTATGAAGCATTGGGTAAATCAAGCACCATGGGTAGGCAACTGGGTACCTAACAATACATCAACCTTGGTAATTTATGGTGGGGCGGTTAACCCCGGAGAGAGGATCTAAAAGGCAGATCCTAAACCTGGCCGGTACCAGCGCCACGAAGCCTGTTGCCATGATTAGCGAGTCACGTTATTTTCACGCTGAGCTTCTGCCTGTGGTGGTTGAAACGTCTGCAAGGATTTCGTTGAATATTCTTCGACTCGGTGTGCGATTTTTCACCAAGAATCATCACATCGCGATCCTACGATTCTTACGCAGGACTGAAAAACAAAATTATCATTGCGAAAAATGTCGTTTACGAACAAAAAAAAAAATTTCTTTCATTCGAAGAAAGAACATTGTGGTATAACAAAGCGTCAATTAAGGATTTTTCACACCTTCGCTGAAGATGAGGCCGAGATTGTAAAAAAAAAGACAACTCGTTGATTAATTTTAACAAGGCCATGTTTGTGTCAAAGTTTCGTAATTATATTGCGAAGTGGTTCGCTTGCAAGTGAATTCAAAGCAAAACTCATTGTGCCGTAGTCAAGGAAGCTCCTTTTCTACAAGGATACACGCAGTATTTCGAAAGTTTCGTAACTTCAAAACAAGTTTCCTAAATTGTTAGAAATTTTCTCAGTCAATCGATAATGCTTCGTATGCTCGCTGTAATTTTGTCGAGAGCTTTATCGTCATTTAGTCGCAATTATCATTCTATTTTTTTTTTTTTTTTTCTTTACAGCAGCCCATTAGTAGAATTTATTTTCCTCGACCAAAAAATGCATTCACTGCACGATTGGAGATTATTTCTGGTGAGATTAGATTGAATGTATTTCGCCGGTGATGAACCTCCTTAATTTAACAAGAAAACGTGAAAGCTTCGTTATTCGTCGTGTTTTGTTTTCGCCAATTTTTCAAGAATTCTTTCCGTCATCGATTTCATTCTCTTCTCTTACCTTATGTACGAATTGACGAAATGATGCACTTCGTGGAATGAGGATAAAAAAATTAAAGCCTGTCCTAGATGTTCGCGTCTTTCGGGCGTTAATAATACATTGCGACGTAACGGCCTAAATCGACAAAACCGAGGCTTCGGGGGTTGGCAAGAGCTGCTTGAGCGGATGGTACACCTGGTTTATGTCTTAATAATGCAAGCAACTCTTTCAGCAGTCATAACCTCGCCAAATGCCAGTACATGTCCCCGTTTAACCCTTAAACTCAACACCGGTTGCGCATTTACACCAAACCCTAAAATGTGATTTTAACGAACCTGGCGAGATGGGACTTTTCGTAAACACGATTATTTTCAAACTTAACCATTGTTGTTTATGAATTTTGACATTAATTATCGATTTCTGAGGAAATTTCATGTGAGAAAACATCTCACGAAAATCATTATCTCTCATTACGACGTAGTTTGGCAGTTGAAAAATTCTAAATTCCAAAGCACACTAGCGCGAAATTCAAAGGTGCGTGTCTAGTAAACGAAAATTGAGAAAAACTAATTCAAAACAATGTTGAGTGCATTTTGAAAGAACAAAGATATGGAATTTCAAGACACAATGTAAAATTATTTTCCGCATATTATGCTTGTGAAATGCAATCTAAAATTTTTAGGGTAATACCAAAAATGTTTGGGGAGAATGCAGAATTTTGCAGATTTAACCTTTATTTTCAGTGATTTACTTTAAACTTCGAGGGTTACGCCCAAAGCGGAAAAGGTTGACCTGCAACAATTGAAGGCTTATTCTTCAGAGTTAAAGGTTATCCCTTGACTTTGAAAGTACACCCTTAAGTCTGAGGGCGTACGATCAATATTGGTGATTATTCTCAAGTCTGAGGATAAAATCCAACTCTCATTCAGGATGAACCCTTGAATTTAAGGGTTAAATTACATATTAACCAAAAAGTTGTGAGTGAACGTCAATGGCAGAAGATTTCTAACCTTAAATCAGCGCGAAATTTAATCTAGTATAGTTGGAGGTTTTATTCAGGGTTTTATATACCGATTCGACTGCAACGAGCATTCGGATTATTTATACCAAAGTAAGATTTAAAATGGACTCTTTTACGCGAGACTAGTTCTACAAGTTTTGTGACGTTAACAATTTGTCAGTTGAAAATGTGCATGGAAATGAATTACGACAATTCTAAAATCACAAATTAAGATAATATTTTGTACCTGCTCTGGATTAAAACAACTTTTCTTTACATGTATTTGAATAAAGTTTGTCCAGTCAGAAAATAAAAATACAGATACAAAAATCAATTCAGAGAACTGAGAAATTTTATATTTTCTCATGAAAAGAAAGAGAAATACGGCGAAGATCACGATGAAAAATTCATGAAATCGGCAAGATGAACCCTAGGAATTTTATTGATACACCTGAGAATAGATTGGGTTGAAATGTTTTCGGTAGCTGCTGTAAATTAGTCGGTATCTAATATCGTTTAGAAATAATTAAAACTCTTGAATTCTTGATAGTGTCTGCAGCCTTTAATTTCAAGTTCTGCCGTCCATAAATATAACTTTGATACGTAAAATATGAGTCTAAGATTCGCGGCGTTTAAAACGAAGCGTAGGATTTCTTTTATCGCAAGGCAAATTTAAATTGGGCATCAAAAGAAAAAAGAACCAATAATATACAAAGTTTAGGAAATTTCCTGCTGCTCACAAGTCGCCTAGCCGTTGTATACAGCGATCCAGTTCAAAAACTTTTAACGAGGTTCAGTGATCTTGTTTGTAAAGTAATAAATTAAAGTGGTTAATGCTCGGAGTTCCTTCATTCCCCTGAGAATCGGAGGCTATGTGATTCTGCCTCCGTTCACCTTTTCGGTTCTTACCAGTTTGTGCCGCGATTTTTTCTGCTTCACATTTTTCTATCCGTAATAGATATTACCATTGGCCTGTTCTAGTTGAGTACAACTTTCGCTAGTTTCCATCTTTGTACTTACTCAAGATTTTGGCTAATTGAAGTTTTCCTGGTTCGAAACAGTATCGACGTTGTCGAATCGTCACCGTGAAAGAAAAGCGAAACGGAATTGAGAAGATTGAAACAGTTTTGAGTCATCGTTTCAATAACCAGAATCAACCAACGTATGCTTCGTGAATATCTCGAATAAATCAATGTTCGACTCTCCAGCACTCGAGAGTATAAAAGTAAATTATTAAAAACAGTAAATAAAATTCGTAAGTGAAAGCGATACGTAAAAAGCTTCTCAAATTGTACATTTTATTCGTCAGACCCACTTGGATGTTCGATATTGTTATGCGCGGTACAAACTTGAACACAGTTAGAAAAAAAAGTTACAACAGCTGGAATTCTAGGTATTAAAATATCACATCCATAATATTTATCATTGTGAAAAGTAACGTATGAAGTAACGAAAAAGCCAATCACATGTCTCGTGGATCGTCGACGTTTATCTAGGCAGGAAACGCGCGATATGAGCAACGCATTGCTACTCGTACTACCAATTTCCATGACAGGCTAATCCAATGAGAGAGTAACGATAATCGGGTATCAATTTTAGACCATGTATATTCACCCCACGCCGCACGTTGCAGTAAATAATATTCACAGTCAGCCCGCATTCCCAACAGACTATAACTGGACTGTCAATGCAAACTTGGTATTTGCCATCGTAATCAAAGTTTGTAAATATTGAATATCGAATCAGTGAATTGAATTCCATCCCCGCACGTTAAAATATCGTGTCGGTATAAGAGGTGGACATTTGTCAGGTCCGTCTATATCTGCAGTAATTTATAAGCCGCTGCATGATCAGGTTTACAGGTTCGGATCCAATGCATATAGCGTGCAAATTTAAACTGCCAATGCATTAAAATAATCTAGAAGGTTTGATAAAAAAATTAAGAGGAAGTCCACCAGTGCCGGAGAGATAAGGTTATGCGTCAACAAAATCGTAACCTACGTAAAAAGATAATTGTTTTTAAGTTTATGATCATCTTTAGAGTATCTTTAATAATAATGTAACTTTTATAATTATTATTCAAAGCTAAACTGAGAAGAAAATATTACTTTTTTTTAGTTGTAAAGACTAGCGAGTCGGAAAAGTGGCACATCTAATACGAATGGAAAGATGTGGATAAACAATTAATAAATCTTGCAATGGTCACAAGTATATTGGTCAGAACACTCGGGAATATCTGCTCACGTCTCATGCGCCCGTTCCTTTCAATTGCAGCACTCGATGCAATCCTCGTCGTTCTCTTCAAGGAATAACATACAAGCGTATCAAGAGACTGGAGTTAGCAGCGTTAACGTTACGAAACGTTTTAGTGACTAAGGCAGTTGAGTTTTCGAAATATGAATATTTTTCCGCATTTTAATTTTCCTACCATCGTGCGCAAAGTAAGATTTTCCACACGCATTGGAGTTCGCAAAGTTCCATTTTCCCATACGCTGAGAAGCGCGTGCGGGAATGCACAAGAATGTGATACCGCTCTGTACATCACAACCTTTTGTAATAATTACATGGGTCGAACTTTGCGCAAGTTGATAGGAAAAGTTGTATACGATACTCGTACGCTCCGTAAATGTACCCACCTACTTTGCGCACTCGTATCGTAATGTACCATTACCACATCGTAAGACAATCTTGAAATTGAGAAATAACGATTCTTTTCCGATACGCAAATCGTTGCAATAACGTTACCAACTTCATCTTCATGGCACATCGGTTTCCTTTGTCTTGCTTCGCGTGTCTTAATTGAACAACCGTCAACAAACTCTGCGGTTTTCTTACGTTTCGTGCGTTTTTCAGCACGTATTTTCGATTAGTTAGCCATGATAAAGTATCGCTAAGACAAGTATGAACAAGTTTTGAATAATTAACAAAAATAAGAGACAAATATGGGCGTCCGGTATGAGGGACCCGTAATGCACGACTGAATGATAAAATGTGTGCTCGATCGGAAGTGCATCAACTTTTATTGGACATTGTTTAAAAGAATACGTACCAACAAACATCACAGACGAAAAGCAGAACCGCGAAAAGCAAATGTGATCAATTTATTATAAATTATAATTTTACTTAAATTAATGGACGAGGCATACATATCAAAATCAAAGACGCGTTTATTCGTTACACGTTTCAGTATCGAAATTTCGAGTGAATTATCCTTTTGTATCAACACAATATACGCATTCGCTTTGTTTAATAAATAAATAGGTCAGCGGTGTATAATTGTTTAAATAAAATTTTAAATATTGATTATCTTATATCATTCATTCGTTCGTCCATTCATTTGCAAGATTGAAATACGTCTTTTGTACATAGAACGCTCGTTGTAAAATGATTTTTATGATAATGCTTCTATAATTGGTCTTTTTCTTAAAACAACAACAGTTTATTGGTTGTTTTCTTTCTGTTCTACTTTAATTGTTTTTTTTTTTTTTGCTGTTGTCGAAGTCGGTTCCGCAGTTTTCGTTACACAGATTTCGTTTTCGTAGATGGCTTTTCACTTCTCGTTGTTACAAGCTTTCTAAGTTTCTCAGATTCTCTGACAATTGTTAATTCACTGATGAAAATACTGTCCAACTCAAGCAAACATTTCTGGTTTAATTTCAGCACATACTCGTTGTATTCATTCTTTCATGTCGTCAGACGAAATGAAACAGTGAATTAACAACGTGTTGCAATTGTTCATAAGTCGAGGGTCATCGCTTCGAGCATCTTATCTATCAACAGCTTGAGTACTATTTGCTCTCTCACACTTTAAATGCCCCACCCTGTATATATCGTAAAAATCTTTGGGGGGGAGGATCGCAATTTTATTGTAACGTCAGGCAGGATATGATGAAAGCTTTCGTGAGATGCAGACAAACGGATATTCTGTTTGACCGTATGCAAAAATATCCTTCACCCGGGGGAATAAGTCTTGAAAGAGTCGAGGGGAAAGGTGGTCGGACATCGAACATGCTTTGCTTCGTAATACGTGCGTACAATGATCGATACTACGGAAAACTCGCTTATTCATATGCATATATACATGTATATATTAGGGTGGCTCGTAATATTGGTTAAAAAAAAAAAAAAATTTTCTCTCACTCCTTAAATTGCCTCGGAATACTAAAACATCATTTTAAAAAATGAAATCCGCTCTTAATTTTAATATTAACCCGTGCCCCGAAGGCCCTTTAAAGGAGTTGAAATCGATTTTTTTTTATAAATTTTTTTTTATCAATTTGCATATAAACAATGAAATAACATTGTGTGGCAACTTAAAGTAATCTAAAAGTAATATTACCGAATTCCGCACATTTATCCGTATTTCTTAAGGTGATACGGACATTAGAGCAATGTAAAGATGAAAAGCTGAATTTTTGATATGTTATTAATCGTTAATAAATACGTGTAAAATAATCCTTTTTAATTAGATAAAATGAGAGATTATTTAATTTGAATTTAAGAAACTGAAATACGGAATGTTTTAAGGAAAATTTTTAATGTGAAAGAAGATGAAACTTGGACAAAAATGATCTGAAAATCAATGTAACATCTCTGAACATAGTTATTGCCAATCCAACGTTGTGGTTTTTTGATTCGATTATTTTTCGATTTTCTCGTATCTATTTCACGTCAAAAAAGTAATGCTGTAAAAATACGGATAACGGCATTGATTTTCGCAGGAAAAACTATGTAAAACTTTTTTTTTTCAATCTTTCTACATTGGTAATCACTTCTGATCGATTGTAACTCCTTGAAAGAGCCTTTGGGGCAAGGGTTAACATTCATTATCTTTCAAGCTAATGGAAAAATATTGTGACTCGTATGAAAAGTCCGACTAATTAGAATCCATTTCATATTTTCTACCCTCAGGAAATGTGGGTAGCCTTGAGGAAAATAAATACATTTAAACAGTTAATATATAGACTCGCTCCAATTTTAAATTTCTCTCGCAGACACTGCGCGTTTGGTTTTATAAAACGAGAAAAATTATAAAATTAGTTCAAAATTTGATTCAATATTGACGCGAAAAACATATTATGGGTTCTCACGAGTAAAACATTAGTATGATCGATTGATAGAGGGATCTAAATATTTAATTTTCAAAGACATTAAAATCTGATTCGTAGGATCATCAATATATAGAAAGTCCAGATACGGAAAATTGAAAACATAGAAAGTTAAAATACAGAAACACAAACTATAGAAACTTCAAAACCGTAAAACTTCATCTGTTCAAGATTTTACTTCATCCAAACAAATTATGATGATTCTACATTTCGGCATTTTATATTCTGATTTTTCTATTTTTTCACTTCTCTATACTGTAAGCAATATAAAACCGTAGAAGAAGAATTTGAGAATAGTGTGAGAGTAACACCGATCAACCTGGATGAATGCGGTTCGATTCTACATAAATCAGTTCTACAGGGGAACGTTCTACAGACTAATTTCTACAGAAATATTTTTCTGCACAAAGTAATTTGAGATCACCACATCAGAAATAATCCTGCACGGAATATTCAACAGACGTAATTATTCGACAGAACATTTTTTTTACACAATATTTTTCTACAGATTGTGTTTGACACAACGCACATGCGGAGCAACCAAATAATCGTAAAAATTAATAAAAAAATTTATGAATATTGGATTTTTAGTTTATCCGAAATGAATTCGCAAAAATTAGTTTGTTTACACACTGGTTACAGTAGAATAAACCCTGAATCTAGTCAAATTGAAATTATTTGTGTTGAATTTATGTGTGTGTGTGTGTGTGTGTGTTGTATCGAACGGGGATTGTGTTGAATATGTAAAACTGGAAAACTATTGTGTAGAAAAATTGCCGTAGAAAAGTGTTCTGCAGAAAAATATTCTGTAGAACAATTCTTTTGTAAAACAATTCATGCAGGATGATTTCTGACGTGAATCTCGAACTCATTTCTACAGAAAAATATTTCGTTCTAAACGAGTCCGTCGAGCATATTTTGTAGAACATTTTCTCTGTAGAACTGCTTTCCGTAATATAATATCTTTGATTTTATGTTTATAATCTTCTTTTCAATAAGCCGCCTTCGAGACTTTTGCGTTTTGACACAAATCTCTCGAAGCCTTAAGAATGATTTTTTCAGTGTTTAAGAAAGTTCTTTTCCTGCCCGAGGTTTTTCCTGTGATTCCTGAGACAGAATTAGAAATCAGGGTCCCTTAAGAGAATCGAAATAATAGATGAGAGTAATAGCAAGTAAATAATTCGTTACGATACGTCGACTTTCCTCATTTTTAAAATCTCTAAATCGAATTTTCGCTTCTTTGAAAATTCTACATTACGGCGTTTCTACTATTTTTCACCCTCACGTGGTTGACGCAATGCAGTTCGAACGTTAACCCGCAATTTAAATACCAGAGTTTGTCTTAATTAAAGGAACAGCCAAGAACGAGAGTGTCGACAAAACAACAGCAATAATCGTTACGAGGAAGCGAGTTACTTCCAAATAAACTTGAGAGTTGAGGGGAACTTGTTTCATCGTAAAGTTTCATCACCCCGTTTCATAAATATTATAAAATTTCTCTGTCAGTATTCCAGCACATCAGCTGCCTTCCTAAAATTCAGCGGATATTGTTATTTCCTAAATTAATCTTCCGAAAATTCCGCATCAAACGCAACCAAACAAGGAAATGAAAACGCTAAATTAAACTTCCGTCTCATCTTGTTTTTTTCCTACCATCCTTTTACTTTCTGGCTTACAAACGATATCGACCCGCACGATTGCATAAAAGTGAAGCAATATGCAAGATTGTCGGGGAGGGGGGTGTACAACCTGTACAACCTATTTTTAGAATCGTTTCTTTAAAGAAAATGAAAACACTTGAAGCAATTTCAGTTAGCGGTCTTTATTACTTATACTTTCAAGAACATTTGAGAATTTTTTCCATTGAAATTAATAACAAAATGGCGGCGGTGGCGCATCTCCTGACATCATTGTCCAGCTTGTAGGAGATAGAAATTTTTTTTGGCATCAAAACACCTTTTCAGGTACGAGGCTGTAACTCAAAAGTGGAAGAAAAAAAAAAATATCAAATATATACGATTATAGACAAAAAAAAAAGTTCATTTTTCGAGCAATAAAAATCTTATAAAAATATTCTGGGATTGATATTCAAAAATTTAGCCACGAACTCGAATCGATAAACAAGTTTTAAATATTGTGTCAAAATTTCAAGTCGATCGGATAAAAGTTTACCGAGAAATCTGCGCCACCGTATTGAAAATATGGTCGTTTGCTACCTATATACGCCATGCTATCATTTTGTTATTAATCTTGATGAAAAAAATTTTAAAATCTTCTTGAAACTGAAAACAACAAAGCCCTCAAACTCAAATTGCTCAAAGTCGTTTCATTTTCTCTAGAACAAATTCCTAAAAATAGGTACGATTTTAACCCCCCCTCCTTATATTTATACGACTATAATTTAGTCGTAATGATTTATGAATACAGTGCGACTGTCTCTGGTTTTGCCTGAGTTAAGAGAATTGCGAATTAACGAACGTTTCTGACTATTCTATGCGATGGCAACTGGAATTTATGACATAATTGAATTGTTCGTCATAATTACGAATACGGGAAGCATGGCATGTTAATATTCGTATAATTACACTAATTACTCCTCGCTGCGATGATACGAATTGGCACGTGAATACATGTGCTCCATGTAGACGTTATTCCCAAGTTATAATCACCACGAAGCCTACTCATTTGGTTCAATATTATGACTGCAATCGGCAGGTGCCGACGCCTCACACCAGCCTATGTTTAACACTGCATTACAAATTCACCGCAGCTGAAATCACATCAACTTTTGGAAAGTAATCACCTTGATCCGAAATTACTTCAGCTTTTTTCCTGGATTGTCATCATTTATTTATCTGTAACGATTAGGTGCGTGAAGTTTTAAAATCTGTACCGGGTAGTCCAAATGAAAGTGAACAAGGTTTGACCCCGATCCCCGCTGAATTGGTCGCCGATTTATTCCTTACTTCAACTCCACCAAATTGGTATATTTTTTAATTTTTTCAAATTTTTTTCACTTGCCGTTTAGGAATAAGTATTTTAGACCCCGTCTTCCGTAACTCGAAGACCGTGGATCTGGGAAAAAGTCGTGAAAGGGAAGAAGATTGGTTTTTTTCTTCTGGATTTGTCGAAAATAATTTTTTCAACATTTTTTGGAAACTGTAAATCATCTTTTTTAAATAAAAACGCACAAATATCGACTTTTCTCTGAAACCACGTGCTCGAAAAATTTGTAACTTTTTTTGAATTTTCTTCGACGGAGAAGAAAACTTTTTTACATTTGACGCAAAATGGACACGGGCGTCGTTTGAAAGCTACGCTTCTTTTTGCACATCAATGCGCATGCTATCGGATGATAAAATGGATTGAAGAAAAGTTGCGGTCAAATGTTACAATCCGATAGCATTCGAATTAACTTGCAAAAAAAATGGAATGTAAAAAAGTTTTCTTTTTAGTCAAGATGCTATACGTGATTAATGATTGTCTGATGATCTCATTCGTACCCGGTTCTTCGATGTAAAAATGAGAAGAAATAAAATCATTGTAATTATTTGTGATTCCTGTAACATCTTGTAATCTTTCGTAATCCAATTCAACCTTTTATAATCCTATCGCATTCTACATTTTATTCCAGTGGTCACTCGTTATCTTTGTAACCATTTGTCATTTTTGTAATATCTAGTACGCTTCAATTATTGTAATCTCTGTGATTAACTTAAAATTTTCGTAATCCTAATCAGTGCACACCATTTTTACACCGTGATTAATTCCACGGAGAAATTTGATTTTGAATTTTTACAAAATTCACTCTTGAAATAAACGCCAGCTATCAGACTTGCTCTAATTAAAAAAATTTTGACGGATCGATGCCCAGCTTCCGTTAAATTGCGTTCAACTTCAGTTCCAAGTTTCGTTTCAATACCTCACAAAATCCGTTGCCCGAGAAATCGTAGTTGATGCCAAATTCCAGCCAAATACATAGTTTCACGAAATTAATCATTTTTCCGAACCCAATAAACGAATATTCGAACAATTCGACTTCGCGGAACCGAATAACCAATCCGTCAAAACGAATAAAACTATTTTTCTCGGTATAATTCCGCAATTCCGCACAACAAATATCCTACGAAACCCGAAATCAAGATTGTACACCGCAAGAAGATAATATCTGTAGCGGTGAGAAGCATTCGCGGTAAGCCGCAGTCGAGTGTTACACGCGCCGGCTTGGCTTGCACCTAGTTGTCTAAAGTTACATTTCCGCACAGCTATAACCGAGGGAGGCACTAGTGCTTGACTATTTTCCAGCTCCGGTTCATCCGATGCAGGCGGCAGGCGTCCCACTCCAGGAATTTCCCCCCGCAGCCCCTGCTGGAGTCCCTGAGAGGCTCTCACAGCTTCTCCCCGAGCTCTCAGTCTCCCGGCTTTTTCATCTCCCTTCTCGGTACTAGCGAACAGAGAAGATTCTCGCCTGCAACGTCTTAAACACTCTGGGCAACTGACGCTGTGAATTACAGCCACAGTCAATTCCGATACACCGAAGAAAATCTTTCTCCCCTGTTTACCGGCCTCGACGTAGCGTCTGCGAAAATCCTCACTGGCGGCGCAGCTCGGAAGCTGCATGTCGCAGGTATCCAGAGTTCTTAGGATGCACGGGGGGTGGAGGGTAGTGAGGAATTTATCCACGCAAAAACGGGGCGGGACTGTGATTCCGAATTTTAACATCATGACGAAATATCCAAGTTTCGAATGGTACAAAACCCGACGCGCAAAGTTCCAAAACGGCAGGATTTCGAAAGCACGAAATTCTGAAAGGGTCTAACTTGGACGAGTCAAAGTTCCGAAGGTGCGTAAATGAGAAAATTTATAAATCTCAATCAGCCAGATTCTGAAAGATACGAGATTTTCAGTACCCTGAATTTATGGCTTGGTGAAATTTCACCACTTTGGTCTTTCTTCGTTTTGGAGTTTCGATATTTTTTCGTTCGGAATCCTGGTCATTCTGGTTTTCGGTTTTCCTGATTTTTTACACCCACTCGTTGAGTAAACTACGCTGTGTTAGCACATTTCAATTTTCGGAACTTTGCCCTATCGGAATCTTGCAATGCGAAACTTTGTTGTTTTATGTAATTTTTATATCTTTTCTTCAAGTTTCTCCACCAAATAATTCGGAATTAGGCGCTTTCGGAAGTTTTCAAATTCGGAATTTCAACCCCGCCCCGCAAAAACATCCTGTAATCAAACTCAATTTGAGGTATGTAACTTTTTACACAGTCTTTTACAATTTGAAAAGACTTTGGAAATCCTGTAATTTAAATAAACAATACTCTGTTGTTGATAAATTTTAACTTGTATTTTGTTCAATCTGGTCATAAGGAGGTGAAAAAAATAAACCTGATATAAACGTGTTCGAAAAGTTTCACTAAAACTAATCCGTCTTGTTAGATCTGATTATGAAGGTCTCTGTAATGCTGGAAAAAATTAATACACTGAATCTCATCTATCAACACCGTGCTATTAACAACGTCAGAGAAATAACATTATCCTATTATTTATTAGTCCATATTGCTTGCCGAATTCTTATCAAAAATAACTCGTTTTACTTATAAACGAATCCTCCGCCAATTGATTGCCTGTAAGCTCGATTTTGGATACCGATATTACATTTGTTGATGTATAATGAATATATCTCGAAATCTGTTGAATAACAAATACAAGAAAATTACAAAGGATTTCTTTACTGCATCGAAAAACGTCAGAGAATGGGAAAATTTTGTGGGAATATTCGATTTTTAACAGGAACCACATTTTTTAACCTACATTTCAAAATGTAAGAATCCATTTCGTAACTGACAAGTTATTTGCATATAGATATTTTTACCCAGGGTATCAGGAAATTTCTCGTGCAACGATTTCCACAAAACTTCCAATGTTATTTTTTACTGCTTCATGAGAATTTTTCATTTTGATATCCTGCATAAATTCAGATTTCTATGTGTTTTTTGCTTTGAATACATAATAAACTCTACGAAAGACCTCAACCTTATAAATGTATAAGTTCACAATATGAGAAAATATTATTGATTCTCTAGTTTAGATGAAAAGATTTTTTCTTGGGATATGATTGAATATGTTACTCGTATTGTAACTTTTTTGCCTTTTTCTAGACTCTCTTTCGTCTATAGTATATCGATCAAAGAAAAGATGAAAAACAATACAAGAAGCGACAACATTGTCCGCATTCACGTGCAAGATCATAGACCCGGCAAATATTATAGATCAAAAAGTGTAGATCCACGACGACCGAAATCCGTGGAGTAAAACTGCAGCCGGGGCCGTAGAACAGCATAAATCTGGATTTATTTACAACGCAAACTACGCAAGCGGAAATATAATTTCATGGATTGTGCGGAGCTGTGTGTGTGTGCTTGGGGATCATCCAGGTGCCGGGATTTCGCGGGGTACGCAGCCAATCCTGCGAGCGGTGAGAGCTCTTCACACTCGCCTAGATTTCTCGCTTACGGCGAACATCAACCGCGAAAATGGTCGGAAAAGTTGCACCGCTACTCGTGTACTAATTACCAGGATACACGACAACCCGAAGTAGGTGTTCGTATACCTGCTGCAGTGCATACTGTTCCTGCCAGGGCTGTCGGCTCACTGACTAGCCTCCAACTAACTAATGATTCCCGGTACTCGTACAAGTTCGCATAATGAGCTAGTGTACGCGTCCAAAAATCAGCCCCAACTTTGACCACACTACTGTACTCTATGTGACTACCGATCGCCGAATAATAGCGATGAATCGATGCATTTTATTGGATTGAAGCACCGTTAAGAGGATGGTATCTGTAATCATTCATTACTGACCGAGTAAGACCTCACTTATTAGTTACAGGCGTCCAAGCACCGGCCCGACTTTGACCACACGACTGTACTTTATGTGACTACCGATCGCCGAATAATGGCGATGAATCGATGCATTTTATTGGATTGAGGTACCGTTAAGAGGATGGTATCTGTAATCAGTCATTACCGACCGAGTAAGACCTCGCTTATTAGTTATAGGCGTCCAAACACCGGCCCGACTTTGACCACACGACTGCACTTTATGTGACTACCGATCGCCGAATAATGACAATGAATCGATGCATTTTATTGGATTGAGGTACCGTTAAGAGGATGGTATCTGTAATCAGTCATTACCGACCGAGTAAGACCTCGCTTATTAGTTATAGGCGTCCAAACACCGGCCCGACTTTGACAACACGACTGTACTCTATGTGAATACCGATCGCCGAATAATGGTGATGAATCGACGGATTTTATTGGATTGAGGGACCGTTGAGAGGATGGTATCTTTAATCAGACATTACCGACCGAGTAAGGTCTCACTTATTAATTATAGGCGACCAAAAACCAGCCCCAACTTTGACCTCACGACTGTATTTCATGTAGCTATTGTCCGCTGAATAATAGCGATGAATTGATGATGTTATGCAGGCATAAAAAAAATGTCCTGAGAAAGTTGTGTATTTTCAAAATAAAGAATATTTGAGTTGAAACAAAAATCTCTGATTCCATTCGAAAAAACTGGTCCATACTCCACAGCATCACCAGTTATGATGCTGGACGGCACGAAAAAAATTCTTCATCTGTCTCCCACTGAACCATACGACTTTTGAAGGATAAATTTTCCAATCGAACCGTTTGGTCGGGTGAAAACGTAATGCGTCCTCTAAATTAGGACATCCTGTATTCAGGTCTGGGCACTTGGGGGCAAAAGCCGTGCCGTTACAGGGGCCAGTTAGTACAAGAGTTTCCCGCATACGCGTTAGTATCGAGAAAGCCATACTCTAGTCGTGTCCTTGTCGCACCCGGCTTTACCGATACTACCGTTTGCGGACAAAAATGGTATCAACCAGCCACGCAAATTGTTACACTTTAAGAACATGGTGAGAATGGGAATTGCAAAGGCCTGCATACAAAACCGTGCATTATACATATAAAGATATTTCTGACGCACATGCATCGAAAACTCGTATTTTGTGAACGTTTAAAACGGGATAGTAGTCACAGTTTCGTGACCGGGGAAATAATCAGAAAAAATAACTCGCCACGGAGCAAAAAAAACTCTTGTAACAGTGAAATAAATGCAAAAAATGTTCCCTCTTGCGAAGAAATATATTGAGTACGATGTTTTCATGTCGGGTAGCATTAAAATCGAAGCAGTCGTTGTGACGGTTCTAACCTCACTTTCGTCGGCGTCAGAGCATGATAAAAGAAACAGTCATTTTTAGCTCAATTTTTATTTGCGCCTTCGGCACCGTCGACCTACAACTCGTTCTACAAACATCGGCTCTCGACAAGAAACGCCTATTTCTCCCCTAGATACCTAATATACTATTGATGCCGTGTAAGCCATGGCTGCATACCTTTCTCAGATAATTTCCCTAGACGAGCAATCGCGTTATTCGATGACAAACAACCAAATGAAGACTCGCTGCCCCAGGATATGTTGAATGAACGCTTTTCTCATTCTCTCTCTCTCTCTCTCTCTCTCTCTCTTTTTCTCTCAATCGCACTAAACGTTGACAAATATCAGAAAAATCTGGTGATAAATTGTTGATTCACGCGGGTATAAGGTATAGATAATGCGGTTTACCAAACGCATACATTTTGAGTGGCACTAAGAGCGGTTCGGGCTTTTAGAAGCGTTCCGCAACTTATACACAAACCCCTGGAATATTTGTCCAAACACATTTACCACCAGCTCTTTACATAGGGATGACCAACTCGAGGCAACCGTGGGGACTAACCACCAACTCGCTCAGCCTTGTGTGTATATTCGTACTTCGTATTACACATCCATGCATTTATGTATACATGTATTGTATGTACATAAATATAACTATGTACATCATTCTGAAAGTAATATCTACGCGAAGTCCACCGAATCTCAGACACTGCGGTTGACACTTCGTCTTGAGTGCTGTCATAGTACACCTCAAAGTGGTGGCTAAGTTCTCGGCAACGAAATGCACGAGTCGATACATGGATAGGGAAATCCTAGATGTGTTTTCTCTCGGTGAATATGCCTTGGTGCATGGATATTGCCGAACTGTTCCAACAGAGCTAGGTCTCACATTGGAGATATTTTTACTGCACCCTCGAATTAAGAGCTCCAAGGCAAATGCTTGATTATTAATTTAGTTAAATTTTTTTCTGATTTACTTCTTCACGCGCACGTCCCGCTTTTATTTTTCGAAGACTTTAACGGTACCAAGTGAACCTAACAGTATTTGAAAAATATTGAAAGTTGAAAAGTTTTTTGATTACAAGAAAAAATGCGATAAATTTATCGAATCAATTTTGTTTGGAAACAAGTAATGTATGATTCAAATTTCTTTTAAATTCACACTGATCCCCGAGGCTCGAACTTGACCTGTGACATGGAATATATAATAGATGCACACGTCCGCATATTCAGAGCGGGTCTTCCTCAGGGAGGAAGGGTCATAGGATACCTGAAACTTGTGAAACACACTCGGTGAGGGTATAAGATTGATGCATCTGGGTCCCGAGTCGGGCATCTGTTCCCTCGGCTTTCCGGAATCTCGCTTCATTTATTCATGCATTTGGAATTTTTCATGCGGTTCATACTCACTACGATTATAAGTAAAGTTGACGAAAATTTGATTCATGGATAAATGGGAAAAAAGTGCTTACTGTTTTTTTGTATTCATGACTTATATTACTAGCAATTCACTTCATTACGCGGTTAAGATTTGAAAATTCAGATTCGGATGTCTTCGGCACTGTATTCGAACCATCGCATCGCTGACACCGGAATTTAATTAACTAATAAAAGAATCTCAAAATCGAAATCATCCCGAAAGCATATAATCGGAAGCTGTACAGAAATCCATTAATATTCAAGATTCCTTTCTGACAACTCCGTAATTGAGAGATTTTGAAAATTTCTTCATTCTACTATTCCGTTGATATTCCATAGATAACATTATAGTTTTAATCATTCTTCAATTCGGCTTTTTGACATCAACTCTTTCAATCATTCATACGAACCTCTGCACTCTCTTCATTATTACTAACAGTGAGTCTCCAACTCATTCGTGGCACAGACATTCATTTCCTAAAAAAAAGTAGCGTGTATCCCATGTTTGATAAAAGTTTACGTAAAGTTCAACCGAAAATTTGTCTCGTTTCAACCGGCTTACTGATTTTTCAAGAAGTAGTGAAAAAAAAAAAAAAAACAAAATTCTAAACACTAAATTTTTAGCCGAACCCAAAGCTTTTGAGCGAAAAAGCATGAAACGTAATATCAAATACATGTTTGCTGGTTAAACATCAGATACTGCAAGTTATTACAGTTATTGAACGAATCGGTGAAGCGTTATTTTTTTTTTATTCGTATTTGATCAGATAATTATTTGTATACGTGTGTTTGGGATCAATATTTTGTCCGATGATAATTCGAAAACGAATGAACGGGTTTTGATGATTTAGCTTTCAATCGACGAGGCTTTGACTAAAAAAAATTTAAAAAAAAAAACAAAACAAAACAAAACAATCATATCTCTAAAACGGATCAACGAATTCAAATGATTTTGGTATTGATTGACGCGACTCTTCGCAGCTTTGAACTGGTTAAATTTTAGATTCGATCGGCCCATTTACTTTCGAGCAATTGATTTAACAAAATTGCTTGAGAAAAATATATCATTTTATAATGTTTCAAGAGCTCGGAACTCATCCGAGCTGGGGAAGATGTTGAGCTTATTAACTACTCGTTTCCCGTTTCATAACTTCAGCTTCAAAAACACTCGATGCGATTTATCCTCAACGAAAAGTTTTCTAAACGCTGTAAGTTTCCCTGAATTCTCACGATATTTTTGGTCGTAGATGGGCAGATAGGCGGGTATGTATGTTCGGAAACTCGATACAATAGGAAAAGTTTGGCTTGATTGTTGAACGCAGTAACGTAAGGTCTGAAAGCGTGCTTGACAAATTTGTGTGAATCGAGCCGGAACGAGAAATGGTATGTATTGTGGAAATTCGAAAACTCTAAATCAATCATAAATTTGAAACAATGGAGCCTATCTGATTCATTAGGGGCTTGCACGCGTCTATCTCTTGAATTTGAAATGATCCGTACAAATTCTCCCGGGACTGAAGAGCTCGTTTATCTTTGGAATGAATCACCGTCCCCGTTTCTGTATAATATTATGAAAATTATACGCGTACGAAAGTCGAAAAAACGATGTATACATATATCTGTGAAATAAAAATGTGATTAAGTCGATGCGACCTCGCATAATACCGCGATATTTCATTCTTACATCAAAAAACAAACACAATTATGCAGGATCCAAAATACACGTACAATTGTACACACAAGTCATCGTAAAGAAACATTACACGATATAATCAAATACTGCAGGCTGACACGGCGTGTCAAATGGATTGAGAATTTCGTTACTTTGAATAAAAACTCATTTCCCAGCCGGCAGCCTCCCTTTCATTTTTTTTTTTTTTTTCTTCTTCTTTCTTTCATTTTTTACGTTATTCCAATCCACACCTGTTTCTCCCTCGATATTATACGTATTTTATGTAATATACGCATTTTCGTGGGAACGATTCGCCTGTCATACCGTTGCTTGCCTGACAACCAACATCACCCCGCAAGATTTTTGTGATCCACTCCGGGATGATTTTAATTTCGGAAAATCCAAGAACCCCGAGGCCGTTTCAACGACCAGCAAATTCTTCTATGATCAAACTTGAACCGCGTTGATTTACCAACTGATATTCGATGAGGAAATATTATGGATCTGGAAAATTGAAATATAAACGGCGACATTTTTTATACCGAAGAGGAGATCGTGACGTGCACCAAGTTGTGAACCATCTATCGTGTAGATATTTTATTACTCGATGTGTAAATTTATTTATTCGAAAGAAATTTAATTTTTTCGATAGACCAAAGTGTCGATGAGTTAATTTTATTTTCATCCAAGATCAAATGACCGAATTTCATGACACACGAGAAGTGAAATTTATTTGTAACACATAAACTTATTTTAAGCTGACTAAACAAGATACTTACAAATTACATAATAGGAATGCAAAAAAATTCATCCTCTTTGTTTAAAATTGTTATCCAAAATAATTTATAAGCTTCTCTCGTTGATCATCATTTTTCTTCGTTACATTTTTACATTATATCGACGTCTTTTCAACTTTTTCACCCAAAAATTGATTGCCGTTTTACGCGATTAAAATTAATCATCCTGCTACGCCGCGACCCGCGGACATCAAAGAGAATAAATAAATTACTTGAAGCAATTTTCTTTGCATTCGTTTATAGATTAAAAGCTGCTGAATCCAATTCAATAAAAAAGTAACAAAGAATTAATAACAATTTCGGGGAAATGGAATTGAAAGGGAAATACACGCTCATTATGTTACACGTATAGCTTTGAAAATTGCTCTAGAAAATCGAAAACAAGAACACAAAACAATAATCTACAAGCAATACGTTTAATTGGTCCAAGTAAATCACGGAACCAATCAGTTAACAAAAACGAGAGAAACAAACTTTAAACTAAATATTTATGCGCCCAATCAACTTGAAAATTTAATGTGATTTGACAAGATATCGGAGATTCTCCCAATATTATCATTTGTATTGAAAAAAAATTCATAAATAAAATAACTTTGGAAAAAAAATTCAAGAACTGATGTCAATCGCCAGAGAAAAGTTTCGTCGCAAGAAGAATAATCGTTTCAAGTTGACAGAAAAAAAACTGCTACTCATTTTTGGATCCAAGGCTAGTGGAACGAAATCACAATCAAGGAAGAAATGTGCCTGAAACTCGCTGATTAAAATTAAAAACAAACTTTGGACAAAAACACGGACGTTATATCGATTCGAAATAAAAAAAAGCTGAGTAAAATCGAATGGAACACGAGTAAACATTGAATTTTTGTGTTATAAATGAAGAATAACAGTTTTTTCAAGAATGATTTAGGAAAAATATTGTCTTTTTAGTAAGGTAAGAAAAGGTATGTTGATTAGTATGTAACTTTAAGTTAGGTCTAAATTGAGACATTAATTTGATTGTCACTTAAATACATTAGTGAAATAAAGGCGTCTCATTCCAACCGATAATCACGATAGGTATCCAACAGAAATCGAGGGAACAAAGTCAAATACACAGGTTGAAATTTTTATTCTTTTGTTTTTTCTTACAACTAATATTGTTCCGGGAATAGAATACATTAGAAGTTAATTAAATCGGAAAAAATTTAATTTTAAAAATAAGTTGAACCTGTAGTAGGTTTCCAAATCGAAAATTTCCAAACGGAATAAATAAAAAAAAAAAATGCTCACAAACTCAAAAAACAAAAGCAATACAATGTACCGTTACAGTTGACTGTTACTGATTGAAATCTAAACAGTTTGGAAACAAGCGGCTTTAGCCAGCCCTCGAACTTTCCGTTCTCACACTGCAGGTTCCAAGTTGAGAGAGAAAAAAAAACAGAATAATATCCCATTCGAATTTCGAACTAGAAATTCAGATTCGTGATTAACGCTTTTAAAACCCTCGGATAACATATTGCATGAAAATATGACGTTGTTTTATTTTGAACCATTACATCGGAGCCGTCATTACAAATTTTGGAAGTCCGACCTTGAATTCGTTATCGGTGACCCAAAAAACCTTCGCCTAGGAATTTTTACCAGAATTAAAATATTTTTATGTTTTTTTTTTCCATCGTATCGGATCAGCATTTTGGATTTCGCAATCTCACTTCAGATTCGTCGTCAGCTACCCAACGAACCGACAAGTAACAATTTTCATCAAAATTCAAATGTTTTTAGTATTGTTCAGTTTATCGAATACTTCAAATTTGACGATCGCAAATCTTACCTAAGACCCGTGATGAGCGACCCAAAAAATCCCAATGTACCAATTTTCATATAAATCTATTCATCCATTCTCAAGATATCATCACTTTTATTTGAATTTTATAGAATTTTGTTATTTAAATAATTGAAAAAGTACCGAACCGATGAAAGCTAAAATCTAATCATTTCTAAGTTTAAAAAACGCGCGCTGATCAAAAACAAAATCATTAAAATCCTGTGACTCGTTCTCGAGATATAGTCAGACAAAAAAATTGGTCACTACACTGAGAAAAATTTCATTTGTTATAGCAACTAGAAAAATTCAGTAAGACATGCATCGTTGAAAAAACTATTCAAATATTGTTGGGATTACGAAAAACGAGGTACACGTAACCATTTTGCGCTATTGTCGATCCTTTTTTGATAATCGCAACGCAAAATCATTTTTTTCGGTTTACTCTACATTTTCAGTTAAACAAGGCTTTAACGTCAATTTACAATTGCGCAAGCGTTAAACTTTCGCAACAGTTGCAAGAAAATATAGTAACAGCGATTACAGTGAGAAAGAATAGTAACGTATGCTGGACTTTCCGGTAAGAACTAAAAATCTAATTTTCATTTTCTACCTAAAACCATATTTTGTCGATTGTGGTAAAAAATGAAAATAGTCAAGAACCGAGCGGTAACCGGAATTAAAAATTTCTCTCAGTGTACTTACGCACAGACGTCCAGGCAAAAAGGTCGAAGGTGATTCTCTAGATCCTGAAACGTCGAGATCAAGTAAAAACTCAACTTTTCATTTTCGGGATGGTTACAAATACCTCAATTTTTCTCTGAAAACAGAGAAAAGTCAATCAGAAAAACGAATCCGAAATTCCGCGTCAGTGACGTAGCATCGAGGGGCGCGCCGCGAGGCAACGAAACACTTCGGGCGAAACGCGAAGCTGCTCCGGCAGTAGAGAAAGTCAGTATCGGGTCGGGCAGCGCGCGTCAGTCAGTCGTTCGCGAGGCCACGAAGCGGAAACACGTGTTCCTTGCCGTACAAGTGAATAGCTTAAAAAGCTTACCGTGCGCGCCACGACGTGTCCTTAAAGTGGCTACACCAGTGACGTGACGGAAGAAGAAAAAAAAAAAAGAAACTAGGCAGAGTGCAAGAGAGAGAGAGAGAGAAGTGATACGGAGAGAAAAAGATTAGAAAAAAAAAAAGCTGATTTATACGTGTCTAGTTTTCGTTAGTGTCCGATTGGTGCGAAACGATCGTCGAGTGAAGTATAAAGAAAAAAAATAAAAAATAAATAAATAAATAAACAAAGAAGATATTTAATTATCCTCCTCAACTTTGCTTTTGCGACACTAGTGGCGGCAGGTGTGCGGTTTCACGGAATCGTAGCTGCATTCATATTCCAACGGGAAATTAATCGTTGTGTGAAAACTACGCCGTTTTACCTCTATGCTTGCGAGTTTGATCACCACGTGTCCCTGGCGTGTATTTCATTCGTGTGACATGTCGCGTTGTGTTAAGGCGAGCCGGAGAACAAGTGAATAGCGTGTGTGAAATACAACAGCCTCGACTGCAGTAGTCGGTAAACTCTCGAAGTTCACTGCATTCTGACCGCGCAGTGAATAGCGGGTAGGTGGAAAATTTTGCGATCTTCTCCGTGCTTTTCAGACCTGGTCGAACCTTTTCTTCGTCTTTAAATTCGCAGGTGACGGAGTGGGAGGGAAAAATTTAAAACAAAAACATCATCTTAGCCATATAAGGACATATTTGATCGTATGAAATTCCTGTTCTTTTATAACAGCGAAAAAGAGGAGAAAAAAAAAAAATTGTTCATTTCGAACAAATTTATGTTTCCGGTAATATACAAATATTCTGTTTTACCAATCAAATATCTACGCAACACTGTTCAAATAGATATTTAGTTGGTCTTTATTTTGTTTTTATTTAAATCCAAGGGTGTCGAAAATGGTTTTAATGGTTTCATTTGAAAACTGCGAGTTTTTCTGTATTAATATTGGATGTTCTTTATTGTAAATTGGTCAAGAATTTAGCTGGCTACAATTTTATATCACTTAAACTCCTTAGATACATTAAACGATTTTGAATACTGTCTAGTGTGCATTGAAATATTTTCAGTGTTTTGCCACTTGATTTTTCTACGATATGAACGAAATTGTATTTATGATTTAAATGAAGTTAGATTCGTCGTTTACATCTTTACTATGAGATAAATTACTCTTCCCGTTTATTTCCACTTATATTCTATGCGGAACGATTTTACGTAAAATCAGATCTGCCATTATTTTGAAGTAATTCTCGAATGGTAGTAAAATATAGCTTCAGATCTGCGAAATTTGATGCATTTTAGAGGACATTTCTAAGCGACTGCAAAATATCTAACTGCCAATCAAGATATCGAATAAATTCGTCATTGCGTTGCAGTGATATGCACAATCAGTTATAACGTCTGAAAAAATTCACGTATCTGAAATTTCGATCGATCGAGTTTCAATGAAAACTCTGATCGTGAGGTTTTTAAGACTGAACGAAAGTTGGCAAGCTACCAAAAAGCACCATAAATGGTAAACGCGAGGTGAAATATTATCCAAACCCAAAATAAGTCACATATAAACCAAATTAAATCCTAATCGATGAAAGTTTTAAACACATGGAAATTTAGGCTAGAATTGCTTGCAGAAAATCGGTTGAAAAACGACACTTACCTAATTAATCCAACTAATGGTTATTAGTTTCGACTTAAGATTGATTCTACTGATTTCCAAAAAAATAGAGAAGTCTGAGTAGCGGATCAACAAAAAAATGCTTGCAATGAAAGCCCGTCTATAAGTTCAATAAATCGAACCGCATTATTGATCAAATGAACGAAAAAAACGCCGACCACCAAACAGGCTTTTTTCCTCACTACACTTGGTACTTACGAGCTAGATTTCACGGATGCATTATTTATGTAGCACCACCCTCCGAAAGAAAAGTTAATTCGTATAATATTTATAGCTACGCAATGAAGTGATACCAGAAAGGGGCGGGAGAAACGTAATGAGTTTCTATCGATCGTTTCGGTGCGTTCATTATGACACTTTGAGGTGAAATCCTTTACTGTAAAGAACCGGAAATTGACGAAATTTTTTTTACCAACTACAAATTACATCGAGTGTTTGAATATATTTAATGCCGATGAGCAAACTGGTTCTACGCAAGGTTCGGCACGTGATTCGAATCGAATTCTTTTTACAAAAAAATTTTGAGAATGACAATTTGAAGATTGAAAGTTGATCCTTTTTTTTCCAATAAAAATATGCCTACTACGTTATGTCAAGTGGTGTTACAAATACAATATAGTAGAAAATGACGCGTGAGAAATATTTTTTCGTCACTTGTAGTTCACATGTTGCGATAATTTAGTTCCAAAAGGAGCAATTGAGACGCAGATTTTTTAGATCAGTAACTGAATTAAGATCCTGGTACAAGTCTTGCAGATATTCTCCCAAGTCTAAGCAGTGATTTGTTCTGGATCTATAAAAGTTTTTTCCAAAGTTTGAGGTTCAATTTTATAGTGAGTACGACGATTCAAAATAAATATTACAATTAATTAATGATTTTGAATATTTTTTCTCTGATCGAAATGTCAGTTTGTCCGATAATTTGAACAATAAAATTTTATTTTGATTGACAAGCAATTGCAGAATTATGTATTCAAAACTTCGGGATATTTTCTTTGCGAATCTTGTAAAATTTTGTATTCTAACCATTCGTACGTCGATCTTTCGCTCATTCATACACATCTGAAGTTAGTAAATTGGAAAATGTCTGATGTACAAGTGTAAATTAATTAAATTAGCGTTATATAACATTGTCTTTTTCTTTGTTACTTTACTTGTGCTTGGTTATTTAAAAATTATCTCTCTCAAATGTTTCATTGATCATTTCACGAGGCTTGTTATAAATTCTAGCGCACAGTTATATCGGTTGAAAATTAAAAAACACGTCATATGAGCTGAAAAAAATCAATGCAGAAGTCCGGACGAAAATTTTATATAACATTAAGATGACGAATTGCTTTCACATTTTGCGTATACACTTTACTTCCAAGAAAAATATATCTTTTAAATAATTCCAACCAAAAGCTTGTTTGGACAAACTCATTTCAGCGTTTAAAAAAAAAAACCGCCACACCTACAAATTAGGAGTTTCGTTAAGGGTTAAAAACTTAAGGCTGCGTTCACAAATCTCATTCGAAGCTATCACAAATCGAATATTCGTAAAACGATGAGGGAATAATTAATTTTATTTCGTGGTAAATATATTTAAAATTCATGATCCGTTTTATGTATTTGTCGAAATGCAATGAAAGCTTTGACGTACAATTAGCATTCATTTTCGAAAATTTCAGCAGTATTTAATAAATAAGAACATTTTTGTATTTTAGATAAACAGCTTTTGTTTATTGATTTCGGACAAAGGGACAAGGTGAGGGAATTACTTTTGGAGCCATAAATTGATCAAATTTTTTTTCAGGTTTTGTTTTTAACAGTCTTAGTGTCGATAACTTGCGAGTAAATAAAAATTTTGCATCGATAATAAATGCATGTTACTCGGCACTAACGACTCGGGGCTTGAATTTCGGAACCTGATGAGAAATACCCGATTACATCAAGAGAGAGCGTTTCTTCGATATAGAGAATCCTTAAGGACGTCAACACATCACGTGACTTACTTGTCACAGTTAAATTTTGTGTATCACGAATTCTTACGACTGTACGATTTGCGAAAACATTTCAATCGTTACAAGTTAGAAGCTATTTATGCCGAACAATTGAGAAGGTTACGGTGAAACTATCGCAAGAATAACGAAGGTATGGCCGCCTGATTTAATACGTAGAAGCTGTAACTCATCCGCATCGATACCCTCAATCCCTTTCTCATTTTCTGTCTCTCTGTTATTCCGTATGTCCACATTTGCTCGGGGATTCAAGATCGTCAGAGGGTTGTGACATGTTTCTACTCACCCCCTCCCCCGCCTTTCCCCATCCTGCCTTATCTTTTCTTCCGCGTTCTCGTATTTTATTGCCGTATTATGTCGAAGTGGTTCTACCGGGGCGAAAAATTGCGAACGACCATTTTTGTGACGATATATTTGTCGTACCTTCATCGCAATGGCTACGGTGAGCCCCAACCAGTCTGGATTTCCTATATTTTTTCTTCAAGTAAAATAACCCGAGCTCGGAGATTAACATCGATTGTCATCGTGCGTTAAAGATACTTTGGAAGTAAACGGTATTTTTTATTCAAATACTGGCCAACTTTCAGACAACTGTAATCATTTTTACTTGTGAAAATTAACTTCCATTTCCACAATTAGACCTCACGACATTGTTGTCTATCGCCAAGAAACAGTTGGCAGCCATTTCTGGCCCCTACTTCGATCGTTCGAACATTGCTTCGAGTTTGATCAACGTCTAAAGAATCTTAAAGTATTCATTCAAAGCATGGTAAAGTTGAAATTATGGTGTTTGGAAAAAAATCTGAGTATATTACGTCTCTCGGTGTCGCGTTGGTTTCTAATTCCATTTGCCAATGCCATGAAAATGATGAATTTTCTGAACGAATGAAAAGTCCATTTCTCCCCGCCCTCATCGAGGCTTATACGGTAAAAACCTCGCTTGAAACGCATGCAGGAATAAAAAGTCGCAACCCTTGAACCACGTCGCACGAATCCACTCTATCAGATCCAGGGCCACCAGAACTGATCCCATCAAGTTGGACGTGTGAGCGTCGTCGATGCTGACGGTATATTTGGCGCGGTCTGCAGATCCTGTCGCAGCATGCGGGGGTGATCCCTGGGTGATCACCGGAGTGGTGAGATCACGTTACGAGCAAAGAGGGAGAAAAAGAGAGAGAGAGAGGGCTGCCATTCGGGTAACTAATTAAACGGATCGTCACGCCAATTGAGTCTCTACATATCCATCCACCACTTCCTCCCATCCATTCGGCAAACTCGAAACGACTCACCGACCGTCACCGCCGCAGAGTTACCTATAGACACCTCCTCTTCTGGGAGCTAATTAATCGTATTTCCATCCGTAGTGATCGACCATCCAATTCCGCCGACTGGAATGCCGGGTGCATGACGGGTAGGAAGTGTACGTTCCGTTATTGAATACCAACTCGAGCAAATGATCCGCCACGCCCCGACAAGCTGCCTAGATTTTGGAGAACCTTCGACGAACGTCTCGATCTTGAGATGAATTGTCGCGCGGATCTTCTTTGGCAAGCGAGTGAAAACCAGGGTTTAGTAATGCACCCGGAGGAAATTACTGTGAAAGTTGGTAGATTAAGCATCCCACTGCGCATGCGCGAGATTTTTAGAATTCTCCTGCGCAGTCATTTCAACGTCAAACTCATCGGACTATGGAGGTTGGGTTAGGTGTCGCGAATTTTCTTAGGTTAAGAAGATCTCAAGACAGTTGCGTTGATGTAGTCATTGGTTCAGGATGGTCAAACTTTTATTGGTCACTGTTATAAATCATCGTAACTACATAATTTCAATTCACCACTCGGCGCGGGAACGTTTGACATTTCTAGTACCCCGTTTCGAGTAAGGTGGCGCTTCTGCATTGCAGCAATGCTGCCAACCTGTCAGACAAATATTTCTTTAAATGGCGCGAAAACGATTCTTTAGATTTCTTATTTAGATCGCACCGCAATCAGTAAGTTTTCAGATGTCCTGAATGGTGCTGCGATAATTATAATTCTTGACATTTCTCATTTTCAAAAGTGATGTTTGATGGTATGGAAACTCAATGGATACATTTAATTTTCTCACTTTATAATATTGACAAGTTCCGTAGAAATATATAACGAGAATCACCGAACGAGGCAACATAGATATATTTATAACCTACAACCTGAATTGTGAGTATAAAGATATTAGGAATTTTTACTTACATAACATGTTTTTATTTTGAATATTAAGGACCATCAACTTGTCAAATAAATTTTAGCAGATTGACGGCGCTATCTAATTGGTGCATATTTTCACAGGAACATCACAGTTGGTTGATTTTTAGTCTATTGTTTTGATTTCACAGACCATATTTGGAGATTTTGTCTCGAGATTTCGTCGGTGATCTTTCGATCTCTTCCTTCGTATGCCGGCCTGAACGAAATATTTCTTAATAAGAAAACAACTCCTTTTTTTTCATTAAACAGACTCTAATATCCGCAGAGTTGGCAACGCTGCCTCGCATGTTGCAGACGAAAATATTGCCGCGGTCCGATCTTTCCGACCAATCAACTTAAATAATATCGCGCATGCGCAGTCGATCACTCACAATCAGTCTGCTAAGTCTGCATATTTTCCGTCTCGATGACGCTAAAACTACGCACTTTTCGTTTCAGTCGTTCGATCTTTTAAGCTCGACCTGCTTGCAGATGTTGACGCGAAGCTGCGGTGCATCCGTCGTGAGCTTAAACGGAACGTCTCCAAGTTTATTCTAATTTGGCGTATGAACGTGAACGCATCCGGCTGAAGAAACCTCGGGAATACCGTTGTCACAAGAATTTCCGAATACAGGGAAAATACAGATGAAACATTATTCATTTTCCCCTTGTTTCGAAGAAACGATGAGAATCTTTACTAACTTAACATATGATTCAAGCCTTCTTGACATCCATTCACTGTCGGACGATCACCGTCATTTTTCTCATTTACACTCTTCTCGAGAAAGTTTTCCCCAAATTTACTAATTTCGCATATACCTACTAACTAAAATTTCTTTTACATGAAGTCAAGCATCCTGAAAACTGCGAATCGGACCATCGATTGGATTGATTGGATTACCGTTTTGGAGACTTGAGCTATTTCAGAGTAAGATTTAAAGATCTTCCATGGGATTCAAATGAATCGCAACAACTTCAAGTGACTTTTTTCTCCGTGTTTAGTCACACCTAATATATAAGAAAAAATTTAAGCCGAACCAAGTCACCTGGCTGAAAAATGCGGTAATTGGGGAGCATGAGTAAACGTAAAGTGAATTCCAGAATACCGAAACCTTTGTTTGGATCCTAATTTATTTTCACTATCTGCAATAATTGTGTTTTCTCAAAAAGCAATAACAACGTGACCGAATAGACGCGCGCGCCGTCAATCATTTCTCGAAAGTTCAAACACGCGGACGTTATTGGAGCAAAGTTGCTTCAATCGATTGAAAACCAATTATGTTTGAGGGCACGGGGGCAGCCCTTACATTTCGTTTGTCAATTACAGTACAACACATCTTTGATAGAATTACTGGGCCCGTGCTCGGTCTGTTTACCAGAGCCATTAGCATCGTTCCCCAGCGCCCTGATGTCAGGATACGAATTGAAACTACGGTATACTTGAAACAATTGTTGACGGCGCCCCGCGTTCGTATACAATATGCATGTATAACCCGCAAATCGATGAATGGCGTGCAGTAATGGAGGAGGCGATAATTTGATCCGTTTCATTAACTCTCCGCCGACCGAACAGTTAATAATCAATTATCCTTTCTACACTCGGCCAGACTGCTAACCGAATCTCATACTTATGCATGATTCCCGTATTAGGGCGAAATTGTTTCTTCAAGACCGAGAATTACGTGCAAACAATATGCTGCGTGAGCTCTGCGCCTGTAAGATCGATTCGAATAAACGCAAACTTTTTTTTATTGCTGTTGTATAATACATGCACGCATCGATACCTCATTGGACATTCGACTTATTTCACCGCCAGCTTTGATCCGGCCGAGGATATAAGACACTTGGAAATCACTAGCAAATTCTCTATTATGGGAAAATATTTTTTTACTCGAAGAATCGTTGTATGGAATAAAGGATGCAGTATTCCGTATTGATGACAATTTTTTTTCTTTATCGTGGAAAAATGCACATTCACAGTAATTGAAGAAAGGCGAAAAATTTAGATGTTAGAACGGTTTTCGATGCCTGTTGATCGATTCTTGGGAACTCGCTGATACGGAACTTAAAAAAAAAATATGGCTCTCAACCTCAAGATGTTATTTATTCATTTATTTATTTTCATCGTCAAATTGTTTACATTTTCTCGTATGAAAGATCAAATGCAAACACACACGGAGGTTAGTTACCTGTTCGCAGGTCTGACATAACTCTTAAAACCTAATAGAATAAATTTGTAAAATAAAAGAGAAAGAAACTCAGTTTCAAAACATAATAACAGTGATCATCCAGAGAACATAGTTATAATTTTTAATCAAATTTTTCTAGTAATATAAATTAACAATATGATAACGAACTTACATTTAGAGATTCTCTAAAATATATGAATTCATTTTATTTTTCTTTACACACATGTTATCATTTAACGTGTTAAGTTCATTTGGCAAACTGTGGAAAACATTGAATTAGCCTCGACATGTTAGCTGCTTTTACTTTTACTTGACTTTTATTTATGATTTTTAGGAGCTTATTTTATTAAAATTTGCAGTAAAAACACCTCTCCATGCCATATTACCATATCAGATAATAATATGGAAAAATGCATAGTAAAACATTATTAGAGAGTCTCTCAACATAATTGTTAAGATTTTCCTCAAAACAAAGACTAAATATTTGTATTTATTTATTACGTAATCAATGTGGGACTCCCATCTTATTCCAAAGTAAGAATAGACTCCCAAATTATGTTCAGTTGTAATACCTTTAACGCGATTTACACGTGAACTAAATCGCCTGAGAGTTTCCCAAGACAGGAAGTTGGAAAGCAATCACCTCCGGAAACTAATGAAATTACTTTGAGGTCAGGTTGATCTAGATTTCCTCACATCCGTCATCGACCGCTTCAGAAAAGCTAATTTCACTCGTTAGAAGTCGGCGCATTGGATTGAATTGAAGGAATTCAGACCGACCGCGTCGCTCCTTGGAAGTAACTAAAAAACGAGTCGTGTGAAATATTCACCGACTGTCAAGGTCGGTCCACTTGGATGATTCGGTTCATCCGTTCACCCGCGAGCGATAGTGAATTTGAAATTCAATTGCGGTTAGCCGAACATTCGCCGAGTCCCTGACGACGCCAGTTTGTGAAACTGACGATGGTTTGCGCCCGGTGTGCGATGATCCCTGGGATCGAAGGGGTTCCTGGGTAAAATCGTTTCACTTCCTCGGGCGAGCGACGATTTACACAAATCTCGACCGATGGAAAAACGTCGAACGAAGAACGCCGAGACCCTTGAGACGTTGCTTTATACTATAATTCAACGTTTGTTGAACCTCATTCGATGCGCGGTCACCGGCTTCGCCTGTAAGCCTGATGCACACCCCATCATCCCGATAAACGGACCAAACGCGTAAACCATAAAAGAGGATAAAGCTCGACGCGCGATATGCTAAGAGGTGGATTATATGCAGAGGCATGGATTGAACCCAGGAAAAAAACTGCGCGGTCGTATCAATGAACGGAGGATTTTTACCCTCTTGAAAGGGGTTTTGATCGACGCTCATTACCATGCTACCATTATACCGTAGGTGCTGTAGGCTGTATTTTTATTGCACGGAAAGAACGTGGGAACGGTAAGAATGTCGATTACGTTATGGCGTGTGGAACTTTTCCTTCTCGGCTGGGTAAGCACTTTTTTTCCATCAACCACTTGAATAATTTCTTCAACCCTCCTGCTCCGACTGCCGTTTGAAAAAACATGAGACAATAAAGTTTTTCACAAGTCGCGCGTACTTTACCAAAGAGCTCTAGCGATCAGCGGAATTTAGATGGATTAGAATTATCGGTCGATCAATTACCGATTGAGCAAAATTTGTTGTCACTTTTTTTTTTTGTCGAGTATAACTTGATCATCGTTGATAGAATTGTAGATGGAATATAACGATAGGGTTTACAGCTCCAATTGAATTCTTTTTTTTCGTAGTTCAACAACTTTTATCCAGCATGATACGTTTCTCGTGATAAGTGAATTTCAGACTGAACTGTATTTCTCAGAGGGTTAGGCTTTGAAATTCGAAATATCTGAACGGATTTTCTCAATTCATTTTACAGTATTTGTTTAACTGATTACAAAAATTGCCATGTAAAAGAAAGCTCGGTTCAGCTTATACTTGCATTTCTGAAAACGAATTGCGGATTAACAATCTAGATTTTTTACATTTTTTTTTTTCCTTTCACGTACCGTTCGAAAACTTAGTTTTTAGCCTCAAACGAAGCCTCGTGAAACCGGAACTCGGTAGTAAAATTCTAAAAGGTGACTCATCCGGTTTGAATTTTTCAAACACTCTGACTGAAATATCTCGAAAACTGTACAAGTTGGGAAGCTGTTTTTGGTTTCGTTTCGGAGGTAATAAAATTTTCTACAAAAAAAAAGCTCTAGACAATATTTGTATCTGCTTAGAACACGGGTGGGATAAAAATTCACAAGATAATAAGCATCTTTATTCATTTATTCGTTCCACTCAACTTTAGACTTTCGTATCGAATAAAGATGACCATTTAGGTATTTAATAGTCTTGACGTTTTTTGTAGAAAATTTGATTATCTCGAAAATGAAACCAAAAACAGCCTCCCAACTTGTATAGTTTTTGAGATATTTCTAATATTTCGATCATTTCTATATTTCAAAGTTTTCTTTCAAAACGTATAGGTAAAAGATGCTGAGGTAATTATAATTTCACTCACAATCAGTTCGGAAAGAAAACAAAAGTGTTCTGTCGAAATTAATCCCCTCTAGGTATATCACTCAAATACCAGATGATGATTGGTTTTGTTCTTTTTTTTTTTTCAATCAACTAATCAGTTCCCCAATCGATTTCATTCAAATACGCTCTATTTTATCAACGAAATGTTTTACAATTGAAACCCAGCTTTCCAATGAATATTCTGTGCGCCACTTTATGCGTGTCAAACAATTTTCTGTCAAGCGAAATAAATGTCACTGATGCAATCGTACGCAATTTGCTTCGTACGTTGAATAAATCTAACAAAATATCGTCATTGTTTGATGGAAATTGGTTAAAATCTGTATCACAAAGATAAATACTAACCGACACTTCGAATGTTAATTGATGAATTGAGCTACAAGTAAATTGAATAGAAAAATCTCCAGCTCAGTAACGTGAAATATTTTCATGCTTCGGAATTTTTTCATCTGGTTAAAAGATTTGTTAGAAAATAAAATTTCCAAACGATGTTCAAAACTCAAAGCGGAATATTAACATTACGGGGAAAAAAAAAACAATAACCATTTACAGAGTAACGAATATTATATCTACCTCATATTATACAGCATGCATTCCAGATTCAAGTCCTTCATAAAAAAAGAGATCTTGAGCTTTCGAGAGATTCAGCAGGTTTCATGATGAAGGATTTAATCCCAATGTTTTTCAGATTGAACAACAGAAATCAATAATTCGCGTAACATCGTGCTTAAGTGATTGTAAAGAACTGCTTTTTGTTTTCTTCGATAGTTCGTGGCGCATAGTTTTGTATCTAATTTTATTTCTACATACCTATTAAGAGTATCATGGAATGAAGTGTCAAGCTACTTGAAAGAAAATATATTTAACTCAAGGTTTGTTGAACAATAAACCATTTGTCAGAACGTTTTTTATTAGTTTATGTCAGTATATTTAGTTTAAATAACAAATTTAATATTGAAACATTTATAGGTGGTTGTAATAAAATATGAAACGCAACTGGAAACAATCTCACTGAATATGCAGTATGGCTTGTTGGACGTATCAAGCTGAAGTATCATTCCTCTGATAAGTGGCAAATATTTATTTTCTACTAAAATAAATATTTGTGTATGTTGTCAAGTGAAACAATTGAGCATCGACTCATCACCACGTTTATTCTAATTATTTGGATATTGGATTTTAATTGTCCAGAGAAATGATGCCAGACGAGTGATAATTTTTCGTTCGAGGTCTTTTTAATCTGAAAATTGAGAAAATTCTTAAAACGTAACGATAAGAATCTACCCTGTAGCCTGATTTCAAAATATTATTATCTAATATATTCTAGTAAGAAAAACTAAGAAATCAAAGGGTTTATTACAAACAAACTCGGTTACCGTAAAAATGAAAATTTTCCGAGGATCACCCATTTAATTCGTTTCTGTGTAATAAATTCTTGACGATCATTTGTAATCGAATTCGGTCAATTTTCGCTCTTATGTTACCGTTACCGAAAATGTTACCGCTATATTGAAGAGAAGGTGAAATTTCAACGTTACAGTGTTGAAAAAATGCGGAGTTCCAGCGTCAGTAATGTTAATGATTATCAATGACGAATACTCCAATTCCTGATCGCGTGGTAGGCGTGGAAAAAGAAATAACAATTTCTGAGAATGAAAATCAGTCGATTTGTTGAAACCTTTACTGAGCAGTGCAATGACGTGGAAAATTCTAATGTCGGATATTGCGATCGTCATCGAAGGTTTCAAATGAGGCCGAACGGGGTGTTCGATGCTCCATTTCCCAGTGCCGACCATAATCCAGAAATTTCTGACCCTTGCATTTAAATCACGGATATGCTATGTAGTCGTAAAACCTGGCAAATCACACAAATTCTTCGCAATAACGTTGGTGAAACGAATTTGAAACCATACAAAAAGACGCTGAAAATATTTGCAATTCCACCCGAAATCAGTGGAAAGAATTCAAGTCATACGAAATTTATGTGAAATTAGCAGAAAATATCAGAATTCATCCATGAGTGTCATCATTTCAAGCCAACTGAACTGATCGCTGACTTTTGAAACTTTTCTTTTTCCCTGGATACTTTTCGATGTATGAAAAATTTTCCACGATTATTCAACTTTCCTCAGAACTAATGTTCACGTTATAAATTTCCAGAAAATGAACAAAATGTGATAATAATAATTCAATTATGGCTCCATGTCACGGAAGAATATCGATGATAAAAGAGTACTTCTTTTTCATGACATGAAAAAAGTATACAATGAAAACTTGATCATTGTTTCTAAGCTTTGAAGAAGAAAAATCGATTTCGGTCGAACGTTACGACATGAATTAGAAAAAAAACAAAACATCTTACAACTTCCAGAGCTGAAGTTCGATTTTTTGATAGGCGAATGAAGACGGATCGTTAATTCTTTTGACTTGCATGTTTAACTTTGACCATTCTAAATTTTTACGTGTCCATGATTTTAAGGATTGAAAAAATTGACAAGTCAAAAATCGATGCTCTTGATTCATTCTATTAAAAGATCGTCGCACAATAAAAGTTTTTATACGTAAAAATGTATATCTATACGTACTCGCAATGAATTGGAAATACTTCCAATTCCACTTATAAGCTATGGTACAAAATTGAAATCTTGCGAGATATTACGGAGTCAGAAAAATATGCCTAGAACTCCGGTTGAAAACCTTGATAAATACATAAAATACTGCACGGTAATAATTTTAACAAAAATGGGAAATATTCGTGTATCGATGAAAAAGCAAAATTCGACGTCAGGAAATGAATACTTTTCCAAACCCCCGTGGAGCGTGGGTCGTGATTTGATTCCAGTAGCTATTAAAAACGTACCGTTTGATGTTTACGATCTCTTTCGCTCAACTCTTTCTATTTATACATGCGGCTGAAGGTCGAATTTGGCTTTTCATTTCAATTTTTTTCAGTTTTATATTGTGAAAATGCGTACAGGTGGTAAGCAGGATCTGAATAATTCTCGTATCCAGATAACTAATATCTCTGGCATCTCCCGAAGGGTTTCTCATATTTTCGGATCCTTTTGCGATTTTGTAAACAATAATCTTTGTCGATTCTTTTTTTAATGATATTTTCATGAGTGATTGCATATTTCTGAATTATTGTACAGGATTACTTTATTTTTGAGGGGTCAACCGTCAGATATATAAACATGACATATACCGATTACGCTTGGAGAGATTAGGTATAAGTAGATTACAGAGGTTTCAGAAGTTACAAAGAGATTGAAAAGAATATAGCAATATTACACAGGTTACAAAATGATTACAAAAAACACAAATAATTACAAAAATTCTAAGAAAATTTTCTGAAAACACAACGAGAGTACATAGACGATAAATATTACAAGGAATTACAAAGATCGCATGGATTGGAACGGTTAATTTAAGAAACATCAAGAGTACAAAAAGAAATTGCAAAAATGTCTAAGTGAGTTCAGATTTCACGACGGTTTCAATAATCTAAAGAATTACAAAAATTACACGAAGAATACAAAGGAATTACAATATATTACGAGTGTTAACAATGGATTACAGAGATTACAAAAACAATACGAGATTACAAGAGGTACAATTACCGTTGCTGAATTCACGCTTACTTTAATTTGATTTATTTTTTTTTTTTTAGACAATGTTGAAAAATTAATTTTGCTGACAAGTTGACAAATAAATATGCCGATAGAAATAGGAAAAATGTATCTGAAATAACCGTACGTGAAAATTCTTTGAAAAATTGTGTGCGGCAGGTACTACGCAAAATGATGCATGAAGATTTTTGTGAAAAAAATACTTGTCGTCAAGAACAAACTGCCAATTTATCGTTTTGGCAAAAGCATATCTTCTGTTTTCATCCCTCTGCAGTTGCCGTCCAGGTACTAAAAGCCTAACGAACCCGCCTGGCAAGCGAGGAGTTTTTACGTTGACTGAAAAAAGGTGTAGCTACCGTATCCAAGACCTAGACGTCGTGGTCTATAAGATAAGAGGCCTTGTTGAGTATAATATTTCGCTTACGCCGGTAGTTACGTTGTTGTTTGCAACTTTTTCGCCCTTCCCGTTCCTCATAGTCGCGTGAAACTTGGCGCTAAAGCCACGCGCCAAGTGCACCTTATCCTCGCTGGCTCGTTTCTTCGTTTATGAAAATATAACATGTTATACATTTCGTGTGGCAATGATTGCACTCCGCCGATAACACGAACTGTGTAACAAGTATTATACAGTGTGCTTATCTAATGCCGGAATAGTACGTCGTCTACTACGCAGTAATGCGCGTGCGCCAAAATTCCAGATCAGTTGTTTGTCAGGGCGGCCAACCGTCATAAATTCCGACGACGGATCATCGCGATATTTATAACCTTAAAAAATTTCAACAGCTGTCGGTGTTAAACAGAATTACCAGCGATAACTGTCAAAATTTTTGAGGTTACGTTCGCGACGGTTGGTCGCCCTGGTAAACAACTGCCGTCGGATTGTCGCGCATGCGTATTAAACTATAGCAGACGACGGACCATTTTATCATTAGATGAGTACTTTGTATATGTTCGATATAAGATTCGAGTTGATCGATTTCTGTGAGACGAGAGCGCAAAGTTACCCTTTGAATCATTGTAAACCGCGTATTAAACGATTATCGGCACAGTCGACCCACGGATCATAAGTGATTGTATATCCTTTCAATAAAGCAATGATTGTTTGAAATTGTAGCGTCGATAACACGATAAGTTGAACTAACAAATTGTAAAATGAACAGATAACGCGTTGTGAAATTGAAGTTTCCCGAGTTGGTTAACCTTTTTCAAATGTTCAGTCCGATGAGAGAAAATTCGTTCGATTAGTTGACAAAATATTGAATCGAATAGAACGAGTAGCGCGTCGATTAGCATAAAGTTGTTAAATTTCAGTTACTCTGATTTTGACCAAACAAACTTCGTCGGAGTAGCAAAACGATATAGCTTAGCAAAGTAAATCAAGTAAGATAGATTTACTCGGTCTCACGTGGGAAGTTAATTTGCATGGAAGGTTTTTGAGTGGCATAAAAGCGGGAATTAAATTTTCGTTATTTCGTTAAATTAGTCTGTGCTCTCGAGAAAAAGTGGATATTCCGTGGGCGCAACGTCATGAATCTGGATATGTAGTCACGTCGGCGGTAAAAAGTTATGAGAAAATGAATTCTGTGGCCCACGCGAAAAAGTAAAACTGTATCCTTCTCGGTGATCCCTTCGCGCGTGTTTCAAATTACGTTATAAAATACCCGAATGTTGAAAAGCTAAGGGAAATATCTTAGAGACTATGTGAATAATCTCGCATCCTTTTGCCGCATGCATGATCAAAACCACGGAAACCTATAACCTTAAAAATGGAGCTGCATGCTTTCCTTGAATATTCTATGAGAGTCGACGGTTGGATACATAGAAAAAGTCAGCGTAGCGCAACACCGTTTATGCAAACTGCGTGAAAAACTAACCCTGCATCTGGTGAATTTGCTTACACAACAAGAAATAGGACAGGTTTTGAGAAAATACAATATAGTCAAAGTATTCCTCTTCGGAAGAAATTTGCTCGGATTTTTGAACATATTCTTAGATAAACACTTTCAATTATTTCTTCACAAAAGGTTTGTGGTTTGGAAATTGACGCTTTTTGGTAATTTGTTGATAAAGTATAATCGTAGATTGAATATTTATAAAATCAACATATTCGTAAGCCCCGTTAATTTCTCTAAAAATACACTCGAGTTCTTAAACTTCCGATTGAACACCATACTGGTTGTTTTGGAAAGATAACTATTTTGTTCAAATACAGTGCTATTTCTCTTTCAATAGTGAACATGACTTTTTTTTTTTTTTTTTTACCAAGTTCACACTTAATAAGTGACCATAATTTGATGGTTGTTCATCAGACTACAAATTGAACAGCCACTTTTATTCTCTCTACTATCAAATATTTGTGGAATTATTAAAAATTTTCATAAGAAACAGTTTAACCAAACGAGCTTTTTTGTCAAACGCCAATTTTTCACGTTATCTGAACCATTATCTACAGAAACTTACTAGATGCAATCAATCCAAATAGCCGGAAAGAAAATTATACTCATTATCCAAAACTTTTTTCATTATCAAAATTTCATTTCAATCGACAAAATGTAGTGTTTTAGTGAGATATCCCCTTAATGCTTTGCGGTCTGAAAAATCCGCCACACTGTGATGAAGGCGACTATGCATGCGGGCTACGTCAATAGGCCTCCATATACACGAATCTAGGTGCCCTACTTGATAATCGGCACGGTTTCACGTGTAAAGTTTGTCCTCGAGCTCATTGTCAATTTGTAATTTCTCCGAGCTGAGAATCTGTATTTAGAATATTTTTGTGGCCAGGATGAAACAGGAAGCTATCGATACTTGAAGCTAAGAGTCAGTAAAACTCTCTTGAAGTAGCGTTAAGTTACTTGAAGTTGTGTGAACTCGCTTAAAGCCATGCGAAGGCAACGAATTCACTTGAAAACATTAAATTCGCTTGAAAGCAATTGAAGTCACTTCAATTTTTTAGATATCGGGTTAAGTTCGATTCACGTGACTTGCATAACTTTCTTGCAGTCGATTAATGTTAATTCAAGTTTATTGAATCGGCTTTTAATCACTTGACGCCAGTTGAAGTTAATTGAAGTCGATCCAAGTCACTTGAACTCATCTGAAATTGCTCGAAGTTAAGGTCATTTACCAGTTCTACCTTTACCGATAGAGCAAAGTCACCCTTTTGCTTCCTGTATCGAATTAAAATATGAATGGAAAATGTTCAAATTTCTGAGAATTGCGGCAAGTCTCTCAACTATGCACTTTTTAACCCCTGAAATGTGGGAAATGTGGAAATAATGTCACGTGGCAAATAACAACACGATTTTCAGACGATTCTCGAGATATGAGTAACTTTTCCGAATTCCGCTACGAAACAGCGATGCACCATCGAAAATTGAACTCTTTCCGTTCGTTTGTTTCTAACAAAAACAGGAATAAAAGGTGTGAGTTTGCTCGATCGATAAAGGTAGGACTACAACATGACCTTAAACAACCGAAAATCGAATTTTCGAAATCAGCTGTACATTGCATATCCAAGAGATGCGCTTATCGAGGGTTGACTATGAGATTTTCTTCAACGTGAAGTTGAAGCAGCGAACCAACGTCGACGATGTTTGTCTCCCAGTTTTGGATTGAGTGAAATACACTGAATTTCCGACAAGAATCACAGATGCTTGAGCGAGTAGCGAATCATTATTCCCGAGTCAGTGACTGCGGGACGCGTCGCGTAGCTTCGGAACGATTCAGGCGTTCAACGAAGCGCTGAAACGCTTAGGAGGTGATCAATCACGAACGAAGCGAGATAAATTTGGGTCACTCAGAAAAGAAGAAGGAGATACCGCGTGCAGGGATACCGGAAGTTGAATCCGATCGAACGGAAACCGGGTATTTGGCCGCTCGCCATCCACGCCGTTAAAAGTTATACCCGGCGTAGAATTCCAACGACGAATTTGAATCGCACGGAAGCTCCGAGCAGAAGCTTCCCTTTAAGCTTGCCTCGAAGCTCTTCTAAAATCTGCACCCACTGTGTTTCCTACGAACCTGCGCTATTACATATGTATACGTTCGCCATCTACTCATGCATGTATGCATGTATGCATAGGGCATTCCGTGCCAAGTCGATGAGTATCAGACCTTCGTTACCTAAGCTTTTAACGTTAATTTCCTGAAATTGATGTTACATCTTTAAAACAATCTCGTTACTTCAAACAAAAAAAAGCTTTTTGTCTTCAACAGCTTTTCAACTTCATTTTTCTCATAAACTTGCAATAGCTCGGTCAATTTTGAGATTGATTTGAAATAATTGTCTCAAACTCATAAGAATTTTTGTTATTCTTAATAGATTATTTCTTTTTTTTTTCCTCTTTTTCTCCCTTACAGTTTGCACGGCATCGATAACCTCTAATCGATATTCAATATCATTTTACAAATGGAACGAGTGAAAGAAATTGAGAATTTATCGAATATTAAACAAATACTTTTAAGTTTATAATACAGAAGTTAATTTTCTCTTGACGAATATGACTTAATTTTCGTTGTGCTTGTAGATGGAAAATGATTTTACGATTACGATAAATTATAAAGCTTGTGAAAAGGCAGTGTAAGTTATTCTTCAAAAGAGTGACTTTGATGAAAATTAACTTTCTGTTTCCCATCTCAACGGATATTTCACTTATTTCGTTTGTTTTTCCCGAATATATTACCGCAGATATTATATAAATACTGCGTGCAAAAAAATATATTATATCTGTTTAAAATATATTGTGTCTAAAAACTTAGAAGAAAAGTACTGGAAATAAATTGGATGAAAATAAAAGTTTAGAATAAGTAATTAGGTGAAATTGAGAATAAGTATAATGTAAGCACAAAAGTACACAAGTCAAACTGTAATGCGAAGACTCGAGTAATAACTTTCCATTAGAAGAAGACTGTTGTAAAAAATATATAACTCCATTTACACAAGCGCGTAAATGCTCAGGTACGAAGAACTGAAAATAACATCGGAAGAAAATGTTCATGTAAAAAGCAGAAATGGTTATTGAATAAATCTGAATTTCAAAAAAATTTTTAATCTATTCATTAATTTCTCCTGTTATACGAAAAAAATTAACGGCTAGGTGCACAGACTGCCCAATTTGTCATGGAATACCATATACGTGGTTGTTTTCGCGAGCTCGAATGAGAACGATCATCTCTGCAGTCGTACACGAACGTGGTAACTAACCAGGATGCAATGCTGCAGACTCTCAACGTATCCTTGACGACCATTGACACTAAGAGTGGTTCTCATTTTTACCCATTGCGGCAATACGTGTCCTTACAGAGTGCACAGGATCCTTTTCTTCAACCATCAATACCGCGTAAGTCCTTTTTGAGGACTTACGTTCGTAAACGTAACGCTGAATACGAGTTCCTTTCCAAAAAAACATTGTAGTTCAGAGAATATTCTGAAACCACATTTTGTCACCTGACAAATCGTTTGCAAATGTCTTTGAAAACGGCTACATGTACGCACGCATGTGTGTTGGATTTTAACGAATAGGTACAATAACAAAGAAATCGCTTGACCGGTTTTTATGAAATTTTGGAAAAAATGATCTACATCTAGATGCTGTTCCGGTGATCTTGTCAGACCTTTTTTGTACATCGTTTTGGGATTTAGAACGTTCAAACTTTTGGCGGAACCGTAATTTCTACATTCTTTCAAGATTATTCAGTGAAACTTGAAATATGTTCCGAGAATTTTTCCCACTATTTTTATTCTTATGGTTTTTGTAGGCAGGATTCCAAATGAACCTTTCAACTGATTTGACTGAAGTTTGGACAGAATTACGTTTTCATATATCCGAAGTTCGAACAAGCTTTACAACCCATTTCCATTTTTCATTTTGAAACGTCGAACGCTTACTTCAACATGTTTCAGGACAATTCAATACACTTTGAAAAACACAACTTTCTACACCGAAATTACACGTTTCGAAGAGTTTTTTTTTTTTTTCGTAATTTTCAGTCATATGTTACGGGGTACAAATTTTTCATTCCACGTAAGACTTTGCACAATCCGCAGATTTACATTGCTAAAATAAAGATGAAAAAGAAAGTACGAACAAGAGAACACCGAAAAATCTGAAGTAAAAAGACCAGACTCGTAGTTGTAGTATTTTTTTTTTCTTCCTGTCTCTCTCCTTTTAATCCAATTTCTGAGTTCAAAATTCTTGCATACGAATTTTATAATTATTATCCATAAACAGTTAACGCTTTTCGCGTAAAAAAAAAAAATGATTCGTTGCACCTTACCTAAATTAAACGTTTTTATAAATCAATTATTAAACAATGGATGAGCTGTAGATGCGAAATTTGTTGGTTTCATTTTTCGTACGACGCATACCTTCAATAATTCTGGATTTAGTCGCATTGAATGCATATGCAAGGCAAAGCCTGACCCAGTTCTACAGTCGACAAAACCGACATGATCTAGCTAGTAGATTCAGCTTCAGAGCATGAAAGGCAGCCCGAGAAACGACGCAACTCAAGTTCCTTTGATGCACCGACGTGTATCGATACACCTACAGGGTGACTTTGCCTACCGGAAATTCAATATCTCGTCCATTTCTAAACCGCGAGGCTAACTACAATGACTGTCGACAAGTTGACTCCGATTCAACAGACATCTCGGATTAAACATTTTTCATTTAAAACGGTAAGGTAAGAATGAGAATCCTACATTTTTTGATAACATTCGAAAATGCTGTGTTTTGATTCAGAGAATCTAGGCGCTTCGTATAATAATGAAGTATCTCATAGTTCATAGAAAAATTGTTGGTTGGTTTTTTTTTTCGTTTTTATTTCTTTCGTTGCTTAATTTTTATAAAAATTATCAAGTCAATTACAGACGAAATTTTCGGGGGAAATTGTCCGATGAGTTAAGCTTCCGATTTACTGGAATGGAAAATTTTCGCTGGGTGTAACGAAACCAAAGCTCCACCCAAGTTATCGATCCATATTCGTACCTTTGTACACACATTTTGTTGGCCCACAGATTATTCACCCTACGTTCATGAGTTTTATAGCCATACAATATTGCAATGTGATTTTCTTTTGTTCGGGCTTTGGGTGTCGATTCTATCATCACCCCAATGTTATTAATTTCTCGTCTCCGCAACTGATTACGAAATAATAATGTTCAGAAGGATGATTGGAATCTTTCAGTCACGTTTTAATTCATAGTAATGATTACGAGTTTAAATTTCGATTAGACACATATAATTTTTACTCGCATTTTTTTTTTTTGTTTTTTTTTTTTACTAGAAAATTGATCTAATTTTTCGAATTCTAACGAAAAATAGATTGTTTTACGCACGAGTGAATATCTGTGACAGATTTTTATTTTTTTTTTTCAGCTTCGACAAACTTATGATTCAGCAAGATACACATTGTTGCTAGTTTTCATCATGTTCAGACACTCGTTATAAGTTTTTTGATGAAAAAATGATATCAGATGTAAGTGGATTAGCCGCGGTGAGGCTTCTTGAACCTCTTTTTTTAGACGTGACTTTTTTTTTTTCTTTTCTTTCGCCACTTTTTGACCCGATTGTACGTCCCGTGTATCCTTAATGGTGTATCAAAATGTAAACGAGATGGAGAATATTTGAGGAGCAATTTGACGAGAGAATCTCTGATGGGCCGAGGTCCTATTCCTCGGTCTCAAATATTCAGGGCAATCTAAAGCACTGACCTACGTCTTCAAAACTGAATCTGACTCTCGAACTAATCTAGAGCTCCGAAACTCTGGAGCCAGATCGCTGGCACGGCGGTAGGCAAACACTAAAGCGTGTCTGAGGAAGCACCTAATGACGATAACCTCGCCGAAATGCTGAAATTAGGTACTTTGTCTCCCATCAAACCTTGGGGGTCGGATGGCTGGAAAATTCTCAGGCAACGCGCCGACTGCGCACTTCCATTTAATTGTAAGGTGATTCTATTTGCTCGCAGAATTTTGAATTTACTCCATTTTCCCTGTCTTTTTATTAATCATTTTTTATCGTGTCACTGTCAAACGCATGTCTGAGTTTTCCATTCATTTGATTCGTTTCTATCTTTATATATGTATATATATCAATAATTAAATCACTCACCCTTAATGCTTAAACTTTTTACGTTGATGTGGAATTTCTGCCCATCCAGGAATCTTATATTATGCAACTAGTGCGTAAAATGCGGTCTTAGACATGGAGCCGCCACCTAAAATATAATATTACAATCATTAAATTGAATTAAATATGAATTTAAAATTAACCATCAAAATTTAGAGAATATTAAAATTAAAGTAACGAGAATTTTTCATCGTAATAATTTCATTTTTCATTTTCGATGTAAACATAACGATAAACGAATATCAAGAGTGGTTTTGAATATTTCAAATCAGTGATAACACTGCAATAATCATTAGCTTATATGAACGTATACAATTTGACATAATTTTGTATAATTTGATGTATTCCTATATAATTTCATAATATTTTAACTCAATTTATGAAATTGCGTAAAATTATGTAATTTCTGGAAAAGTTTTGTATGACATTATAAAATTTTATGAAGTTGGATAAAATTATTCAAATTCATTCAAACTTCTATAAAGTCATACAAAATTATGTAAAATTATACGCGTATAATCTTATATAATTTTATCAGGTTAAATTCTAGACATGATTTCATAGAAATTTATCTGATCATATAAAACATTTTTTTCCGAGCAAAACAGCCGATATATGACCTTTGATATTTCACTTTTATCGTAAACTTTTAATGTGTATAAACTGGCACTGCTTTAAGTTGACATGTGAAAGTTTTTTTCGGGTTTTCAACGCGGAAAAAGTTTGAAAGATTCACATTTGCACTCAGCATAATAAGAATACTAGTGAAAGTTTTCCATCTCTTCAAAATAAATTTTTCTTCCATGAAACAATCAAGTAAAAAATAGTCAAGATCGAAAATTAAATGGTATTTCAAACGTGCTTATAAATCATGGCTTTTCGGTATATTACCGTAACATGTTTTTAATTTGAATAATTCACAAATTCTTTCACGATCCGATAAAAATTTCTGAAAGCCTACTTCGATTGGTACTATATACAGAATGATTATCTATCGAACGAATTGTCCGTCGTCTCTTAGAGTTTAATGCGCATGCGCTATAATAAGAGAGCAGTTGTTTGCCAAGGTGACCAACCGTCACAAATTCAGACAACAGTTCGCCGCTTGCTGTTGAACACAACTGCCAGCGACAACTCTGTCAAAATTTTTGAGGTTACGTTCATGACGGTTGGTCAACCTGGCAAACAACTGCTCTCGGATTGTTGCGCATGCGCATTGAACTGTAGCAGACGACGGAATATTCCGTCGAAGGATAATCGCTCTGTATACATCCATAAAAAAAAAGTATGAAAGATCTCAAGCCATGAAGACCACGCCCTCATCGAAGTGAGTTGGAACACCCCAGCTATATAATCTAGTGCAACAATGAATTTTGCAAGCTTGCCTATCATTACGGGATCGCGTAATGCAAGCGTGTGTCCACAAACGTGGAGGCGAGGCAGAGATGCATGGTCCTTTAACACCGCGACTAGCTTTCACCCCTTAACGCGATACGGGAGTCATTATTTTTTCACGTTACACGATATGCTCGAATTTCACGAGCTTTTAGCCCGCAATTAATGTTATCTCGTTTTCCCCCCCGCTTTATAACAGGTCTCGCAACGCCCGTATGTACGCAAAAATATGAGAGCTTGCGCTGCCCGTGCACGCGATACGATTGGCCCTTTCACGATGATCAATCCGGTCAATGATTCGTGCCTACCCGACCTCAACCACGATGTTCCTTAATCATTACATTACGAAATATATAGTCACAGAAACAACTCAAATATCTGTCGCTTACTTCATAGAGATGCACGGGACCCCGCAGAATCCTTAAGGAAATTGGCCCAAAGTCCCAAAGGACGCAAGTCCCAAAAATCAATAGTTTCACGGATGTAGGCTTGGGTACGGGAGTGCATGGATTTTTTTATATCCAAGGATTACGAAGCTTCATGGAAGACTTGAAATCAAATGTATACTAAAAAACTGCACAGCCGATTCGCAGCGACTCAATCAATCACAGCTAGCATCCTGCCTGTCTTTGACAATCGACCGTGCAGTTTTTTGAATGATTCATTAGATTTCAACTATCTTCAAAGCTTTGGAATTCATGAAAATCACGGAATCCATAAGATATGAAAAAAGTCCAAGCATCTTTCTTCCGAAGCCTGTATCTCGGAAACTACTGATTTTTGGGATTTGTGTCCGTAAGAACTTTTGACAGCCAATTTCCACAAGGATTCTGCGAGGTTCTTTGATGGAGTATCTTTTCGATCGTTGAAACAATGTCACTAAATTCCCGTACCGAGCTACTTGCCGTCTAAGAAAATTTTCACTTTCTGTCAGCAAACGGTCACGAATTCTTGAACTTTTTTTCGGAGAAAATAGCTTCCGCTTCTGTCTGATTACATGGCAGGCCTTGCTTTCAATCAACGTCGATAACATGCTGCGAGAAATTTGGTGGTAGCATGTGCTCACAACAATGTGGATATTGACACGCAATCTATGGCCAGCAGTAAACGAACCATAGCTAAATTCACCCTTAAATTGTCGGAAAACTTATTGCTCTTCACGGTGGCGATTCCATTCTTACTGTTTTTCGTACGTTGACCTTTCTTTGTTGTACGTCACGTATCTCTCATACAATTTTTTGTGGTGTGCAAGAGGTTGGTTTGCCGAAAATTGATACATTTTACTACATAACATTACTACAAACTTATCAATAATCGTAATCGTTATTTTCGAAGATATCTTGAAAAATGTAAAATTAAAGTGACTGGAATGATAAACGAAAACACAGATATTGATAGTTCATTTTAAATCTCTTGACAATGACTGAAAGTTCAGTTAATTTGTTCGATGTCACTCTAGGAGCTATTTTTATGATAATACTATTTTCTACCAAGTCACTGAAATAGATTTCTTTCCCATCGGAAGTGGATTCGATATTGCCAGCATTCGTTAATCATAATCAATACCGGTGCAATACTGTAAATTAATTAGAAAACGATTGCTCAATAATTAGTTGGCAAGTTTTTCTCGTTATTCCATCTTCTTTGTTTCGTCTTTTTCTTTCCTGTTTATTTTCAACCTGTTAACATTCAATATAAAAATCCATTTTCTATTGACTAAGTTTTTCCCCGGTACATTAATCTATTCCTAGTACTAATAAGCATTTTGAAACCCCCTACCGAATTTATTAATTCAGAAACTCGCAGCCCGATTTCAATCAAAGTGAATCTAAATCTCAAGCTATAAATGGCCAATCGAATTTGGCTGGTGTAAAAAGTGATAACGGATAAATAAGTTTTCGGATTTCATGAAAATCATATACCCGTGATACCTAAAGATATCGATTCATAATTTGTCCACACTCAAAGTTGAAAACATTAAATTCGAAACGGCAAATCTAAATTGGCAGACTTGTAATTCAACATTGTAATCTATTTTCCAAAAACTGTGTAAATACATGTTTTTCGAAACCCTGAATTCGAGCAGAGTGTTTAAAAATCCGGAATACTATAATATCGATAATAAAAACCAAACTTCTAACTATTATCTTTTCATTGTGGTTTATCAGAAATTTTTTGTTCCGATCGCCATACACAAACGTCTTGGAAATTTGCAGTTTGAAACTATTCAGGTCTACTTCGAATTCAGCTGTCCCATTAACCAACAAAAAATTTCTTTGATCCAGATTTCCTGTCCAAAAAGAAACCACGCTTCTTTGAAAAATTTTGAAAGACAAGCAAAGCAATTTGTGGAACGCGGGAACAGAGAAAACAGGAAAAAAGTTGAAGAGCTCGGTGTTACAATATATCATCCAGCCATTCATCTGTCTCGCCAATTTTTCTTTGTCTCATCATTATCGCTGTCATCATCATTATTAAGCATCCATGTATTATAGTTACTACTCTAATAATTGATGACGCTCATTCTTCTCGGTAGTGAATAACAAGTACATGCCACATAAATCTTTTTTCCTGAAGAAATTTTCAAGCGTAAAGTTGTGCTTAAGTAAGATTGTGTTTTTGTTAAAGGTCGGAGTATTTAACGAGCATCAAAGTTACGACTCTCGGTCGATAAAGCACCCAAGGAATAATCTCATTACTCAGCTCTTCATATATATATATATATATATATACCTCCTGAAATTTTTTTCACGAAAAATTCATACTTCGCGGGGTTTTTTGGCGCAGGCAGGTTAACGAAGAGAGAGAATAGACACTTGGATAAAAAGTTGAAAGTCTTCTCACGAGCCCATTGTACGTAAATTTAATTTACCGTAAGACAAGACTGCGGCGACGTCGCGATGCATCGAATTCGTACCGGTTGAAAAATCAAATTTAAATTTCTTTCAAGTGGATTTTTGTAATCGGTTATTCTTAAATTGTCCAATCGTTACTTGAATATATTACCAATAAAAATATCACAAAATGCCGTAAAATCTTGACACAAATTTCGTTAAAAACTTGGTAAAATTTTCTCTATTGTAAAAGTTGTTCGAAATGAAAGGAAAAAATCGCAAGGATAATGTTCCTGGAGATGAATCGTTCAAAATTTTCTGAATGATTTTAGTTTCGGTATTAAATTAAGCTTTGGCAATTCGTGTAACGTATCACTGAAAACTCTGATGCGAGACTGAAATTTTCTCGGTAGAAATGTTTTACAACATTAATTATAATACATACTGTATCGTGTGTCTAATGGCATAAGATCATAAACATCAAAAATACAATACAAAAAATACAGAAACGATGGGAATAGCAATAATAATTCGTGGCGGTTATGTCCTTATACAATTACTCTGGTAGATCATATCTTCAATTTCAGCAGAACCAAAATGTCGTATCTATCACCACATAAAACCTTTTGCTTTTAGTTTACAAATTTATACTCGAACCCAAAAAAGCATCGAAAAAAATTTTTTGTCCGCTAGCAGCCTTTTGCTCTTTATTGAACTTTTATTCAATTTCAACGTTTCTAACCATATTTTCACGTTTCAAGCCTGGATACGGTAAGAAAAAATACACGCTCTTCCGTCTTTTTCAAAAGCAAAAGATATAATTACGTAATATAAAAAATTTCGAATATGAAAAAAGTCCTGTGAAATACTCGATTTCAAAAATACTCGTACAAAGCGATTTTAGTATAATTGAACAATCCTAAAACTACTGGCAGAGATTTTTTCTTTTCTTGTCCATGCTTGAGATAATTGAAACACGTCGATTGTCGAATTTTTCTCCGGGTAACCGCGATAACGGATATTCGAGTTTTACTACATTCTTGTACTACACCGTAGCTTAAAAGAGCCATTAAAATAACGCAACAAAAATACGCGCACACTACATAACGAAGAAAGTGCCTTACGATCCAGCGTTATTTTTCACACAGTATGAATATTTATGCCCAACCCTAACCACCAGACATTGTGGTCGGGCTTAGTTTATTCAAGCGAATATTTACAGCTCGGTCGTGTTGGAGCTTAGCGGACAAATCAGGAGGAAATAAATGCCGGAGAAAACAGCCTTTGCGACTGCATTATGAATTCGCTCTCCCGTTACAGCTTGCTTTTCACTTTTTTAATATCGCATAACCTCACTTTCTAACCTAACCTAACCTAACCTGACCTGGCCTAACCTAACCTAACCTAACTTAAAGGAATTCAAGTGATACGGAAATTAATTATATTTGAAAAGAACATTGGAATATAAAAACCCAAAGTAACGAAGTTGTGCAATGACGAGTTATTGATGCAATTGGTTTATGAACGATACGTTAAAACTTTGCTGATATTACGCGTAAACCTCTATAGTCAATTATTCTCAATATGTGATTGAGTTGAAGTGAGCTGATAATATGCGGCACGTATAAAAAGGAATTCGTTGATTTAATTGAATCATTGATATTTTCGACGTGTGACAGATATTGATTCGATTTAAGTTAATTTTTGTACAACTAAATCTTGACCAATTCCCTTACCGATATTCAGTTACATTAATCAGTGTTTTAATCAAGTTACTATTGTAGAAATTGGCAAAACGATTAACGAATTAAATTATTGAGCTAATAAGTTTTTTTATCACCGACATTCATTCTCTCGAATTTTTTGTTTTCAACGAAAGCCGTGTCATGAAGATGAAATAATTTATCATTCGGTTATTTCAACGTTTCTGTTTGTCTTCTAGTTTCCGTTCGGTATTGGGTTGACTTCGCGATGTAAAATTATTTAAGCAGTTTAAATGTGTGTACCTATAATTCGACCATATAAACCACTTCTCACTTCAAATCTTCTCAGTCTCATGACGGCTGTTTTTATTTGGTAGTACGGCATATACGGTAACTTGAATGAACTAATCAACTTTCAAACCAATGCGAATAACAATTTAATGGAACTCGAATTTGTCCAGTTACTCACGTGCCTGTAATTTGATCAACGCTAGTAATTTCATATCTTTTTATATTCCAGAAGCAATATCAAACCGTCCGCAGTAATGAAAATTGGGATCGGAACAGCGGCCATAATGGTTGAAATAAGGAAAGGTACGTTTCTGAAGTAATATTCGCCCCCTCTATACGTAACGTAGTTTAAATTATTCCATTCCTGCCCGGGGCAAGATGATATGTTAATCTGTCAAATTAATGTGTCAGACAATATTGGTACACGCGAATCCAATTCGCAATCTGCGCAGATCTGTTGTTTTCTCATCCAAGCTACAGACACGCACGTATATTATATACATGCATATATATTCTCGTATACTTATAATGTAGTATATATATAAATATATATGTATATATATATATATATATATATATATATATATACATATATATATAAGATATATATATATATATATAAGACAATGCCTCTGGGGGGTCGTATTGATATTATAATACATTCATGCACTATCACATACGTAGTGTATAAGCATAGTTAGCGTGAAACAAGACCACCGATGTAGAAGTTCGAGGTGCCCGTTGTTATAATTAAAAAACGGCGTTAGTGCTCGGGGGGAACTTTTTTCTGCTCAACCAGTCTGGAAAATTAATTCTATTTACGAAGCAGGGATCAGGTACGCCGGGGATGGACGGCTAAATTAAATGACACGATCACTCTGCGGCTCCGAGGTCTAGTTAATGCTTTGATTCCATTTTCTTTTCGTAACATGATATTTGGACAGTTGGAAGTGTAACTGTTACACGTGACGTTCGTCACGTAAGAACTCTCCTACCTGCAGTTAGACTTCAATTATTTGATGAAATTGTCAGTGGATATGACCTTAAATTCCTGAACAATCGCAAACTTACAAGAGACTATAAATTTATCGTTGTAGAAAAATGTGTTCAGAAGTTTGTAGACACAAATATAATATAATATATGGAAAAAAGTGTTATGTAATGGTATGAACCTGGAATTATACTGATAATTTTATGAAATGTTTGTAATACCCTGTAATGCTTATTATAGCAGTTGATATAAGTCAATGGAATTTCTTTATCACTATGGAAAAAAAGCAAATTCTACGTATTCGGGTATTCAACTTCATATTTTATCAGCTTTGCCGTGTAAGTGGGTATATGTTGCATGTATGTAGATACATACGTAAAAACACTTCAGAAACGATGTCATATGTGAATTTGCAAACAGCGCTACAAGATACGGACAACATTTTGTATACTCACTGAATCGCTATTACCTTTGCATCCCTTTGTCAAAGTGCACTGCTGCACGATGCTGGCTCCGTGATCTCTTTGAATCGCACAACTTTTCTGCAGCATGCTCACCTCTGATCGTGCGAAAGGCGTAGTGTATGAGCAATCCCGAAAGCGGTTGTGTAAAACGCAAGCACCAGAGCTTGAATACCTCTGCCGCTCGGGAGTTCTTGAATTTCGCTGTTCGAAATGCTTTATACACGTATACAGGGTGAGTCAAAAGCATGGAAACCCCTAGAAATCTCACAGGGTTTGGTGAAAAACAAATTACCAATGTTAAATCTCAAGTAATTTTTAACAAGGGATACAATGATCACCTTTGGTTTGACCTTGAACCTCATCTTCAAGATCATTTTGAGATCTACGTTAAATTTTCAAATAGGAACCCCCATTTTTGGGGCCAGAATCGGAAAGACTGGGTAATCTTATGTTCTAATGTGTGTTAAGATCAAAAGTACACGGGTGTTTCAGATTTAAAAATGTTTTTTCTACTCAATGTACTTGATACTCAAATATCTTGATTTATCGTTATACGCTGCCATAAACGGGAACATTATCCACCCTTAAATCACCATCGTTCTACGACTGATTGAAAGTTTGGCAGATATGAACTGCACTGCCATTAGTCTCCGGTAAGGAAGTCAACGGTAAGTACACGGTACTTCCTTTTAATATCCGATGTCTCTAACTGTCTTCCCGCATTAATTGTAAGTATCACGCTCTGCTAATAGCTCATGGAGTTATAAGTTTCGAGGTAGATACAGGCGGCCTACTTGTAACCCAGGAGTAAAAACACAGCGGGAACTGCTTAGCGACTCTAGGGCCAACTGCCAAGGAAGGAACTTCCAAGCTGTAAAACTTTCGTTATAAATCAAAGAGAAGTTGGAAAGATGCTGTGTGTGGGAGGAGTTTGGGACAGGGGAGAAAACGGCACGCGTTAAACGTTTCAAGCAGTTTGCTTTGCTGCAGGAAACATGGAATTCGTAAGTGAGAATTTTAGGATCCCCGAGAGAGATGAAACGTGGATAAATAAATAAATAACCAGAGACATGATCTCACCAGAGGTGGGAAAATAAAATCTTTTATTTTTCGCGAGAGGCACACTCGCCTCTTCGCATTTTACACCCAGTAATATATATTATATGTAATTAATCACTCGGGCCATCAAAAACTCCGTAAAATCTTCAAGGGTTTACCTTCCAGCACGTTATAAGAGTTTGTTGAAAATTTTTCGTCCAATCGTAGTGCGAATTCTTGTGCAAAAGTCGCACATTTAATACTAAATGCAGTTCTTTGTCAAGGAAATTTCACAACCAGACATACAGGAGCGATGAGAAAAATTACAGAAAGTCGTAGATCTGGCTTACGGAATTTTTTGAAATTGCATTTTCCATATCCTCAGCGTAAATCCTAATCGTTATGTGTAATTTTGCTCGTTTATCGGAAAATTCGATAATAGTACAAGATTAAAAACCATGAGGCTACTGCTGGAATATTCTTCATCATCAGTAGTCAGATCATTTCATAATTCGACCGGTGCACTTGTGAATGATTTACTGATGTAGCTCCGTTACGGATTTGTACAGTGGGATTACACATTAAACTCCCAACTCGGGATTCTGGTAGACCTATCAGGTATGTCGCGTCTCTTGGCGAATAGTTCATCCGAGAACTTTGGCCCATTGCATTTCAAATCAGTTGAACAGTTGATACACCACGAAGTAACGTCTCCAACCATGAACTATGGGCCGATTAAGCTTCGGTATGTGAGATGTCACACATTCGCGATATCATCAAAATTCCTCAACCAAACGTAAGTAGAGATCAGAGCCTCAGGGACGCTTTTCGAACATTTTTTTCAACCCCGAAATTCCTAATTTCAAGTAAATTTATAAGACGATCCTACGAAATTTCCAGACTTGGATAACCACTCGTTCATAGATTTCAAGAAGAGTAAATCTTCCCATATTACGGATTGCAGATAACGCAGTGTCTACTTTATCGACAAATAAGTTCGTCCCGAGAAGGTAGACGCATCTATCCCTCTTGTTAGTTTTATAGTTTATGACTGATCTAATGCTGCATTGGCTGCATTGGCTCTCGCATGAACGCGACTAAAAGACATACGTTTGTAATCCAATGTAATCTGCGATAATGAATGCTTGTAATAGCAATAGAATTTTCAACCTCATCTGAATTTCCCTGAAATTAGACTCGATGATAAAAATTTAATTAATTCGATGCACGAATGAATTCTGCTCATCTCCGTGTGGAATATATAGGAACCAGTTTGGTGTGCAACCATAATTTGAAATTGACAACGAGTTTGAACCTCTCGGGACGTACTGCTGTGCGTTAATGTAATTGGCGTAGTGAGTTACAGGGAGGTGGAGAGGAGGGTGTGAGAAGGGGTAGAGACGGACAGCCAGAGCCTCCGTCATGTGGGAAATATACGCGCGATATGAGGGTAGTAATTTAACTCGGCGGTGATCCCCTTGACGGAAAACTATGCGCGTCAGCCTTAACCTAACCTGAGGAAACCTAACCTCATACAATCTATACCTCGGACGAGAGAAACTAGGTGAAAGGTAGCGGAGCTGCACCCCGACAATCGACCCCCTATTCCCCACGTTAACTTGATTCAGCCTCCTCGATGAATATTCGATGGCTCATTAGTATCGTAACCGGGCACTATACAGCACTTTCTCGCACTTTGTCCGCGTCTCGGTGTTGCAGCGTGGCGCCGATCAATGGAACCGCAGTAAAAAAAGGCAGGGAAAAAAAACTGCGCCCGTGAACCGAGAGAATTAAAAGTCTACCCTCCCGTAATTATGTCGCCATCAGTAACGGGTATTCGAAAATAACTGAGTGTAAGATATCCATATCTGCCTTTCCCTACACATCGTGCATATATACCTATGAAATTAAACGGAGTCTGTGAACTTGTCGACCACTTTTTTACATTCATTACGCGAAAATGTTGGCTTTTTTTCTTCTTTGCCTCTTCAACTTCGCCACTTTCTAGCTCTCGTGGAACCCACCTTCTCGTTAATATATCTCACATTTTTAAATTCAACCACTTGCACTTGGGGGATTTTCTCAATTTCTTTGGTATAAATGTTTTGGTAAAAATATGTAGCTTGCAGGAGAAGAAATATCGGCTGTTGGAAAGTTGTTGATTCTATCATATCTTCAACGATATTCTAGTCTCGAGATTGATTTTTCGTTGAAAAAGGTGGAAAATATTTCTTAATTTGGAAGCGATCGTTTATACTTCGCTGATAATAAATTGACAAATAATTTCTGAAAAAAAGAATGTACGGAATCACCCTTAAAAAAAAAAATTTTTTTTTATACATTTCAATGAAAAGTAAATTCCGTATAAGATCGCAAAAATTATGACAGTAAACCCGTTTAACGGTTGATATAGAACTACAACTTTAATACCGTCATGTATTTTTACTCCCGCAACCTGTATTTTTCAAGATACGCTTACTAGAAAGAAAAACCGGAGTATTTTCCGTACGGTTGCATTTTAAAATCTGCAATAACTCACCCAAAGTCTTTTTCAACTATAAGTACTAAGAACTGGCCAAGTTTCAACAAATTCCGCGCAGTCATCGAGAAAAAGTGGCTGAGATTACAAAAAATGGTTTCCACACTGCGTGTGTTCACGCGAAAAATTTGCCGAGCCTCAAAGCCCAAGGCTTGAGGCAGCAGAGGAGCATCATTCCTTTTATCTCACAAGCAGAAAGTAATATTAGAAAGGAGACATATCTCCGCGTTACAAAAGTGGGCCACATTCTGCTCGAAGGATTGTCGTTCCAATAACGCCGCTCGCAGCGCTGGTTTCGTTTCTTGCACTACGTCTGATAGCTGGCAAAACGAAAGAAACTATCAAGCCCCTACAAACGCTATCTTAACGCTTTGCTATCAAAAAATGCGAAATTATTGTGCAATACTAAATGTCGTTATGTGTTGGTAATTAACCTCTTCGCAGCCTTGTGTAAAAAAATGTCTCGTCAACTTTGCAGATTTGGCATATATTTATGCTTAAAATGCAAAGATAATAAGTCAAATACTTGTGTATTTTTGGCCAATATACGTATTACCGACAGTTGAGGGGTTAAGAACAACAGAAAATTCAAGTTGTTGTACAACCTCCCAAACTGCTATCGAATCGCAAGTAAATGAATCTACTAACGTCAACATTAAATTTGATCTGACAACAATTTGGCAATATATTGCGAAAGATTTGAACGAAAATCCTTCGCCAGCAAATTGAACATAACCTCTTTACAGAAAAGATAACTTTGTGGAGTCTTATTTTCTGCCGAGGAATTTTGTTTTCTAGTCATTCTGAAACGTATTCCGCCCAACACCCGGATATAAAACAGTGTGTACTCATTTTTTTTATTAAAAATTGTTCACGTGTGTAGCGGGTTCAAATTTCCGAAGCAACAAACAAATCCAGCGCCGCGAGCGGCGCTATTGGTACTACAAACTTCCGATCAAAATGCGTCCCACCTTCGCCATCGAAAAGAGTACGAAGTTATGTCTCCTCCCTAATATTACTTCCTGCTCACGACAAAATTCAATCGACTTTTGTCCCCAATCCGCTCAACTCCATGAAACAGGTTGCGAACATATTTATGGGGGGGGGGGCGGTTTAGATATTGTTGTTAATAATTTCACGCTCAATCTGCACATACAGTGGGTATAATTCGAGTGGTTTATCTGCACAGTTTAGGTATCCTAAGTGACGATGCATGTTACGAAATTTGCGCCAAAATATGCAGCTTCGGCAATTCTTTCCCATGACAAAACTTGGGTCGGGCCGTTAAATTTTTGCCGTCGTTCAATTTTACGAAATATTTAATTTTGCAGCTTCGCTAATTGTCGGTTATTATTAAACAATTTGAAACTGGTATACTCATTCTGTTCTGACTTGAAGTGCGGAATTATTTTCACAAAAAAAATTGTTTTCGGTGTATACGGACTCGAATACCAATTTATTTTTCCCTTCACGTCGTCGAATAATGAAGCCTCCTTCAATACTACAAAAGCCCCAGTGTCACTTGGGAAATATTACATATTTTTCATATAATTTTCATCGTTTTTTTTTATCATAATATTTATTATTATATTTGATTACAACGCGAGAAAGAACACCGAAAATTTGAAAGTGGAAGATTTTCGTGTGACTTGAAAAATCCGAAACTCGCAACAAAGCTAAACACGTCCAGTTGTTACGTGACAAATAAGTTTTTGAGTTATTGTTCCTAACGGAAATGTTGACGATGGAATGGAACAAGAAAATATTTTTCGGGCGAAAAAAATTGGAAGCTAAAAAAAAATCAAACTTTTGTATCGCCGGAGACTTTGTTATTTGACGATACGAAGTTAACCCTTACGCGACATACTGGGGTCAAAAGGACCCCGCCTCATGTTCACCTTAACCTCCATCTGAAAAACATTCAAAATAATCTGATTTCATCCAAGATAAATATTGAAATATGGAAAAAATTGTTAATTCACTTTTTTCCCAAAAATTTAACCTCACTCACTCAAACATGTATACTTTTTTTTTTTCATCGTGCAGTATCTCCATATTTTTAAATTCCCGTTACTCTGTTCTCAGAGAAAAAAAGGAAGTTATTGTAATCGCCTCAAAACTAAAAAATTGAGTTTTCACTAGATCTCGACGTTTCAAGATCCAGACAACCACCTCCGTTCATTTTCGGATGGATCTCTTTGCCAAATTTCCAAATTTAGAACTAATTAGATTTTGGCTCTTATCGGTGCAGTACTTTTTGAATTCTGTGAATATCGAAATTCCAAAAAGTTAAATAAAAATGATTATATCCTGAGAATGGATGAATGGATTCGAATGAAAATTGGTATCGTCAGATTTTTTAGGTTGATGATCACGAATCTAAGGTCAAGTTTGCGGAATCCAAAATGGTGAATCCAATATTCATTTTTATTTATTTAATCTGACCTGACTGCTGTCTGTACTTCTGTCCCCTCTGTCCTCTTGCTTTTTCTTTTCTTTTGATGCATTTCCTTCCTTATTTATGACTTCGGCTTAAATTTTAGTTATGTAGTTATATTTTTTATTTTTTATTTCACGTAATTTGATCTTCATCCGCGTACTTTTACTTTGCTTCTCTTTACTCTTATTTTGTTTCACTATATACATCAGTTTATTGTTTCTCTGTTTCTATTACTTTGACTGTTTTTGTTTTGCTCCATTTAGTTCAAGGTTTTCAATTGTATTTTATCCCTCGACTTGTATTTTTTGCTTGCTCCTCTCTTGAATTTTTGTCTTTATAATTACTGCGCTTGTTTTAAAAATATAAATCTTGGTTGTCCAACATTGCCGTGGATATTTATAAAGATTAACAACAATAACAACAACAACAACAACTATGCAGAAAAAAATTTAAACTATTCGGATATTGATAGAATCTTGTAGGCGACGGTTTTTTTTTTTTTTTTTGATTTTCGATAACGAATCGAAGCTCGGACTTTCAAAATTTGTAATTTCGGATCCATTATGGTGCGTCAAAATTTTTGAAATTCGTCGTCTTTTCACGTAATATAATACCTGAGGGCTTGTGAATCGTTAATCATAAATCTGAATCTGTAGTTGAAACCTGCAGCGTAAAAGTGGGAATTCGAAAGCTGGCTTACGGTCAGCCTGAAGCCGCTTGTTTTTCTTAAATATCTGTGTCTTGAGAGTTACTCGATCGATTTTCAGCTTAGAATATTCAAAGTTTAACGTGTTATGATTTTTTTTTTTTACAGCAAAATGATTAATATTCCGGTATTTTGTTGCTTTAGGATACTTTTTTTCAATGTTCATCAATACTTATACAAACAATGCCACAACAATTCAAAATTTCATATTGCTAGAAATAACTAGTTTTCTTTGAAACATCGTAGTTAAAGAGTATCCCGGAATTATTTTTAAATTTATGTAATCGATTTCTCCATTTCTACGCCATGATGTTTCATGTGATACTAGATTTATACACAGGGGGTGTGCAGCGTAAGGGTTGAAGATAAATTGGCATCGGAATTCGAGACGGGTGCATCTGTGTGGGTTCGCTTGGTTTGGCGCGAAGTCGTCCGTACGATAATCGCAGGTTGAACCGGACAATAAAACACAACGACGATGAGACTGAAATTTACGAGTTATTCGAAAATTCTCATCGTGTGTCGAGGCGAATAAATATTCGGATCAATTCCTGCGTTCGTCGATATTCAGAACCACTTTGCTGTGACATGGTTATTATATGACGTTCAGGCTTTCGTCGATACCACGAAGCACGAACCGGCGTCTTGGGATTCGGTGAAGTCACGAAAGCAACGCTTCTTTCGAATTATACCTGCCCGCGTTATCAGCTAGGCGTTTCTTTTTCTCGAGAGAATGGAACTTTGAAAAGAATATACGGACACGGCTGTATTTCATATTGCTGTGACAGTTACTTTGTGCATCCGTGCAGACAGTAACGAAAAATAGTTCCGATGGACGCGTATTTCTATGTATAGCTCTACCTTCGATGCGCAATGGGTGGTGTTGATGCGCGTGTACATTCTTGATGGAAATTTTCTATTTTTTCTAAAGATTTCTCAAGAATATCAGAAAATTTTTAGACATCTACTCTGATATAGATGTCATTTTCAGGTCAAATCCAAAACGAAGTATTGCACAATTTTGTACGTGTTAAATAAGAAAAATATTGATTTTCTCCGCACCTGTCAAGCTCTCCTAAATCATTTTACCAACGTACATGAATTTTTTTCATTAGATATATTTTACTTTTGCTGAAATCATTTTGCAATTTTCAGATATTTCCAATCTACTTTCCAAATGTCACCCGTCCGGCAAAACTTTTTCAAAATGTTTTCAAAAATTAAAGAGCAATCTCAAAAGACTTTCCTGCAGGGATGTAGATATGTTGGTACCTACTGGCTATACGTAGAAACGTTTGACAGACAAAGGTGTAATTTACTTGTCGGCTTCACATGCACCTATATCCAAGTACAGTAATGCAGATTTCAACAATTTTGCACGCTACATGATAATTTCGTTGAATTCTTTCTCTTCTTTTTGCCTTTTCTGTCACGCGACTGTCTGGCATCGCAACACGAGAAACGAGTCTTCTTTTTCTCACCCTCTATGCTCGTAACTTTTGAAAGATTATTCGATGTCTGCAGCAACGATTCGTCAAATGTACGTATCATTATTGTCAGTAACGTAATACGAAGCCTAATGCAGTCATCAGCTGATCTTTTCCTGCTATTAGGTATTTCGAATGTGTCGAAAACAGTTTTCTTTAGTTTTGGGTTTCATACAGTTCAATGTAATACATTTTACCAACATATTATAAACATTCTTTGGTATTCAATAATTTATTTATTTATTTATTTATTTATTTTTTTGCAACATTGAGTGTAATATAAGCATAAACACAAATTGTAGCATTATAAAATATCTCGAGGATAACTATTATGCGAATAGACGTGAAACCAGAATCAATTATCACGATTGAAATATCTATAAATCCTCCATCATCAGTATTGGAAACGGAATTATAATTCTTTGAAAGTTGAATTCTAGTAATGTAAATTGCTTTGAATGTGTCGATTCGCTTGTAATACAAACTTTGAGCATTTGATTTTATCGCTAAATCAAAATTCCGTTAAAACAATGAAAATTCCTGTTTTCTTTCTATCTAAAAAATTTTTATCGCAATTTTTTATTTTGAACAAAACCGAAATCATTCGTGTTTCAAAAACTACATCCATTACGCCTCGAAATTTTGTAATAAAATACACGTTATACTCATTTTGAAGTATCGAGGAAGTTTCATAGGAAAAAATACTGCCACAGGCCTGTTTTTCATTCTGTAAATATTAATTTTAATGCTGAAAGTTTCTAGCTTGCGATGCGTGCATTCTGGTCGATCCTCGATCCAGTTGCATTCCAGGCGACGTGGTCCCGTTCTCCTGGAGTACGCCGACCTGGTGTGAGTGTCGCGTTTGATACGCGCCGCAGATAACAGTTTAATACCAGTACGTGAGCCACGGAATTGAAAATTGGAAAAAAATTTCGACAGCCGCAGCTATGCCTACTGAGAAAACGAATTGTATGATATAAAAATTGAATGTTGCACAGTTCTCGAGATTTTATGCCGTATACAGTAGCGCTCAAAAGTATTATGACAGTATGAAATTCATTATTACTACTTTGATCGGTCGTTCTACTTGCCTTTCTTTAATTCAATATTATTTTCTAGCGACCGGGAATTCATTTTCTACAATTATTTAGAACATCGAATTTCTTCTTTGTCTTCGTCAAAATGGTTTCGAACGTTACTGTACTTATCTATCCTAAAAAGTGATACATGGGCACTTATACCGCCTACAGATTAATGAATTATTCATCGTCACCAGTGCTCTCGTACAGAAAGTATTCGGTGAAACGGAACACTAGAGTCTGTCAAGATACAATATATGACGTCCTTCTTGACTGCGAGTAGCCACTTTCAGTAAATATTTCCCGTGTGCGTATGTAAAAGGAGCCTCGTTAGGACCTTCATGATAACCAGAGGACAATTTACGTTGTGATGATTGATATTCGTTAGTTTAATTGTTGATTATCTTGTTACATCAGTTAGTTTTCTCGAGTATAGTAAATTTAGAACGTAACTATTTTTGATTGTAATCAAGTTATTTGATGTACGAGGATGAAAAATATTGGGAAAAGTGTCAGAATTCCAGGAATTTCAGTTACTCTTGAAAAGACTAATAGAACAAGATTAGATTTTACGTTTTTATTTTTCCATTTTTGAAATTTTTTACTCTTCTTTCCGACAGGGCAAGAAAGTTCTTTCAAAATTCATTAAACGCCAGAAGGAAAATGTGTTTCATTACTACGAAAGCAATCCGAATACTCGTATCAAAGCATTCAGCCGGATGAATATACACGTAGAGAATATCCTTGGGACGATCCCGTGAATATTCTCCGCTAAAGTCATGTCAGATTGTTTTTTTTTTCGACGTCTGAGTAATGAAAATTTTCCTAATCCTCGTAATAAATGTCAGCTCATATTTCAGGTATTCTACTAGAACTCATTTTTCGAGGCTCGTAAAGGATCCCAGATAAATTATTGTCGACCATGTTTCTGTCCTCGAGTTGTAAAAAAGTGAACAGTGAACGTCCAGAAAACGTTGAAACATCCACTACCAAGTACCTCAGTATCATCGCTGGCTACGAATACAAAAATTCCAATTTAGCGAGCCCGATTAAATTCCCGTCTGAAGTGAGGCTAATATTGCTCTTCGATGACGGTAAGGCCTTCAGCTCGAATAATTGATGAAGTGAATCAGGGTTCAGCGTAATTACGTCATCATTGGACAAGCTTACAATTGCAATAAAATCGTTCAAACCTCGACAAATATTGTAGTCCCTGCAGACTCGAGTGGCTTCAGGAATAAATTTCTTGGGGTAGCCGTAAAATTCAGAAGCTTTCGGACATCTCGTTTCCATTCGAGGCCGATTTCATTGATCGGTGAAATATTATTACTGGACGATTCAGACTCGTAAATTCAATTCACAAAGTTCATTGAAAATTACTTTTCGAATGGAGATAATCCGATTTTCGAACAGTGCCTATTCATTCACCTGAAAGAGTCCCTCAAATGAAACCAGATTCGGTGAAGTAATCGTGTTACGGTTCCACCTGCAACCCTTTCGATTCAAAGTTCTTTCTGTGACGGAAAAAAATTTACTCGCGTTGAAATGTTTCTCCCGTTGTATCAAAATCGTTGCAAAATTTTCATGTCTCTCTCCGTAGAAGTGAAACTAGTTTCACGCGATGCCGCTTGAGTTCACTAAAATCTGATGAATTTAATGGAAAACAGATAAGCAGCGCAGTGCAGAAGTGATCAAAAATGCCAGGAATTACGCCGAGTCACTTGAAACCAGCAATTATCTACATGTCTATATAAACCCCTCGAACTGAACGCCCGGAAAATGTATATTCACGATTTGAAATTCAATTAATCGATGCAGCGATGTCACGATACCTCCATTCGTCATACAGAGTCCGAACAAACACAACTCTTCATCGATCGTCTAATTTATTGTGAAACTTGTTTGCGTTTCATCGTTATACGTGTACAATCTGCATCGTGACCGCCATCGACACGCGATGATCATCCGTCGTTGATCGTGATCAATGAGTCGATCAGGCGTTATACGTTCTCATGGTTTCGTCTCGCGTGTCAAGCACGAATAACAATCCGGGAAAACAAATCTGCACGGCTTATCCTTAATAATAGAACGAGATATCGACGGCCGAGCGGAACGATTTATACCTATTTCAGAATTTGTCTCGGAAGCATCGTGGCCCAGAATTTCATTCAAAAAAGTTGCGTTTCAGAATCTTACTCAACAAAATCGTATCTCAAATTTATACTTTAATCTCATATCGCATCTCAATGCTCGGGGATAATTGCTACCATGATTACATAACGTTAACCGAGGAGTTGATCACAATGCAAAAATGGCGTACACTGATTACAATTACAAAGATCACAAATCGATCGCAATGATTACAGGGATTGCAGAAAGTTTGAAAGGATTGCAAATAGATTACAAAATATTACAAACGATTACAGAGATTGTAAGGATATTCAAAAAATTCCAAAGATTACAAAAGATTACAGGGATTACGTGAAGGTTACAAAGATTACAGCGAGATTGCAAACGATTACAGAGATTGCAGGAAATACAAAAAATTTTTAACCTTGCGATGATTACAGACGATTAGAAAGCTTACAGGAAAATTACAAAGAGCACGACATGATTGCAAAAGGTTATAAGCGATTACAGAGATTTCAAGGATTACAAAAAATTACAAATATTGCCGGAGATTACATAGAAAATTTCAAAAAGATAACAGAGCGTACACAAGATTACAAAGAATACATAAGATTGCAGTAGCCTGTGTAAACCAGATTACAACAGTGATTAATCCCTCGACATTAACGCAACTATTTTGATGAATGGCTGACAACTGATAATTTATACAAATCATTATACGTTGAAAAAATCTGCTTAAAATACGTAATATTTTCAAGGTAACGAGTACCAACATTTTCGCAAAAATGATACAAAGCCATCAGCGGTACAGTTTCAGGAAATTTTTTGACTAAAATCGTGACTTTAATGAAGTTCCGAGAGACAATTTTTAAATTAAATTGAAAAAAAAGTGATAGGATGTCGTTCTTCTCGGCTGCCGATATAATCGTCCGCCGTCTGACAATCAAAAGGCGCGAATTCGGGAACGGAAGAAGCGAGAGTCTGGCCACCCGGCTGAGGAGCGTGAGAATGATTGCCGTGATTCGGAGGCTGATGACCGGCTTCCGGCAGCACTCCCTCGTGCTTCGTTCTGTACGCCTGTTTATACTCGACAAGAGCCACGGATTGCACCGGATACGAAGGTTATAACAACGCAAACAGCCGCCCCTATCCAGGCCTCGCTACCTCGAACCGCTCCAATAACTTTCTACCCATATACATGCGCGGGTCGATCTTTCATCGTGAAGAAAAATCGACAAAGGTTAAGCAAGGTCATCACTCTTCCCAATCATTGTTTACCTGTTACCGGGAAGAAAGAAGCTGAGGAGTGGATACTCGAGTCATGCAGCTCGCTAGCGAAAAGTGGGCCCGGTTTCGACTGCGAGTTATTAGTACCGATTTTCGCCACTCGCTGCGTCCGTGTTCTTCGGTCGCTCGACAATATACCTATATATTGTTGCACAAATGAATTATCAGTTATCATCTATTTAAAGTCGAGTGTATGCTTTACAAAAAAAGCTCATGTTCAAAGCTAATATTCAAAAAAGATCAAATTATAGGCAACTTAACTTTTGACAGGCTGTAACTTTGACTCTGTTAGTTTTACGAAATTTTGACAAGAGACCTGTTTTGTAGAACATTCAATTTCCTACAAAAATTTATCTTTAGATTTTTTGTACGATGCTTCGTTAGCTAGTTATAAAAATTAGAAGAAGCAAACAACATTTTTCCTATGTTATTCTTACGGAAAATCGAAAAGTGCGATGAGGCAACCCTAAGTATTAAAATTAAAATCTAAAATTTTAACTGGTGTCTTTGTATACCTAAATGAAACTTTTGAACCTGTTTGAAAGAAAAAAAAAAACAAATCTGTCTGATCTTTGTTCTAGAGAAAAAAAATTGTCGTAATACGAAACAGTCCAATCGAGATGTGTACAAATGATTTTCGATTACCTGCCAAATTTAAATTTATTGAATATATTCGATGTGAAAGTCACTTCTTTGATTGATTTTTTTTGTGTGAAATAACTGTACAATAAATTATTTTAAGCCCATAATATCGAGAAATATGTTATACGTTACTCACGATATTTGTCAGGCTGATTCAAACTCTGCACTGAAAGCAATCTGCGAAGTTAATTTTTGTAATTAATTTGAATTTGAATTTGAATTTTGCACATGCGTAATATTACCTATCTTTTCACGGTATTGAATAATTTTTTAAAGATGAAGTCTAATTTTATAACGTCGAAAATACTATTTGAACAAGGCTTTCTTGCCTCAAAATATCATACAAACATCATTTTCAGGAGGAGAAGGATTAATTGTCATTTGAAAATGGCGCACACTGGTTACAGTGACAAAGATCACAAACTGATTAGAATGATAACAGGGATTTCATAAGGATTGCAGGGATTTCAGCAAAATTAAAAAGATTACAGCAACATTACAAAAGATTACAAACGGTTACAGAGATTATAAAGATTTCAAAAATTTGCAAAACTTGCAATGATTACAAAAGATTATAGGAATTACGCGAAGATCACAAATATTACAGCAAGATTACAAAAGATCGGAAATGATCGCAGAGGTTGCAGAGATTACAAAAATTACTGGAGACTACAAAGATTACCGGAGGTCGCAAAGATTACTTGAGATTACTTAGAGATTGCAAAAAGATAACAGAATACACAAGGTTACAAGAAATATATGAGATTACAGTAACCTGTGTCACCACATTACGACAATTATTAACCGTCCTCAATAGGGCTTTGTTTTTAAATTTGACTGAATTCGAGCCAAGGTAACCAAGAAAAAACGAAAACGTTTGACGTGTTAAAAGTTCAATGATGTGCTAAATTTCATAACTGTAAGTATGTAATTTTCATAATGACGGTGGTCACTAACTGGCAAAAATCGTGATCATTGATCAGTCGTCTGGTTAATAGCCATTATCTCGTTAGTTATTTATTAACAGTGTTTATCATCAAACATTGGCGCTGGTTCAGCGTCACGGATCCATTCCCATACTTTGTTACCTGGCTACCTTTGCTATGTGAAGGCGCTTGTGAGCAGCTGCAATAATTATAACTGTCCAACGTTTGTCGTGTGCCAATATTTTCACCGTACACAACACATCGGCACGTATTTCAGCGAAGATTGTACGACCAGAATACCTTCTGTTGAAGGGAAGATGATGGAATGACGTTTTTAATAGACGAATTTTTTATAGTTCGTTCGGTGCTGATCGTTGAGTAATAGTTCGTATTGCACCGGTGACGACGTGTGATGTTAATAATTGCTTTTAAAAATCACTCGTTAAAGCTGACCTTTCTGCTTAACCAACCATCGATGGGTTTAATTAATTATATTCGGAACGATCAATGAATTATTTTCTAGATAAAACACCAAGGTTATTAATTACGGCAAGTAACGGACGCACCGAAGGTTATTATGTTGCGTAAATGTAGGTGTATCAGCCATATACAAATAAGTGGTTACCTCTTTGAGCTATGAACAAATTTGGTTTAAGGTTTAATGATGATAACCCCGTGAGGCGCGAACGATTTATCGATTTTTTTTTTGGGCAGAGCTTTCATTCTTCGATCAAGTTTCCAACAGGATTAAGGCTGACTACAACGCTTCCTGCTTAATGACCTGGATTAAAGTGCCTACTTACTCTTTCTGTAAATAATATTATAGGGAGAGAGAATAATAATCACCGACATCCTTCACTGACTAACATTAAATTTGTTAGAAAAGTTTTTGCAACGATGGATTTTTTATTCAACCAGAATTCTACGGAAATTTTGACCTTGGGAATTATAAATCAATGATTTTCCTTTTTTCCTGAAAGTGGAACGCACACAAATTTTTTTTTTTTCATCTACATCTTTCCATTGCTCAATGAAAATCCATATTTCAAACAAATGACTTTAATCGTAGATGTCAACGTCCATTGCTCGTACTTCTAACTGGCTATTTTATTTAATATTTATCTTGTCTCTTGTATCTCTGAAATCGGCTGCATGAGAAATAATAATTGTAATTTAATTCACATAAACCAGTGCGAACATTTGACTACGTCACATTACATTACATAACATCAAGTCAATTTCACTAAAATCACTACCGTTACTATAATTTGATACTTAAAGGTTTCATTATATTATATATGTATGTGGAACTGGAAAAGAATCCGAGTAAATGAATCGACCATCATGGATCCAACAAAAAAAAAATACATGCATATTTGTAAGCGTTGAAAAACCACAGTTTATAAAAAATTCGTCACTAATAGAATACAGGGCAAGAATAATATTTATTAAGGTGTATAAAATTTCTAAAAATCTATGAAATGAACATGAAACAATCTACAACATTTTTCGCACAGTTATATTCTCTCAGGACCGCCACGTATAAGTTTCAATCCTGTCCCTTTGAGTGTACACGTATAATATGGAAAAAAACACATACATGTGCATTTAGTAATTTCTTAAAATTTATGCTTGACCGGAAGTATTAAATAACGGTTTGGATTCACCAGACTGTAAGAAACAAACGATTCTTACAAAAAAGTAAAACCACTAATTTGCCGTCTTTCCACGTTTATAATTAATTATAGTATTGTACGTCTAATTTCTGAACAAATTAGTATTTCCTTAAGTAAATGGAAACTCTTCTTGTCTTGTTCCTCGCGTAACGCCATTGCAAAGGCAGCGTTAAACCTTAATCGACCATGTCAGACAGGACCCAACGTGTTTAAAACTGTTCGGAGTGCGCAATTAATAATCAATGCAATGCGCGTCGAGTCGGAGACAGGAGGAGGCTCCGACCCGCCAATTGTCCCATCGGTAACCCCGCAGGCTACTTCGTTAAGGCCAATTGACATAACCGATTGGTATGCGGTGTCGCCGCTACTCGGCCAAAGCCCCCCGGCAGCCACCCTTGCAGGACAACCTGATGCAGGGACGGCGATAACGTAGTTACCAAGCGAAACCTTATGCGTCTAGTCTACTGCAAGCACGGAATGTGGCCAATTATACGTCTGTAACGTACGAAATCTCCATTGGAGAACGGCGGTGCTTAAAAATTACACTCGACAGAATTTCGACTTTTCCTTATAGCCGCGAGGCTCCACCTTCAACCAATCGACAACGTTTTGCCCGTCAACGGTTTTCATTCGAATCGAAGAAGACTCGAGAGAAGTCACTCACGAGAAATCGTAACAAAGAAAACAATTGCCGAAACGTAACAGGCTTTTAATGACTACTGATTTGCGATGTGATAGAATTGAACGAAAAAGTTGGAGAGATGTTTCGAAAACTTACCGCGTACCTACACATGTGCTCGATGATTGTGGGACGGTTAATTTTTTCGACAAATCGGTTACGTCGGTCAGGCAGATTCATATACTGCCGGCTGCCGGTACGGACTGAATCTACATTGCCGACCCAACTAACTAGTCAAAAAAGTTAGCCACATCTGAATCAGTGATCGCATGTGTACCGGTGTAAAAAAATATTGTGATTGAAAAATATGAAATTCTCCTACTATCCACAGGTTTCTATGAATTATAATGAACCGGAAAGTAATTGGGACGAAAAATTCCTTCGGGTTTAAAACTTGGAATTCATTGACTGCGTCGGCTGTATCGGTATTTGGTTAATTTTGGGAATGTTCAAGGCGAATATGCCTCCCAGGTGATATTTACATTCAAAGGATGGAAGTTTCACGGAATGTAAAATGTCTGCCTGACATCAAAAGTTTGGGAATTTCAACGGCTTCTATAGCTCTCTACAGAGGGTGCCCGGCGCGGGCGGCAAAGTTTTGTTAAAACTTCGTACAGAGGCTTGCAAAAGTTCCAAAGAGTACGAGTACTTACGTTCTTCTAGATATATCCACTGTCGTTGTAATTCTCTTTAGCATGAATTGAACGAAAGAGATATGCGAATGAATTTAGGTCCAGCATTGGACAGATCTCGGCAACCACCTGATTACATTTTAAACTCTCGAAAAAATTATTATTCCAGAAGCGTGTACAGAAAGAATGTATGCCATGAATGAAAAAATACATACCGTTTCACTCTTCCATTCGAGTGAAAGGATTCACGTATCAAAAAATATTTTACTACGATTGGTGTAAAAAGTATTCAGTCGCTACGAGTAATCATCTTCCGATGTAATAAGAAAAAAAAATATATATATATACATATATATGTATAGTCGACAGATCGGTAAAAATTTGAATGCAGCTACAAACATTTTGGTGCTTACTACTCACATTTCGTTTCTTTCCGATCTTTATGCCTGTAGGTCATGAAAAATTGCTGCCAGAAATTTTATGCAGCGTTTCACGTAGCAGTGTACTGTAAAAATATATTAAATATCATTGAAGTGAACCTGCGATATTAATGACACAGTTTCGTGAAAACAATTACGAGAAACTGTATAAATAAAATCTCGTTCATATATCAACGACGAAATTTCTAAGATCCATGAAAGCCTTTGATCTCACTCGTCTGAGAAATATTGTGAACACGTTTCAATCCCGCCGGTCGACGGCTGATAGAAACTTTCAGGTTCTTAGCTGAATCGCAATATGTCACTACAATGATGAATCGAGGGTAAAGAACCGGAAGATGGTCCCGACGGCGGGAAGGGCCATATTCACCAATTTCCCCTATACCTATCTATTAAAGTTTCGCTAGGGAGGCTTCTATATCTACCTACTTCATATGCTCTACGCTCACGTCGAGGCGCAACCTTTCGCATCGGCACTTTCCGCTAACTTTTGACTCGGGGTAATATTGCGCTTCCGCCTTGATCCCCGTGAAAGTTTTTCATAATTACAAGTACGGCAACGCGATCCTGAATCCAGGCACCGTGATCAAAAAGACACGGTATCAGGATTAAATAGTCTCATCGTCACTCATCGTCTAATCTCGAATACATCACAGTCGTTCCCTTCGGCTATCGTGCAACAACAAGAAATTGTTAAAAAAAAAAGAAAGAAACGAGGCGAGAGAGACACTGTGTTCCAAAATCACTGGGAACAAATGTAAATAATGCATCATTCATCGATACTAATTTTTTACCGAAGTCTTACACTTTTTGAAGCAGAGATCTTCAGCAGTACACGAAATAAAATTATTCTCATTTTAAGGTCAAGGTTATTAGCCCTTTGAAGACCCTGATAATGAAATATTTTGAGGGAGACGTAAAGCACACCATTTTTCAAGAAATTTCTCAATATCTCCGTGAAATTTTTTCATTGAATTGGTTGAATATTTCATACCCTCTTAACGCAAATTAGATTCGAAAATCGCTACAGATTATTCCGCATGTACTCTAGAATTTATCCAAATGTTTTATAGTTATTTCCTATACACATTCTATATTGTAAAAATTTAGGATAAAATCGACGGTTCACTTGTGACTGTCTCAAAAAATAATCATTTGGTTCAACGTGACTCGCTTTTACGAAATTTTTGATAAAATTTTTTTCTTTTTTTCATTCCAAACTTTTATTCAAAAGTTTCAGTGGCCGCGCTATTCCACATGCCTTCATTAAAATTTCTCCAATTCTTTACGTCTGTGAATTTTGAAACTTTTTGAATCTGAGAGAAAAATAAAGAGAAAAAAAAAAATCACGGACACACAGGGAATAAAATTCCAGGTCTTACGAGGAAAAAGAGACGCATGTAAATCCCGCCACCTACTTCAAATATTGAGACGTCATCCGTTGAGATGGTCCACATTATCAAAGGGAAGTACCGTCGAGTGCATATGCGCCTGCAATTTCCAAGCCGAACAACCATCGTCGAGATACCGCGGACGCGTCGCGTGTCCAGATAACTACGTCGGGTGCATCGATCTCGCTGCAATTCCAGAGGGACAAGAGGTAACCGTAATTGGTTACCACCTGGTCAGCTCCGGTCCTCCTCCCCCTCCTCATACCGTCCCGCTGTTCGAGCGTTGATGAACTTTCTATATAAGTCCACGTGACCGTCGTCGAGGGACGCCCCCCGTCGTGCGGGGCAAAAGTTAGCTTGATTAAACCTGCGGGCATTTTTTGCAATCTATATTTAACGAATTTTACACGATTAAAGGTGTAGTAAATCAATAGAGGCAACACAGAAAAGCTTCGGTTAGCGCAGCTGCGTTACCGCGAGATCTTTGTCGAGTGAATTTTTTCGTTCGATTTTTATTCATTTATTTATTTGTTTTTGTATATTTTTCGTGACTGTTATTTTTCGCAGCGATAAACTTCGCAATATCATATAATTTTTGGGGACGGGATTTTCTCAATCGAGAAGTGGCAATGAAATAGTGTAAAAATTTTGCGGTGAATTACTTTGCCGAAATTTTTTGAATAGCGTTACTTACATGTTTTCAGAAAAATTCTTTACTTCTCCACATTTCTGAACTGTGTTTCAATTCAATTTTCACTTAATTCGATGAAATTATGAAAGTTTATATGGGATCTTTTACACATTGCTCTGCCGTATCAAGAATTCTAATTAAATCGAAGGTGACGAGTTGATTTTTTTCGTCGGTGTGAGAGTCTCTACGAAGGTAGTCGATCCAAATAAATTTACGAGATTAAATAAGAGCCTAATGCCAATGACCGAATGAAATTGACTTCAGGTTTCAGATACGATATAATCAATTTAGTATCTGTGACGAACAAAGTTTTTTTATAAGTATATAAGATACAGATTGAAGAGCAATTCTCAAATTCCACCACGTCAAGCTAAAATCGCGCGGAACTTTCGAAAAATTAACGAAACGTCAAGTTCGTTCGGTAAACTTGTTACGTCCGGCGTATCGTCAGACGTCTCCCTAATCTCGTCACTCTCCCACGATCCTTACAGCAACCTTATCGTCTCATTTCTGTCATCCTATTTCCATTCTGGCTCACGCCACTCGCTTTTTGCCGACTCCGCTAATTCTATTCCCCACCATTTGCGCACCTTACGTCTACTCCTCTTTACCGCAGCATCATTCCTATTCCAACGTTCGACACGATCAAGTCTATTTCAACACTCAACAACCTCACGTATAACTTTTCTTACCGATATTGTGAACTACACACTCCGTTTAAACTGCTCCACAAATTCTTCAAACAAATGTATAGTTGATATCTCAAGCATCCAAACGGTTATTCAACCCTTATCCCAAGTTGTGGTTATCCGACGTAAGAAATTCTTACACAAAATAACCAAATAGAACCGATTTCAGAAAGGTCCAAATATTTGCAGAAAAAAAATCTATAAAATTACGATAGAAAATCGCATTGAAAAATATAGAAGTCTGAAAAAACGGATAATTTTTTATCCATATATGACTGTATGCGTACATGCTTATTTTTTGAAAAATCACTAGAAGTTTTCAAAATGATTTACAAACCGTAAATAATCCCGAAATGGTAAACGCGAAACTTCCGGCGAAATAGAAAACTGATGTTCATTCTCATGTCAAAAATGCAACCAAATAATAATAATTTTTTTTTACCATTATTCTTTTCAATTATCGTTTAAGGTTTCTAAAATTTCCATCTTCTAATGGGTATCTAAAATTTTGTGATATTTTATAAGATATTTTTGAATTTTTTCAGATTTTAGAAAGTGGGTTGTATTTTCCACTTTTTAAATCATACTTTAGATACGCTGGGTCGTAAAATTCTGAAAAAAATTGTGATTGGATTTTTCATCGTCGACTTTCATACAAAAAATTAGAAAACCAGTCTAAGACATCGAATTAGAATCATGTATAGGTCTCACGACAAGCGTTATCGGATGTAAGTCCGAGGTGGATAGAGAAGCGATAAGGAATTCGAAAATAGAAATGGAATATGGAAGGAGTAGGATAGTTATAGATACTATTTCTACTAGTTTTTTTTTTCAGATACACTGTCAGAAAATTTACGGTGTCAATAAAAGTCCACACCGATTAGTGTAAAATTAAACATGATCGGTGTAAACCGTTCGATTATTGACACCAAGTGGTTTTAAAATCAATACCAAAACGGCGTGGACTTCTATAGAATATTTTCGGCGTTACATTCAATACCGCCTTTTTAACAGTAAAGTAAATGTTGAAATCAAAATACCACTCTCCTTTTTCTTGCGTATCAATTCGATTTGAAATATCCCATTGCAAGTTTACAAGTATGCAGAAAAGAAAATTCCAGATACTGATTTTACCGCCATATCAAGTAATTGATCCTTTCTTCAGAGCAAATTCTATAAACATCTTACATTCATACATATAATTTTGAGTCAACGTTGCTTCAACCACAGCGGTCGGAAGTTGTAAAATCTTTGGCTTCGTAGAGTAGAAATTTTTGCCGCATTTTGAAATTCTTCCTGAAAGCAGGTGGCAGATTCCTGCACTTGTAAAATCTCGAGTTCGTTGTCCATCACGTCTTCCATTAACCACTCGAATTGAAATGCATTTTAAAAACCGTCTCACTCAGCTGGCAGCATGCCTGTGAGCGAAGGGGCGGAAGGTACGATTCCGGGTAAGTGAAACTCGTGTTGACAAACGAAGAATGAAGGATGATAGGGGTGGATTTGCACCGCCGTGACTGTAAATATTCATGATAACGCTGCGAGTGCTGGATCGGCGACAAAAGTAGGATAACCAACGCGAGCTCATTAGGAAAAACGGCGTTCGAGGATGTATTTCAAGTCACGGACACGGAATTGCACGATTTCCCAGTCGTGCCAAGGTCTCGCTGCTCCCACTCGACGAGGCGGAATGATATCCGCGACGAGCGGCACGTGCCGGATAGCGTTAATCACGCCAGCTCTTCTTTAAGCCCCCGTGCGGACGGCGAAACTCCGGCGTTAAATCGCTCGAGAGTAACTGGGACGCGGGATCAGACCCGACCGCGGGAACTCGCTATACTTACACCATGCATATATGGATCAAATGGCATCGCCAATCTCACTAAGTGCGTATTTCTTCGCTACTCCTCCGTGACGCGTATTGTGTGCATGGATGGATGGTGATACTGCAATGGAGGGATGAAAGTGCCAAGTTTCATACTTTTCTTCTCTTCGAGCAAATGTAAGTCACGCGACTTTCTTCCATCGTATCGTACGAACGCACACCCGTAGCGCATTTTTTTTCATTTTTTTTTTTACTCCCCGGCCCAATGCGATAACATATCGAAAATTAAAGCGGAGAAGTTCAAGCCGTTGGACCAGGTTTTTTCATATCGTTTTTCGGTCAGAAAATTGGTGAGTGCAATTTTCTGTGATGTGATCGGTGATTTTCGTCAACGAATGGTTCGACTGCGGGGTGAATTATTTTGCCTTAGCTTCCCCGGCGTCCGGGTAATTTGCCGAAATGTGCCAGCAATTATCTTAATACACAAAAGAAATAAAAAATTCCAGTCAGAGCTTTGGCAATTTTTACTGAAACTCAAATGTTTCTATTTCCCTCCTGACCACCTTGTATGATAATACGAAATAGATATTATCACGCGCTGAAAATGGACCTGTTCCATGCATTATACAAGATGGGCGAGCCGATCGCTATCGTATGGTAAGATAGTACTCTGCCAAATCTGCCGGGACGAGAGCGCGACGTTGTAGTTTCCCCGATCCACGGCAGGGAGCTGATACGCTCACAGCACTCCCGTAAGCAAATTAACCTATGATTATAAATATGTAGGTTCTGATTGCAACTCGGACATGCGCGGTGATACGTTATGCTGGTCAAGCAATGATTCCGTACCGCGAGTTGTACGTGTGGTTTGAAAAACTGAGACGACTTGGATATTTATGAGTTCGAGGAAAACAAATCCGCGCGTACGGATCTAGGGTCGGAAAATTTCTCTCTGCTTGACACTATCAGATTCTGCAACGCGCGATCACTTCAGATAATCTCTAATGTGCGACCTATGCCATGTTCTTCCTGTGTAATTACCCATAACCCAGCGATGCTATGTTCTTTGACGTAATCGTATAACTGACTTCGTTGAGACACTGGTTTATTGTTCCACGCTTATTAGTCATAAACGTAGGCTAAAATACTAGTAAACCTACGATTTATTTCCAGCGCCCTGAGAAGGACCATTGCTCTCTCGAAACTCACATAAACTGGTGCGTTACTCAATCATTATTGCTAAAAGTAATTGCTACTAAACATTTATCAAAGTAAAACTTTTAAGTGTACAAAAGCCGAAGTGTAACAACATAACTCAACTTTATATAGTACAAACCAGCTTCAACGTGTAGAAGTAATCAATTCGGTATTGAATCAAACGAAAACAAAGCTGAAATCAATGACACACCGTTTCGTTTTATCAACGTTGAGCCGAACTGCGTTTTTTTTCGCTTCGTCTATTTTAAGCATCTTTTGAAAATCGTAGTCAAACAATGAACGCTTATTCCGGTTTGAACGATTCGTGAACCATTTGCGCTTAAATGTTCATGCCAAACAGCAAATTCGGCCTTGCAAAACTCACCTTGCCGTGAATCGATAGTTACGGGACTAGTACAGGTGTCAGTGATGCTTCGCACATTCTTTTGAGTCACACACTATCACGATTAAGGTTCATCCCCATGGTTCATACAACATTATATTAATAGAAAAGTCAGTAAGAAAATTGTATTCTAAAATACAACTTAGCAATAGCAACAATTATAACGAGCTTGAATAATGGTTATAACAATAGCGATGATAATAATATAATTAACGATAAAGATTTTCAGTCGTTTTACCTTTGTAATTACAATGATCGACCGTTTCGCAGTTCAGAAGTTGCAACAAATATTCTTGGAGTTCGTTACGTTTGTAAACACACTTTTCAGACATGCGGTGACAATTCAAACAATCGCAAATTGTCACGGTTTTATTTAAAATCTTAAATTTATTACTGACACAATCACGAAGCCACTCGATAGTTAAACGTATTCAAAATCATGTGATACAATTACTTGTTAAGCAAATATTGTTTGAATAACCTGAAAATGGTGTAAAAAAATCCCCCATAACTCTGAGCTAGTCTTCAGACTCCATATTCTCTGCTCGGATACTCTTACCTAGGCCGGATGATGGAATTCTATATACACAGATATTTAATGTTTGCTTTAGAATATGAGAGGTTGTTGAAATACGTACAATAATTACATTACTAAGCTCCGTGGACGATTTGATATAGCCTTGGAGAGGTCAATACTATGGTGGTAGCAACCGGAAGTTGTACGCTGGAAGTAGTAACATTTCTGCCGGGAGTGATGCCGGACGAAACGCTCGACGTATACACGGTCATTTGATCTAGAACCGCGATGCTGTTTTTGACGTTGATGCTCACGCTTGATTCGGCGCAATTGACAAGAGCGACGATCGGAGTGGCCCCCGTGACCGATCGCGTAATAGCAAGGACGTTATCAGCGAGAACTTCCACGCTCAAGGACCCTCGTTTGAATATAGGCAACTTCCTGAGAGCCGTCATGGCCTGGTACACGTGGTAGTGCGAGTGGCTCACAGCCTTCTGTGCAGCAAGATTGAGGCTTACGTAGTTGCGATTCACCGGAAGCCAGGTTGTCGAGCTGGTGGAGAACCCAGCGCTCGTTGTGCTGTCCCATTGGTACGGAGTCCTCTCTGGATCCCGAGAGTACTGCTCGAAGTGTTCTGCATCTGTGTTACAAGCTGCAGGATCGACAGAGTCAACCCAGGATATTTCCCCGTCGAGCATGCCGATTTCGTCTCCGTTGTATGTTACTGAGATTCCAGGTAGGATCAGACAAACGATTGACATTTGATCAGCGCGATTCGAGCCGTACCTCGACGCTACCCTGCGTTGATCATGGTTACCTGTCACCCAATTCGCCACGTAATTTTCCGGCATGCTATCGAGCCAGCTATCGATTACACTCTTGAACTCTGCAGCGGTTGAACCGCTTCTGGTGTTGGTAATGAATCCAAAATTGAAAGGAATGTTGGAGCCGTGAGTGTAGTACTGCATTACGAGATCCGTGTTCGCGTATCCTTCGGTCATAATGACCTTCGTGTCGGTATTCGATTCCTGGGCATATTTATCCAGCAAATCTCTCCAGGACTGAAGGACATCATAGGTCTCGGGCTGGTCTTTGGAGTATATATGATTGAGAGAATCGTAGTATCCTGCTGAAACGTTCGCGTTGTTGGACGAAGGTTCATCGAGGAATCGATCATCCTCGAACATGTGGTTTATGGCGTCAATGCGGAATCCTTCAACGCCTCGTTTCAGCCAGAATGAGAGAACGTTTTCCATCTCCTTCCTCAAATTCGCATTCCTATAGTTGAGGTCAGGCTGACCTTTCACAAACTGGTGAAGATAGAACTGGCCTCTTTCTTCATTCCATTCCCAAGCAGATCCTTGAAAGGTACTAAGCCAATTGTTCGGTGGCTCATACTTCCCGGTATCATCTGGATTCTTTCCATCACGCCAAATGTAGTAGTCTGTGTACGGATCCTCGCGTCGAACGCTTTTCTTAAACCACTCGTGCTCGTCAGAGCTGTGATTTGGCACAAAGTCAAGAATAACTTTGAGGTTAAGCTGCTTTGCCCTTGCAACAAGTGCGTCGAAGTCGTCTAGGGTCCCGAACAGCGGATCGATGTCCACGAAGTTCGATATGTCGTAACCAAAGTCAGCCATTGGGCTCGGGTAAATTGGGGATATCCAAAGAGCACCAACACCTGCATCCACCAGATGATCCAGTTTACTCGTGACGCCGTTCAAATCCCCTACACCGTCCCCATCGCTGTCCTTGAAACTTCTTGGATAGATTTGATAGAAGGCGGTAGTTTTCCACCAATCTTGATTCGATACGATTTCGGTTCCAGTGCGGCAACCGAGAGCGCTTGCCAGTCCGATGAACAATATTGCTAGCTGGGACAGCATGGTGGCAACGGTGTTTTCTGCTGGCTCGTACCGTATTTATATACGCTTGAATTCTAAAAAAAATACACCATTGTACAAAAATTCTCCGGTATCATTAACAGGTAACTTAGTCAACGCTATCTTATCCATTTGGGTGCAAATACTGATAATCGTAATCCACATTTCTTTAAATGAGAACTTAGTGATAGGAATCCGAGTTCACTTGAATTCATCGATTAAATAACATCCGCAACTCAGATCAAATCTGCAATCATAGCTAATCCGCTTTGATACACTATGACACTGACGCACACATTTTTCTGTTATCTTACTCTCATTTCTTCATTAAGCTTATCTATACATGATCGCGAATATTATTTTATCCTTATTCATAATTTTCTGTGCAAATTTAGTTTCATACCAATCGGGTTTCAATTTGTTTAGTGCTAGTACGGGTTCACTCTAGTGATCGTCAATTCATTTCACTGCCCAGTACTTCTAACTATATCGTAGTTCCAGACACCACCTAACTGGAGCCACACTCTTTTTTCTGCACTCTAACATTTGCGAAAATTTTTTTTTTGCAATGGTTCTAACCATCCATGTGGAAATCGAACGGTAACTCATAGATATGCAACTAATTACTCATCACGCTACAACAGAATTACGAGCGCTGATAAACTTTGAAGTTCACGTATAATTGAGTAGTCCGGAAAGAAATTTTCATATGTAACTATGTGTCATTCGAAGAAACGTACTTCTGCAGATTTGACAGTATGCTAATTTCACTTTGATATCCATTCTCGAGGGCTCTAGTTATCGAAAAGAATGAAATATTACCAAAAATTAATATGACCGTTAATTTACGGTGCTACAAATACGTGACCGGATATTGCAGCAGCAATAGCAATCATGAGCAAACACATTACTGCATCCACTGTGTTGAGTGTGTTGTGGTAGACTGAACTAAGGCGAGAAGAGTTGCAAGATACTTGAAAGAGGCGATAGAGTACACACTAAAGTTGAACAATAATGAACAAGGAAGCTGGGTTGATAAGCTACGCGGCAGGAAGTCAAATAGGTGTTACGTGTTCAAATTCTGCAGAGGCACAATCAGATCCGCGTGCCGGAAACAAACCCTTGTAGCTCTTTTATCCACGGAGGTAGAATTCATAGCTTGAGCAAAGTCATGTCGCGAAGCAGTACAGAGTCGAAGGCTGCTGGAAGGGTTTAATGAGAACCAAAGGAATCTTAACGCCGTTCAAAAAGGCAATAAAAGTTACCTTCAACCGTATGAAAGCTGAAAATTATAACATCGAGCAAAATATTTAGTGATAAAATACTGTTTCGTTAGGGATCCAAATAATAGGAAAGTAGTGGAACCAACTGGGGCAGTAAGATTAGGCATACCTAATTGTGAACAATTAGGATTGGAGGATTGGATTCAGTGGATGATACTCGTTAAGAGATAACGTTAAGTATATAGAATATACACGGTTCTAAAAAAAATGTCCCAGACGGTCCACTAAAACTTTTGGGTAGATTTAACAATTTTTTAGTGTACAACTATGTGAAAAAAAAGTAAAAATTATAAATTGAACGTTGATGTGACAATTTAAACGTTAAAATTACAAAAATTTTAGCCATATTCCCCAACAGAAATGTAACAAATAAAACACAGTGGACCTGCTGGGATGTTATGTTTAGTTCAATTTTTCCAACCTTGTGTAAGCGAATCTGTGTCAACATATGATTTCAAAAATGTGTAACACACATATGCACACAAACCTAAGTACCGGCCGATCAATTTTTAGAATAAATACCGGTCTCGCGTGAGGAAATTTCACTCCTCTAAGTGCACCGATATTGTGTTACAGTAAAATTACTCAATTCTTCCATCACCGTGATACTGCAATACTTGCGATGGAATACTATGGTTATGTAACTAGAATCTGCCCTTTGTTAGGTATATATTTACCAATTTAGTTAATATAAGCCGTTGCACAATATCTTTGATAGTATTAGGTTACCAATTTTAGTGTGCCACAAGAGCAGCGATTATAGGAATTGGTTACACAGAAAATATGTTTCCCAGAATTAAAATCTCAACACACGGCTTACTGAAACGCTACTCATCTTCTGTGACACTCAAATGCTATGGTTCACAATATCCAATTCAAGTTTCAATCAATGCACGAGAATTATGGCACATGGAACATTACGATGCACAACGAACGTAACATACATGCATGTTTCACGTTTCGTATTCAACCAGTTTTGTTACAGGTAAAAATGATAAAATCTACGAATTTTCGCGTAAATCGCATTGTTTACAGCATAGTTTACTTTTTCGTGTTTAGATACATTACCTGAATTATTTCAGATTATTATCAAGTACTTGTTCATTGCGTAAAAAACGATAAACTATAGAATTTCTTTCACATTAATCGACAATGAATTGATGCTGAGAAGGTTGAAATGAATAATTCTTTTACGTCCACGGTTGAACAGGCGAAAGTACTTGTAGAGTAGCAGTTGTATTTTCTTGAATCTAAGAAATTTCTGTAGTCATCTTATATCTGCAATAACGCAAAATATTCCACCTATACGAAACAGAGTTAGGAATCAATATACCTACGGCAATTCCAAGACCAATATTATCTTTCGGGGAATGTCAAAAAATCATTCATACTTTCAGATAAATCAAACTTATAAAAATTGCAGGTCATGTTACGCTCCATCTCACGTTTCTTTTTTTTAACATTGCTTCGTAGGTACAGTGTATTGTTCTCAAGCCGCAGTTTTTTCCTTTTTCAGAAAGAAAATCTTAATTCTGGCATTGACCTCTTACCGTATAGATTTGCGAGCGACATCCCAGAAGATATACCCTATCACATTTGACAGTCATCTCCACGAACATATGATTATTTGTTTTCATTTCTTGGCATGGTACAAACAGTATTCAAGTGGTTGGTTACATTTTTTTCTCCTAATTCCCAAGGTGCTAGTGAGCAAATTATTCGTAAGAGATTAAATGTACAAAAATTTTATACTTTATAAATTAAACATTCCAGTCCTCACATACTTGGAATACTTTTTTTTACCAACTCACGACCTTGTTGCTTCCGTTGAAAGCCATTTTTCGATCGTAGAGAAACAACCTTGAATTCCTTTCGATTTTAATTTTCCGCTATTTGCCTTTAAGCTTAGGTATAACGTTACCTATACTACAGGTAAACACACGGGCATTTCGACGCATGTACATATGCAAATAATTATTATCAACCAAGCTCTGCAGACGTATGCTAGATGTTTTCAAATTGTTCAGCACAACCCGCATTGTTTGACCAGCCGATATGTGGATCAATGTGCACAAATGCTGCTAAAAAAATTGATTGGAGGGTAAATACAAGGGCTTTAGTGTGATAATTATCAAACTATCAGTGAAACAAACAGCTACCCTGTAATCAACCCGGTTATTTTTAATTGCCTGAATCGATGTACGCTGATAATTTCTCTAGCTCACTGATCGAAATCAATCACTTACGATTATTGTATAGTATCTTTGTTTAATCTATATTTGTACAAAGTGAAAAAAATGCCATAAAAATTATGAGTTCTTGTAAAACCGAAGCTAAGGACAACTTACATTTGCTCGTATCACTGTGTCAACTGCCAATATGTTACGCAAAGGCGTACCTAACTACTAAGAATTCAGTATCATTTTTGTTCTCTCAATTTTCTGCTATCCAAATAAAGGAGATTATTCCGACCATCGTCATTTGGAAATAAATAAGTTTCAACTACATCAATTCCGCTATATTCAAAATGGATTTACTCAACCTTAAATGGAATTTATGAAAACGGAGGTGATTGACATTTCTGCTTTAATGATGTACATATTGCTCTGCTGTTAGAATTAACGATCGTAAACTCAAAGCAAAATTCATTACTTTGAAAACATGGCTTTCTGTACCTGTTACATACCTATATTTCTGTACATATTCTGTACGCAATTAATTTAAGCCTGACGTGAATAGCTTTTGGGATAAGTGAACGAACTCCCATTTATGATGAGCGCTACTATTTCGTGTGCCCACAAACAAGCCAGCTGCAAGCCGAATGGGAATCAATTAACAAAGCTAATGATGAGATATCAATTTCTCTCAACTGAAAAGTCTATTTCACTAAAACATATTTACCAGGCTTTGTTTCGAGGTCTTAACGATAGCGTACAATCAATTAAATGTTAGTACTACAGTAGCGGCACCATGAAGTTCAATGTTTTGAGGTTGCGACTCTGGTTCCCGGAGTAATGTTGGAGGAAACACTTGACGTATAGACAGTCATTTGTGACAAACAGCCCGTGCTTGATGAAGCATTCACAATCTCGTTAGTTTCAGCGAAATTGACAATAGCAACGATTGTCGAGGCACCGGTTACCGTCGCACAATAACGAGGACGTTACCAGCGAGCACTTTCACGTCCAAGGATCCTCTTCTGGGTATGGGTAACTTTCGGAGAGCAGTCGTAGCCCGGTGGACATGATAGTGGGAGAGTTATGTAGTTCTCATTGACCGGAAGCCAGGTTTGCAGGTTAGTAAAGAACCCGGCACTCGTCGTACGGTTCCATTGATAGGGATCCTCGCTGAATCCCGAGTCTACTGCTTATAGTGTTCTGGGTCGGTATTACAGGCCGTAGGATATTTCGGTACCGACTATGCCAATTTCATCTCCATTACAAGTTACACCGATCCCAGGAAGAATTAGACACAGAATTGACACTTGGTCCTCGCGATCGGTGCCGTACCTTGACGTGACTCTGCGCTGATCATGATTGTCTATCACTCAGTTGTCCAAGTAGTTGGTAGGCATATTGATCATCCAGTTGTCAATTACGATTTTCAGTTCTTGAGCGGTTGAACCACTTCTGGCATCTGTAGAAGAATAAATGAAATGGAACATTGGAACCGTGAGTATAGTAATTCATTACGAGATCTGTGGCTGCGTAGGCTTCGTTCATGATGACTTTCGTGTCAGTTTTCGTTTCCGTGGAATATTTATCAAGAAGGTCTCTCCATGACTGGATAATGTGGTAGGTTTCAGGCTGATTCATGGTTTTTTGACAAGGGTTCATCCTTGAACTCGGCTTCCTCTATCAGAACAGGAACAGCATCTATGTAAAATCCATCGACGCCTCTTTTTAACCAACAGGTGAGGACATTTTTCATTTCTTTCCTCATCTCTGTAGCGGAGATCGGACTGGCCCTTTAGAACCTGGTGAAAGTAGTATTGACCTCGCTGATCGTTCCATTCCCATGCGGATCCTTGAAAGGCACTGATCCAATTATTCGGAGGTTGGTAAATGCTGGTTCCTGTTTCGCATATTGCGTCATGCCAAACGTAGTAATTCGTGTAAGGATCCTCGCGACGAATGCTTTTCTAGAACCACTCGTGCTCGTCAGAGCTGTGATTTGGCACAAAGTCAAGAATAACTTTGAGGTTAAACTCCTTCGCCTTTGCAACAAGATTGTCAAAGTCGTCCAAGGTCCCGAACTCTGGATCGATATTCACGAAGTCTGCTATGTCGTAACCAAAGTCAGCCATTGGGCTCGGGTGAATTGGAGCTATCCAAAACGCGCCGACACCCGTATTAAACATCTGATCGAGTTTACTTGTGACGCCATTCAAGTCTTTAACACCATCCCCATTACTGTTCTCAAAGCTTCTAGGGTAGATTTGATAGAAGACAGTAGTTTTCCACCAATCTTTTTTTGCTCGCCAGCCCGATGGATAATATCGGTAGTTGGGACAGCATGACGTTGACAATGTTTCTTAATACTACGAATCCAACTATTATATACTCAGGAGGTGATAAAATCGTACCGTAAAAAAAAAAAAAGATTTATAATCTTGTGTCCAAGAGGTGTAGTCTACGTTGTCTTATCAACTATGGCACAAATATTGATAATTGTAATCAATACCTTTCGCAAACTCAACAGGTAATCAACAAAAGTCTTGGTATGGTATTTTACACCACTTCTTTGGTGTAAACGTACATATTTAGTGATCTTTTAACACGACAAACTCCTTCATGTGCATGTAGGCTGTTTCGACGATTCTTCCAACCGTGTTGACACATGCTTACATACTTATTGCTAATACGATCTCACTTCAATGATTACTGGCGACTTACTCTGCTTCACTTGTGCCATGACAGGATTGCGATCCTGGACAACGACTGGAGTACGTCATAACGAGTAGTCAAAACTGGGAAATTTACCTCCCCCGAGACACATGAGCAGAAATATTGTCTTGGATATGAAAAGATAGCAAACCATACACAAACATTATCGTTAGTTTTATGGTCATTCGATACTTCCCGTTCCTCATTTACAAAAGGGCTACAAAAATTCGTCATGACCAAATAATGCATAAAAGTGAATTACTGAGACATAGCAGCTGGCTGAAAAATATCATCACTGCAAATTACCCTGCAAAAAGAAACTTTAATAATCTGCTGCATAACAACTCTTGAAGAGGAAAAGATGGTTCTATCATTGTAAATTTTATAGTGTTTAATTCGAGTTGAGATCGAACATGATCTGGCCTGAATTGTTCGAGAAATATAGCACGAACAACGAAATAGATTAAATAACCGAAAAATGTATTTTTTTCCTCCTCGTTCTGCTCAACACAAGTATAGGAATAAGTAATTGTAGGGTCAAGTGGAGCAACACGAACTATATTTACCCCTTGAAATATACTGTAATTAATACGCTTTTTATTGCACAAAGAAATTTATCACTTTCAACGATAAGTGCTAATAATAAATAACGAAGTAAATAGTAAAATTGTTGGCTCCACTTCAAGGTTTCATGATATAATACAACTCTTGGGATGTCAGTACCACGATAGCGGCACCAGACAATCGAATTTCCCGTTCTAGTCATTGTCGTGCTTGGAGTAATATTGGATTAGGTTTTCATAATTTCGATTAGGTTTACCGTGCTGGCTGCGGCATTAACAACCCGATCAATTTCTCCGCAATTGATCAGAGCATGTATTGGAGAAACTCCAGTGATGGATCGCACAACAACTAGGATGTCTCCAGTGAGAACTTTTACGTCCAAGGCTCCCCTCCTGAGTATAGGTAATTTTCGAACAACCATCAATCGCAAGGTACACATGATAATGGGAGTGGCTTACTGTCTTCTGTGCAGTAAGATTTAGTGTTTTGTAGTTTTCATTCGCGGATGTGAATTTGTTAAATTTTAAGAGAAGCCCGCGCTCGTCGTGCCATCCCACTGATGGGTAGTCCTAGCTGCATCTCGAGAGTACGGCTTATACCGTTCCTTGGCAGTACTGTAACCGGTAGGGTCAACGGTATTTTCCCAAGGCATTTAGGTGCTGATCATGCATACTACGTAACAGCGATCCCAGATAGAGTCAGGCACAGAATCGATATTTGATTCACGCGACGAACGCCGCATCTTAAGGCGATCATGGGCTGATCGTGGTTACTTACAACCCAATTCGTGGCGTAGTTGTTTTGTAGATGTTTTAGCATATTATTAATCCAATTGTCAAATATAATTTTCAGTTCCTCAGCCGCTGAACCATTCCGAGCGGCACTGATTGAATAGAAAATGAACGAGACGGCAAAGCCATAAGTATAGTAAGTCATACCGAGATTTATGCTTGCAATAGCCTCATTCATGATGATCTTAGTTCTGGTAATTCATTTATGTACAACATTTGTCAACAAGGTTTCTCCAACACCGCAAAACATGTTAAGTCTTAGGCTGATCCTTGATGAAAATATGATCGAGAAAGTCGTAATGGCCTTCTGGAACTCCGAGTTGTTGGACCAAGATTCATTTTCAAATTCCTCATCCTCTATCAATCCGTTAATAGCGTCAATCCGAAAACCGTCAATGTCTCGGTTCAACCAAAATGCAAAAACGTCCTCCATCTTTTCCCCCAACAAAATGTTTCTGTAGTTGAGGTCAGGCTGAGCTTTGATAAACTGATAAAAGTAGTACTGGCCCCTTTCCTCGTTCCATTCCCAATCAGATCTGTAAAAGACTCTAAGTCAGTTATTCGAACGTTTTCATTCAAATACTGAACCCACTTTCATATGTCATGTTTTTCCAGATGTAGTAATTGGTGTACGGGTCGTCCCGGAACGAATCGTGCCGATCGAAACTGTGATTTGATACAAAATCGATAATCACTTTAAGATCAAGCTGTTTCACTCTTAGAACCAGTTTTCCAAAGTCATCGAGAATACCGAATATTGGATCAATGTCTGTGAAGTTTGATATGTCATAGCCAAAGTCCACCATTGGACTCGAGTAAATTCGAGATATCCAAAAAGCGTTGATACCTGAGTCTACCGGATGCTCCAACTTACTCGTGATTCCGTTCACGTCTCCAACGCCGTCTCCATCGCTTTCCTTGAAACTTCTTGGGTATATCTGATAGAAGACAGAGGTTTTCCACTAATTTTTATCCCAGACCACTTCAGTCCCTGGATTGCAAGTGAGAACACCAACCAGCACAATATATAACGTTATAACTTCTACCTGCACGATATCAACAGTATTGCCCACTGCTCTGAATCGAGTTATATGCACTTGGACTTGAAGTAAAAACATGTTTATGACAGGTCAAAAATTTTTTGTTGATATCAAGTAAAGTCATTCGTCTTCATATTATCCAGTACGTAGTGCAATATATACTGATAATTCATTTCTGTTTTTTCTGTTCTTAAGTAGCGATAACACGCCTTCAGACGTGCCTCGGAAATCGAAGATTACTCCAATTTATCTGTTTTATTCGTCATTTATCCAAACGATGGTATTTTTTGACAATGCCAAACGTTGTCTATGTAGCGTGTCACTGTTGACGAACCTTGTCAACTAAACAACGGTAACACACCCAATTTACTACGTGCAATGAGTATGCTCAGCAGTTGCAGAATAATTTTACTGCGTACAATTAGAATACCGTGATATCGGTCAAATCCTGAATCTAAATCACCATACGCAATTACGTCATTGAGAATTATTCCTTTCCTGCCGCAGATTACGTATTGTACACTTGAGGCAATCGGAAGTGCTTATCCAGTCAATGTCTTGCGTGCGAGTCCCCCTTTTATCACTACACACGTCATTCCAGCCCTTGACCACTCACCACTGGTGCCGCTGGAAGGGCGTCACGTCGCCATTATCGGGCTGATTGTATGCTAAGAGGTTAGGGATTCCTTTGTAATTCAAAACAATCATAATGTGCAAATCAAATAATGGATCATCCATCTCTAGAACCTTAACCTCTTTGGCGTCTATGAGTTATTAGCACAGCACACGCGTTGAGGACAACGCGTATTGTTATTTCCAAAGGTTTTGATGAATTCTGATTGCCTGTAGAAACGAGGGAAACAATAGTACTTGATTACAGATACCATTTATACCGATATTCGCCCGTATGGTCCAAAAAATATGAATAAAATTCCTGAAAACGAAGTATTAGAATTCATATTCAGAGATAATTTTACTAACATGATTTTCAGAAAACCTCCGTTTTTATCAATTCCACTTTTGAATATTCTGACTGTCTATATATGAAACAAATTCAATTTGTGCTAGGATTTTGACTCAACAGACAATCGATTATAAAATTATAGAAATATCGAAAAACTGTCCTGATTCACTTACAACATAGTGCTACATTCTAAAAAATAATGTCCTACATTACCAATTTTACGGTCTTTACGGATTATCTGAGTGTTCTTGTTTCTTCGCAATCAGCTGATATATTTATCTAACAACATAATCAGGGACGCCAATTGATTTCTGACTTCTAAACAAAATATTGATACCGTCGTAATGATTACATCACAATATGTTCTGTTGAGACTACCACCTGCACTAAAAATTCGTCACTTATATGTATATGAATATTTGAGCATATAAATAGCTGAAGTTTCACTTTCGAAATGCCAGTTTTTTGAAAAACCGAACGTTTCGTAGGAAAAGAGTATTAAAAAAAACGTCAGCGTAAGAATCTTATTCACAATAACTTGAAATAACACGTTTCGATCTTAATCGTTCGGCAAAATTCGATTTACTCTTCGTAACGTATTCGTATCAACTCAAAGGTAAATGATATTGATTAAAGAAACAGTTTGACAAAACATGTAGAAGATTGGTCAGAATTTCATGCACAGGAGAACACAAAGAAACGGCTAAATGGAAAAACCAACTTCAAAGAACAAAGCAAAAAAGTACAAGCAATAAAACAGGGGTAGAAATATAACCTACTGTAAATATATTTCGTTTAAACTGCCATGTGTAAATTTCCACCCACTCAACGTACAACTTGTGCGCCGTTTCTCAATGAAGATGTGTGATGAGCACAGATTTTGGGCTTTATGTCAACATCAAACGCTCAGCTTATCCTCTTGTCCCCGTCACACTGAAACATTTAAAAACTTGTTTTGGATTACCGAGTGATGCAGATTTTCATCTGATTCACCTGGCTCACTCTAATCTTGTGCATACTGATTTAGTATGTTTATCTCGTTAACAGTAAGAGGGTGACTTCTTCTCAACGAACACTTATCGTCAGTTTCAATTTTTAAAATCTTTAGTTCTTTATTTCACACTTCTTTTTCTTCTGAACCTCCGTTTTACAATGGCCTCCTAACTTTTTTGAATTCACTAATCGCGCATTCTCACTTTACAAGACTTTATCGCGCTCTATACTTCATCGCAGTTACTTTCTAATAGGCGCGATTATTTGACATTCAAAATAGGATTGTTTCTTGTAACAATTTGGTGATGTATGAATCACAATTTTATGCACTCACCAAAATATCTCATGTGATTTTAATGTCATGTATATTGGCAAAGGAAGTATGAAGATATTGTCTTCAAATTACAATCCAAAGAAAAAATTTACGGGTTTAAACACGTGTTACTTATTATATCACTGGGTTCTTCATCGTCACTGGATTGTAATAAATATTCGTACCTAATCCACTGTTTATCCAATCTTACCGACCCACGTGTGTTGGCATCGATGCAGATTTCAAACCTTTTAAGAAGCTTTATGTGATTTTATTGAGTTTTAATATTTTTAATATTTTGCGTTAGCCAAAATCCTTTACATTGTCGACAGAACGATGCATTCGAGGAAACTTAAACTGTCACAAAGATCGCTTCGTTGAGATGAAGTTCAGAATTAAGATGAAATGCTTTAATTTCGCTCGTGAATCATGATTACAAGCAATAATAAGCCAACATATTTTTTTGTGGTATCGCAAATCAATTATATGATTTATACTTAAAAATTGATGTTTTCGCGAGGATCCATTTTGACAGCTATCTACACATCATTATGTTCATGCGAAATTGTAATGAAACGTGCTCAGCCAAGCGTTTCATCGATATACAATTTCAGTAAATCATCTCTCTCGGATCACGGGAGTGCTTGTCACGTGCTGTAAATATTGGAACTTCGGTTTTGGTTGCAATGAAACTGTTCACAGCTCACGAGAATTTAACAGTTGCAGAGGTTGGGGTTGCCATCATTATCCAAAGTGCATTGTTTGCTCGCTCCAACATTTGCGCAGAACCTCGTTTATCCGCTATTCAGTTTCAGGATCCCCGCAATGAGTTTCCGCTAAATCAAGGAAATATTTATCGATATCGTGACATTTTTATGTTTTTTTTTTTTGTCAATTCCATTTCTCGTTTTCTTCATTTTATACATTTTCCGGAGGCTTAGTACTTCCATTTTTACGCTGTTGTTTCCCCGGTCTACGCTACGCGTATAATTGAGGCGGGGCCGCGGGGTTTAAAACGTGACGGATAAAGGAAAATAAAAAACGTGGGGGTCGCCTGGGAGCTTAAGCTCTTTTAAACAGAAAGCCGATAACATCGATGGAAAGCCGTTAACGGATAACGCCTCTATTTAACCAGACTGAAAAAGAATCTGAGAGTGCTAAAGAGATGGTGTGAAAGAAAACCGTGCTGAAAAACGACCGGATCATTAAAGAAATCCCGTACAATTCGGCTGATGGAATTTTCAACGAGACTTTCCTGTTTTTTTTTTTCTCTTGACATTTTTCATTTCTGTTAAATATCTGCAAGTTGACGCAGCAACCAACATGATCTCGGGATCTTTCGAGACTTGGTTACGCAAAGCCGCTTATTTCTGAACCCAAAAGCCTGTCAAAGGTCGTCTCAACGTCTTCGGAACTGTACACAAGTCGTACTCAAAGACAGCCTTCATGCAGCGAATAAATTGAGCGGATTCCGAAAAACCGTGAGCACACCATTGACGCTATTCAATCCATCCACTTCTTGCACCCTGATCTTACTCGTTCCCCCCACCGCGTTAGGCTTGCTATAAGCTCGAATGAGGTAAGTTACATTCATCCGAATAATTCCTTGACACGTTTCAGCTTTGTATATTCACTGCAGAAAGCTGTAGAGGAGGGCTGTTACCGACTATGAATTAATTAAACGAAAGTTAAGTCGCAATTAAATATGTTCATCATTCAATCGCGAGTTTCAGTCAACTAATTGGAAACATGATTGAATACTTACTTTTCAGTAACCTGATCGTTTACTTTATGGAGAGGGGTATTTGACATTGTGGAATGCCTGTTGGAGACTGTGCTTGGAGACGCGAATCAGTCCGTGGATTTTATGCAAATCTTATAATGGTAGTTTTCTCGTTTGGTTATGTAATTAACCGTTGAAAACTTGGAAGTTTGTTCCACTTCTGCCTAAAACTCGAAAGGCAACCGAAGTCTTACATCAGTAAACAGTTGAAGTATGTACCGGGCTTTAGAGGACTTAGGAGGGTGATAAATTTATCAACATTTCTGCGTTTTGTGTACCCGTCAAGGAAATGTTCGTAATCTGAAGCGGCTCAGGTTTCTTGTATTTCACCGGATCCTGTGGGTCTGAACGAGTCTGACTCTCATACGCGATAATAATATACACCGGGACTAAATAAACCGGGATTGCCTTTGTCTCCATAACTTACACCTCCGGAATGTTGAGGCGTATTTGCCAGGTTATAATTAACCCCTGAGGTGGTACGTTCCACGTTAAAGCAACTGCCACCCTTTCCGTGCAATCAGATGCTTTAAAAATGAAAGAAGTCTCCAATCCGCAAGAGAGAACCTTGAAGAAAACCCGGACGTCCCGGAACTGGCAATTAACCCGGTATGCTTTAATTGACGTCATAATCATAATATACATTACGATGAAGAGAGTTATTTGAATGTCAATAACTGCACCAATTTCGTTGGTTTTAATATTTGCCAGCGTACGTCTTTCAAATTTCTTCATCGCAATGTCAATATTAATGCATTACTTTGAAGTCGATTCAATGTCAGTTCATAATTTCGATATTACAGAGTGAAATGATTCGAGTAAATGGCCAAAGTCCGTATGTACGTTAATGTAGTACGGACGTGGCATCGGAATTCTACTTTATTCCTGCGAGAATTTTGTTTTCTGTACATGATATACACTCCGTCCCACAGTGATCCCCCGTGGCGAGTGTTCAACGAATTTTTACCCTACGGCGAACTTGGGAATAACTTCTCGTATAGAACGTGGTATTCGAGCATGGTACTCAATAAGATCCCGCAAGCCTTAGCAGAGAAATTGATCGAGTGCTAACCCCAAAGAATTCGCTCCTAAGGTTCCCCAGGTGTCAGCATTCCGAGAATGAGAAAAAAAAAATAGGAAAGAGAACGAGGCGATGGAATAGGGGCAGGAGGATGGTGAGGCGGCGGTTTCGACCGAAGGTCGAAAGGTCGTCCAGAAGAGAGCCCCTCCCTTTCTCCCTCTCGATACAGACATGTATATAACAGTTATGACTATACGATATGTATGTGTGTAATATAGACCCATCCATCTACACATTCTCAACTTTTGCAACTAAATCTTTCACCTCTCGATTCCGTCGAAAAAATTCTTTAATCCCACGGGATAATCTTTAAGTAACCACTGAGCTATTTTGTGGAAGAAGAATCTTTTGCTTTTATATTTTTACTAATTGAACCTTGCATTTTAATTTTTTTTTTTTTTTTCAGCAAACAAGCCACAAAATTTGACTGCCATAGTTGGCGTTAATCATGGTGGCTGATTTTTACGACGGATACCATTCATCACTGACTGAAATCTCAAAAAGCCGTCCAGAAACTTGACTGATATTAATTTTTCCAAATCCTTCTTCAATTCACAATTTTTCTCTTTCGATATTTGGAAGGACCACAAAAATAGCAGTTCAGAATGCCAGATATTCAATGGGAATCGCCAAAGTGTTTCCGAACTGCAGTAGTATATAAATTGAATTATAAAACTATCTTCAAACGTCCTCCAGATATCCTCAGACAGCTTAAGAATTCGATTGTACTGCCGAGTAAGATGGATATCCCGATTCTAGGTCATTAAAAAAGCAACACAGACAGTTTTCAATCCAACATAACCTGCGTTCATAGAAAAACCCGGTCCAAGGTATCGTAATGCACATCCCCATCCGTATTGTTTGTTACAGTGCATTACACATCAATTGCAAATCAGGAGTTGGTAGATGATCGGAACAACTTTGTCATTCAAACCAGAAGCTGTTAATTCCCGTATCCATTTACCGTGATTTTCGACTACCGTACCCAACCACAAATGCAAGCTTGCCATCGGCACATAAACCACGGCTCGGAACTCCGTCGTGTACTCCGATTTGTACAACGAGACATGCAGTTAGTATTTGAACAAGGGAATTGCTCCGCCACTTGGTATCTCTCTCTCCCTCTCTCTCTCTCTCTCTCTCTCTCTCTCTCTCTCGCTCGTTCTCGTTCCCTCTCACCATTAAACGATGCAGTCTCAATGTCTCTGTTACTACATCTCCACGCGTGGCTTATGTGCGAATTAATGTTACCGAAGGTGACATCATTCCTGGCTAAATCCCATCTCTGAAATTGAGTTGATACTGTGCTGTTTGATATTCCACAACCATTTATGATAACAGGCTTAGGCATCAGTATCATCCCCGCTTCTATATCCTTCGTCCCGCCGGGAATTGGGAAGATTTTATCATTTTCGAGCCGCAGCTCAATCTCCTCGAGAGAAGAGAGTACCAAACGCCCATTTTAACACCACATACAGATACTTCGATACATGAAACAATTTCCTACTTGTGTCTATTTTATATTTATAATAGTCAGGACGACTCCTTCTCCTTCAATAATAGACTGGGTTGCTGTACCAACCACTATTCTTATGAAAACAGTCAAGCTTCAGACTTGAAATGGAGTGCACGTATTTCAACGCATTTTTCAAAGAACATCGTAAAACGCTATTTTCTGTGTTTCACTGCATTTTACTTCTTTAATTGACGAATCACTGTATCCAAAGTAATATAAAATCGTTGCGATACAGTACTTTTCCACCTAACTTTTCACACTATCATTACTTATATTTTATTTTCACTTCATTTTATACATCTTTGTTGCAGTGTAGCATGCATCTCCCACTACGGTTATTACTTATAATACCAGAACACTGTAAGTACGTAATCAGTTAATCAATCGCTCTTCCCGCAAGTTACCAATCAAATGTTATCGTACAGTTTGTTTCGGGTGATAATGATCGTCGAATGGTTCGAACCGTCATACTTAGAACGTGGCGCTTTGACTCGGAGGTCATTTGGCACGGGCACGTTCATGACTCTATTGCCATTAGCTGAAAATTGGTGAAACGGTGGCAACGCGACGTTCTCTCGCTCTCTGTAAGCACTTTCTTCGCAATCGCTACCACGGGTGAAAAGTGACGAGGCAAAGAGCACGAGTCCGGAACCTGCGGTTGCGTGATAGATATCGCCGGCGATTACAGTACCTGCAAAGTAAATGTCTCGAAACGGAGAGAAACAAGCCATCAAGGTTCTGCCCGTGAGTGGGTCAGCCCATCAACTCCCAAAGGTTAGCGAATAAAATGGAGCCAGAAGGTGCGGGCATTATGGGAACCGTTAGGTGAATCGCACCCCGACTATTTCGAGAAGAGACAAGTTTGAGGTAAAGGGGCTCGAACCCCATTAACAGAGAGGACTGCCACCTTTTCATTGCTCGCTCACCTCAGAACCGAGATCAGAGAGCAGCACTTGCGTTCAGGCTTCGCCCTTATCATACCAATCTTGGAACCTTCGTCAAGGGCTCTTGCGATGGCCTTTCTTCGCTCCTCAAGAAATGGCCGATATCGCCTCCCTTTTCATCAGCGCTTTCAAAACCTCCGTCATAATTATTCGACGGCCGTCTTTTCTGCGGTCAAATTATTTCCGAGTGTAGATAATAACGTCTTCAACTCCATGAACGCAACGACTCACGAACCATTCGTATATTGAATGGTCTCACCTTTTTCCAACCCAATTCCGTAGCTTCAATGGTAGGAAAATTACTCTGCCTATTACAACTCAATAAATTGTCTGAAAATTCAAGCATTGGCAAACGCACCTTTTCGATTTAGGTACGGCTTACCAAAGCTTCTTCTCGATGTTGAAAAAAACAAAACTTGATCGGTAAACCTCAATTTTGTTTGTACTTCAGGTGCAATATTATCGTACTTATTATTGTCCACTTTTCAATACAATATAGATCTGTAGTCCGAGTAACAGGACAATTGTTGTAATCACCCCGAAGATGAAAGCTTGAGTTTTCACTATACCGCGACCTTTTGAGTAGAGAATCGTCTCTGACCAGTTTCAGATATATATGTGTGTGATTGATATCTCGAGAGCAAATGAACCGTTTTTCAAGATTTTGGTCTCCCTGAATGCGACTTTTCTAACTGAGTATTGATCGCACCTCGTACGATATCGGCAAGTCTGTGTCTTAGTTATTTGCAAAAATATAATGAATTTTTTATTTCATTTCATCCATTGGTTCAGCTTCATTCAATTAATCAAACTTTGAAGAAAATTGACCAGCTGTCGTAGAGTGTTACGTGAAAATAAATTCTGTAGCCTGCATTCGTATCTAGGCAAATAACAGAAATAGTGGGCTCTCTTGGACTGATCCTTTCCAGACAATCGATTCTTCTTGCTAGTTTCCAACAGTAGCGGTGTGTATTTAGCCGTGGAAATGCCCAAGTTATAGGTTTTTTTTTTTTGTTTTCTAAATTGAACTTGCCGATTCGAATGCAAACATCAGCAGTTTCAATTGTAACAAGTACTTGCAAATACTAGACCAAGATTATCTTTTTATTTATGGTCTGATTACTGAACTGGATTTCGAACCAGATAGAAGACGGGAGAGTGGATAATGCTTAAAACAAATAAGGTTGATATTAGTAACAACTACGTAACGATGCATATTTGGCAAAAGTGCTTTATTTTCTAATTCAGAATAGTCTCCAACTCATAACGCAATAAAAGTGTGCATGTTTTGCCAATCAAACTCTTTCAGAATCATTTGTTGTTAGTGACTTATATTTAAGTTATTCGCCATATTATTGCTATTAACTTCAACATTACTGAATTAAAATATTATTTCAAGCCTAGGATTGACAATACATTACGATAGAATACTGAACATCCGATGGAATGACTTCAGGATGCGAAAAACTCGAAATAGACATTTGACTATTCACATTAGTAACAGTATCTATCCAACTACACAACAAAAAATGTATTGAATTTATATTATCAAGTGAAACTATGAAATAAAGAAACATTTTTATCGCCATATTTTGTAAATTCAACAAATCCAATCTCTGTGTATACGAAAGTGTATCGGACAGAAAGGAATCTGTGTTTGAGTTATGGCGTTTATCGTACCACCCGCGAGAATATTTACGAGTGAAAATTATTAGCCCCCTTGAAGCCCGGATGTTCCCAATTTTTCATCATTTTGTTTAATCTCACGTCCATTTCTACCGCTTTGACAAATTTACGAATGTTCCGTACGATAATCACTCACGCCGAACGCGTGAGATAAAACCTCTAACGAATGCTCAAAATGCGCGGATAAATCTTCATCCATACATAAGTAATGAGGAGTTGCCGGCGCTGCCTCTGCTGCTTCTGCTGTTTCTGCCACCGCTTGAAAACAACGGGGGCAAACTGATAAATCCATCACTTTCACCCATCGCAAACAGAGCATGAAAAGATTGATCGATCACTCCACGGTCGGACTCGACCAAAAAACGGGCTACCCTCTAATTCCTATCCCAAAATGGCAGATAGGTCCTTCGCTCTGAGATCGTAGACTCGGAACTCAGCTTGAGCTTTCAAATCTTCTGATTTGCAAGTCCATAAAAAGCGATCGCTTAAGTCTGAATCCGTCGAAAGCTGCAAACCGTTGAAGATATTGAACTTTGCTTGTTTTTTTTTTTATTTTTTTTTTTTTTGTCAACGCTCTTCGCTAAAATCCAAACGACGATTCATTAAATTTCTTGTACCTGCTTCACCTGTAAGTCCGACCGTGTGTATTATCTTCTGAGACAATATCTCACAGATCGAACCTGACTCCGACTCGATTCTGATATTTCAAAGCAGCCGAAACCCACGCGGTTCAATCAAGACGCGTTATTTCTCGAGACATCGGAAAATTCTTTCGAAATAGCTTCTGTCAGCGTGTAAGTATGCGTAATCGAGTTTCGTCATGCTGTGTGCCTGTGGTTCAAAGTCGAATTGAATCGTGAAAATTGAAATAAAAAAGCATCCGGATGTTTCCCTTTTCCATTTCGTCTCTCCTCGTTCCATTCCGTTCACTCGCTTCTGGCTTGATAAATCGAATGTTTTAGAATTTTCAGCGCTTTCCAACTCCTCCGGGAACCGAGTCACGTATGTGATATAGACACATATAGGTACACAGATCGTGCACAGAGGTTAATGGAAGCGATCCCGTCCCCCACCCCCCAACCCCGGCAAAAGTATCCTCGGGAAGGGCTGAGTCTGACCCCCCAAACTGCAGCGCCAACTTCGAGGTTTAAGTCTTTCGATCACTTTGCACTATTGATGAAGCTGGCAAGTGCGAGCTGCTCCGACTACCCGATGGCTCGGCCTTTTCCACCGATCGCACAGTATAGGTTAAAGTGTTCCGACCGTGGGAAATGATTATCGGAGCTCCCCTCCTCCCTCGTACCCGAGCGTTAGACCAAACCTGCCCAGTTTCCTAACCACCGACTCGTTTCGAGTCCACAAGGATGAAGGACTCGCGGCTCGGCGATATCGATTCGACGTAATTTATGTACCACAATTTTACCTCAATGCGATGGATAATTACGCCACGGAGAGACGAATTGTTGAAAAAAATCCTATGATTGCTGGCATTTTAGCGATATATAAGCATTTTTCGCAATATTTCTTACGGTCGTAGGAAGAGCTTGTATTTTAATAACGTTTACGCCACTGGCAGACACTGTCTTTGTGTGGCCAGTTCTATTTGAGGAAGAGGATGAAAACTTGAAGTATAATTAGTTGTGTTAGTTGAAACTTGACAGAATTCTTTACAATGAAATTCCGGAGTCACGCTTATTTTTACCAAGTTCTTTATCTCTGATAACCAGTTTATATTAACCTGAATCTTGGTTAGTGTTTGAAAAGCAAGACAAGTAGAGTCGACGGTTTAAAGAATTGTCGTAGACTGAGTTGTTGGTGGGTATTTCGAAGGAAGTTGGGAGGAGGAGTTTCGAAGGAAACGGGAGGAGGAGTATTGGTACATAAGGCTTCTTGGAAAGGGTATATGGATAGGAACAAAGAAAGTAGGAATGCTGGAAAGTCCCATAGAGGGGGTTGTAAGAATGAAGCCTGGGAAAATTGCGTTTTTTTGATGGCACGTTTGGTTGCCAAATGTGTCAGTCGAAAGCAGAGAAAAAGGTTCATCTTTTATGGCTGTTTTTTCCCATGGTTTCTTGGCCGATGTGAATTGTTCCCGGTGTTATTACAAACCGGATGTCTTGCTATTGAAACCACCAAATCGAACCTAAGGATCTATAAGTACTGCATCTCGAATAGTAATAATGTTGCAAGAAGGATTAAATTGATCTAGAACCACGTGACATGACGCGCAACAAATACTACGATCTACTAGATGACCGGAGCAACAAGTTTTCTACGGGTGTCGAAGACTGTAAATCCACGAATAGTAAAAATGAAAATAGTAAACGGAGATATCCATTTTATTTAGTAATACTAAAGAAATAGGAATAATGAACTAACGAGTAAATATTTTTTTGCCACAAAATACTGGAAAAATTGTCATACTGAACCGAAGTGTAGGGTAGATGTGATATACCTTGGACTAACTGTATCGAAATATAATACAAATCGAGAACTTGTATCGTGTATATTACCAGTGAGAATAGTGAATTCGTCGCCGAAAATTCACGGGTAGATCCGACCGCAAGTTTGTAATTCATCGTCAGTTTAAATTCCATGCCGTCCCATCCTTTTCAAGAGATTTGAGTTTCGCGGGGTTCACATTTTCTCACTAGCGCTGAAAATTGTCGTCACGTGGTTTACGTATAAGCAATGGCGATGACACGATAGGCATGTAGTTGGAATGCGTCCAGACTTCCAAGCGTATAGTTAAGAATAAGATAGGTTAGGTTAAAGCTAAGTTGAGGTTAGAATACGCAAGGAGGTTCGAAGTGAGAATGTAACTCTGCGTATCATGCGTTATGAATATAATATTTGTCGTATAATACCCATATATGTAAGTGATGTTGGTAAGATGGAGGAATTCAGTGAACTACGACTAGAAGGCGCCTAAAATCTATCTTTAATTATTGCTGTACAATTTTTCCTCAAGTTACCGGTAAAACTTCCAACAATAACAAGACCACTTTTCCAGGGCACAATTTTACCATAGTGACTTGGAGTTACTGATGTTCATTGTAATGTGTTCATCATCGTCTTTGGGAAAAAGTGAAAACCTTGTAGGTTAGATTCCTATAAAAATCGTAACTCTGTGAATCACTACACAACATAGGAACTTCTACTAAAATTCTAATATGTTCCCAGACTGTAAAAATTATAGTATAATCTGATCGTCATTTTAATAAATCTTGCAATACGATGTCTACCCACGGTGCGGCGTTTCGTTGTTTTCTTGCCTTTCATTTTGGTTCAACTGATATTTTTTTCCAGCACCGGCTTTGAAATTTGATTTTTTATGTACACGAAACGGGCGTGAGGTTCTTTATTTCAAAACAGTGTGGTAAAATAACGTTGGCCCATGCGCACAACTAAAGTCCTCAATTCTGCACACTAGAACTTTCTTTGACGTACGTAAACTATTTCGAATAACTTAATTTCACTTTCGTTGCTGCTGAAATAAAACTTTCCTTCGCAACAGATGTAGGAAAAAATAGCGGGTACCACACGTGCGAATGGGCGATGTCACCCTCTCACCCTAACATCCCGTCAAAATTAACATGCTTGTGAACGGATTCTTAGAGAAATAATCGTTCGATACCCCAAGATAAGATGACGCTGCGAAGAAAACAAGAAAAAATCATCAAGCTCCGACATTTCTTAGGATGAATTTTTGGAGGTTGTACAGCACTTGGAAGGCTATTCGACTCTACGTTACATCACATACGATAACCACAACGAAACAACCTCACTAATGTCTCTACAGGCATTGAACATTATCTTTTTACTTAGATGAATATTCCAAGAACCGTTCGACATTTGTTTCCAATTCATAAACCCTTGAAACTGTTTGAAGCATGCAACGTCTGTACGTTCAACGACGATCTTGAAACGATTTACAATGAGACTAGTTCGTGTGATTGCTAGTAAATTGCGAATCGGCAGCAGTAGCTGCTACCGCTGTACGACAACGCAACAAAGGCTTCCAATTCGTCGTTGGGATGTTATGTACATACGTACATACCTTTCATACCCGCAGGTACTACTTATACTTGGAAATTAAACTGCAAAATCGATTTTCAGCTAACAATGCGATATCTGAACTGGAAATGGTATTCGTTGTGTAGAATCGTCGAGTGGGCATGGTATATACAATCATGTAATCAGGATTTTCATTGCCAAGGGAGGTCTGGAAAGGCGTGTTTTAAATTGGCTCTAGTTTGAACGACGATTTCTTTCAATTTTTTCCCCGTCTTCTTCTTCTTCTTCTTCTTTCCGCATTTGAAAATTCATTTTTCTTTTATCAACGATCGATTTTAATCAAATTTTCGTTCGAGTATTATTTGTAATTTTTAATTTTTTTTTGATCATTTTCAATTCCTTTCTTATTCGCGAAAACAAATAATGGCAAATAATAAAAACGACATTCTCTGTTCAACACAGCAAAAAAACACAAAGCTGAAAACGACAAACTTTTACCGCAGGCGCATTTAAAATTGTGGATCGTTCGCGATTATTCGATAGACAATTTAAATGGCAGAGAAAAGGTGAGCTTAAGCCGTGCTTCCACAGAGCATTAGTCCGAGACTCGATCGATTTAAAATCCCTCTCTAACCACGCGGGCTTCCTTGAAACCACAACTCTGAAATAAAGGTAACTAATATACCATAACAAAAAAGTCGTTAAATTTTTAAACACGCACAAAAACTGAGGTAAATTATTTTCACGCGTTAATTATTCATGTAAATGATGAAAAGAAGACAAAAATTGAAAAAAAAACGCAACTATTGTTGGGTTCCATCCGCTTTGTTTTCTTCTCGTCGTGGAAAACGGTTCGGGGTGTAGGATAACGAAATAACGAACAAAATAAAATTATAAAATACAAAGAGGATCAAATTTTTATTCTTTTATACCCTCTGTCTTCTCTTCTTGTTTTTTTTTCCCCTCTTTGTACAAACATGCTACGATACCGATCGATAAAACGAATAATGGGATTGCTTAATGACGTCCGTAGACTCCTGGCATCTCACTTTAAACTTTCAATCATCGTTCCATCTCTCTCTCTGTTCATTTATTTTCAGTGATATTATTATGATATTTTTTCACCGTATTTATTTCCAAATGTCTAACTGCTCAATACTAAAAATAATGTCGATTCCTTTGTCCTCCGATATGGTACAATTTTTTATGCACCTACATAATTTTGGGACATTAATCAGGCACTTGCACAGCTTGATTCCAACACATCAATATTGTCTAAGTACATGGAGAGAAATCTTTAATTGTGATAGGTATACTATGAAGTCCATAACCATTTTAATTCTTTTACCGTAATCGGAATACATAAAGCTGGGTACAAAATGCAAATCAGTTTTGTAGCCGTATTCGGAAATCTAGTATACAGATATATTGCCATTCTTTATTATTATTATTATAGTCACTCATACTATATCTGGTTATATTTTTTTGGCGATATAATTTAATACCGGTGCCACAATAAATTAATATTGCAGCCGTATTGAGTTAAAAAAATGTAGTTAACCGAACATACAAATTGAATATTGTAATGACAACTGTAATCACGAGAAATAATTATTTTTATTAATCACATTTTCTTGTATGATTCTAGTAATTCTTGTATTTTTCGACTAGGATCTTCTAGAAACTATAAATAATAAAATTTACCTCAAAGTATTATACTTTATTATAAGGCCACTTTCTAAAATGAGCATTCGATTTATTGGCGAATGAAGTTTACAAATTTGTTAACGTCACGTATTACCGTCATCTGAATCATAAATTTTTATCATCACCCCGTCGAGCGCTGCCTCAATTTCTGTGCCTCGTTATTATATCGATCCCATTCTCGTAACGAGTTTTTACTAGAATTTCACTTTTCCTGAAACAATGATCCGCCTGTATCTGCATGTCGATCCACCCAAGTACGTCGGCCTTGTTTTTTATAGTCCGTATATTCGGGGTATTCACACTTTTAAATTTCAATAATTTTTTGGTATAATTCTTATACCGACCCAATAAAGGTCTCGGAATTTTTTTCAGAGTTATTCAGTCACCGGTGAAATTTGAAAAAAATCGAAAAACCAATTCAGAAAACGTCATTTTTAAGACTTCAAAGAAATTCACACAGATTCTATTCTTTGAAATGTGCCTTTTAACAAATTTTTTACAACAGTTTTTCCTTGTCGTGATTGAAATTCTTTTTTTTTTTTATCTATTGCCCGATCTAACTATATCGCGGAATTATAAAAATAATGTAATTTTATAATCTACTTAGATCGAAGCGTATGAAAAAAAAAAAACAATTTCGACAGAGAAAAACTAAAAACTTGCAAAAGGAAATAGTAAATATTGAGATCCCATTATCGTGTAGTGCTCAAAAATCAAATTTTGAATGATAGAATCGTTGTGAATTTTTGAAGATTTTTTATAAACTGCGTTTTCGTAATTGGTTTTGTGATTTTGTATAAATTTCACCAGTGGCTAAAGAAAATCTGAAAAAATTCCCGAGACCCTTTTGGTTCGGTGAGAACATAGTACTAAAAAATTATCACAATCGAAGGGGTTGAGATACATGGGCTGCTAATTTGACGTGGAATGCCCCATTTACATCCTCGGAAAAGATCCTCGGTGACGATAACGCGCAGCGTAAACGACCCTCCGTGAAAAGTTCGACTTCAAAAGAAGAAACCAAGCGCAAAGGACCTGAACTAGGTCCAAGCCGGCGGCGACTGCTGGTGCTGTTCCCTTCGAGCGTAAAATATCTCTGTGACGAGTGCGTGCCTGGACTGCGCGATGTAGTGGCGGAAAGTGCTTCGAGCTCCACGTAGATGAAAATATGTGTGAGACATTCGACGCCAGCTCGACGAACCCCGAACACCACCTCGGATTTAACCCATAATTTAACGCATTATCGCCGTGGATCTAAACACCTTGGAAACATTTTTACAGTATTTTTTTTAACATCGACAAATTTATAGTTGAGAAATTTGTAATTCGCAAGGGTGATAATTAACCGAGGGAATAAACACCGACTTTATTCCCTTGTTGCGTAATGCAATACTTTTATCACACTAGCAAGAGAATTTCCAGTTTTGGTTATTATAGATTCCTTGACTGTTTTCATTTTTACCGTAATAGAAAAATTCCTTAATGTTGATTATGTCTTACCATTCTTTTCGATTAGGTCACTCGTACTATATTTGCTTGTAACTATTGAGATAAGTTTACATTGGTCCGACAATCAATTAATGTTATGACCTTATTTAGTTGAAAAAATGTGGTAGAGTTGAAAGATTCGTAATTATCCGAAGGAATAATCTCCGACTTTATTCCCTTGATACGTAATGTAATATTTTTATCACACTGGCAAGAAAATTTCCAGTTTTTGTTACTGTCGAGTCCTTAACTGTTTTCATTTTTACCGTAGCAGAAAAATTTCTTAATGTTGATTATGTCGTACTATTCTTTTCGATTAGGTCGCTCGTACTATATTTGCTTGTAACTATTGAGATAAGTTTACATTGTCCCGACAATAAATTGATATTATGACCTCATTTAGTACAAAAATATAGTAAGTTGAATAGATCAATATTTCATGTTGCAATTACTGAGAAACCAATTGAAGTCTAGTTAGACCAAATAATTGCTTGTACCGTATTTTTTTATTTTTCCAACAATATTCAAACCTCTGTTCTAATAATACCCATTTTGCTATAGTTTTGTAATAATTGTAACAAATAACATTTTTCCAAGCGCGTATTGGAAAGTCAGCATCTAAAATCATTAGTTGTGGGTATAATTTTTTATCAATGTAATCTTTCACAATCGTTTCAATAAACAGCATTAATACTGTCGAACAGTTTTCCGGACATGAGAAAGTAGTATCAGTATTACAAGACTCTGAAAGAAATTGAGTGTAAAAATTTGAAATTTTCGACTATCATTCAGAAAAATTCGAAATTCACCGTCCTCCGGATTTCCCTCTAAAAACTGTAAAACTAATGATTTGGGTGCACGATTAGCAAAAAACGAAAATGCTTAATATCGTAAAAATAAAATTGGACCAAGAAAGTCATCCGCGTGAAAAATTCTTCCATAATCATCCTTATTTGGAAAATTATCGAAATGAGTAAAGTTTGAAATGTTGAAGAAAAATCTCTGAAAAATTCGTTTGGGAATAAAAATGAAGTCAGGTTTGCAAGGAACGCCCCATAGGTGAGGGAAAAGAGCTAAGCATTTGTACACTCGCCACTTGCTTTTGAGTCTGCACATTTTTTGCTGAAATACCCGGTTAGTTGGGAAGCATGGTACAGGGTTTAATTATAGTCCCATCCCTGCCACCGGCGGTGCAACCCTTAAGCGAGGCGGGCCATTAGGGTTACACCGAGATTATTCTTACTAATAATTATTTTAATTACATACCGCCGGTACGACTGCCGTTTTACCCTTCAAAAATCTCCCTTTTCAAAATCTCACCCCCTCCATGCCTTGTTCCTGTTATTTATACCCACCAATGTCTCCAGGACGGAATTCGCTTTGGAGGCGCATTGTCAATCGGGTTGGGTTAAAGGATCCAAGTCTGAGGAGAGTGCGAGAAAGAGAGTCGGAGTTTGCGAAGCGGAAATGGCGAAAACAGCCCCGCTCGATCTCTTCGCACTCGGCTGAACTCATTTTCTTTATTACGTATACATCATGGTGGAAATCCGAAATCAGCTCTCTCTCTCTCTCTCTCTCTTTCTCTCTCGCTCTTTTTCTACGTCATGTTTTTTTATAATCATTATATAATTTCGTTACTTTGCGTGGGCGGAACGTTTCAAGCTCTTGAACTCCGGTACCTAGAGTCTGGGCTCCTAATCAGCCAATTTTCTACTCTCTAATTATGATGTGACTAGTATTTACCTGTATTTATATTCTACATACTGTTACTTACTCTATTATTATGTTATTTTATTTTGCCAAAGTATAAAATTAAATCCATCTATCTATCTATCTATCTATCTATCTATCTATATATGTATCTATTTATCTATCTCCCTCCTGTTACAACCATGAATACTGTTCACTAGCCCAAGATCTGATTTCATTGCTACTCGTCACAATCTTTGTTTTTGTATGTTGCAAAGTGTTATCATTGTGAATAATGTTCACAAATTTTCTAACTCAACTCTACATATTGCTAATTTATTTCTTGTTGTCCCAATCTGGAATTGTATACTGTCTAATGTATAACCTTCTTCCGATTGGTCAAAAAGGCCGTGGCTTGAATAATCATCTTTCTTTGACACCTTTTTTCTCTTCTCTTTTAGAACAATATTTTGAAGCAAAATCCTATAAAGCTTTGCGATATGATTATTCCGTACGTTTCGTGAAATTATAGGGTTGCAGTTTTTCGTTTATTCAAAAATTACGTTACTTGTAAATATGAAAAAGTATCGAGATTACATAGAATAGAAGATTTATTGCAGTTCAGAAAATAGTTCTCCATGCTTGCACGTCAAATGGATATGATTATGAGATTCTTAGCTAGTGTGGAAGATTGCATAATAATCTCAATCCATGCATCATAAGAACTAGTTTTTCTAACTACCAGCAAAAGTCAAAACGTTCATAATATCAATGATAAAAATTACTGAAACTGTGCAGGATGATCTTGAGTTTCGTTCACTGCCGTGACGAAAATCAAGTTCGTTCACATTTTTCAATTAGAACATTAAATATACAGATGATAATCAACTTGACGGGAATTAAATTTTTTTCGACTTGGTCACGATAGTATTACAAATAAAACTGGCGTTTAATATCGACAAGTAACGGTAAATATTTGATATAATCAGACAGACTGTATAAGATATTTAGAAAAAAATTCTGCGACTAGATATTTTCGCATCATTTTTAACCTTCGGTCATTTCTATTTAAAAAAAAAAATACTCCTGTACGCAATTTTTATTTGCTGTTTTAAATTGGCGACTTTCTGATTCGTATTAAAGAAATTCTTACCGATTCGTATTGTTACTATTTAAAGTATTTTTACAATATCACTACGAGAAGTAAAGGTCCGAAGGTCGAGTGATTCGTACAGCCTCGGTAATTGGCAAATACACCTGACGTATAAAAATGTAATTCGTCCAAATATGTGCAAGATTACTTTCCGCAAGAGTGAGTACATACTTCACAGATAGAAATAAGCTTTTGCGATTGATGAGATTTTTGACAATTATCTCGAATTATTCACGTGCCGTTGTACTTGCGTCAGCCGAGCTTTTACGTAACCCAGATTTATTACATAACATGCAATATCCATGCCATGTTTTGTATATTTTTGACATCGTTAGGTACCGAAATATTCAACAAATTAAAATATCGACAGCAGCTATATTTCTGCGAAAGGAAAACCGTGGGGAAACAGATATTATAGCTCTACGTTTCGCACCTTGGGTGGATAATTACGAAAACATGTGGAATAAGCGTCGCAATAAATTGAGTAATTAACATAACTAATGACTTACGTGCAACTGTTCATAGCGCTGACTTAGAATCATTAAATTAACGTTAAGGCGCGGTATAACGCCGGGTGCCGGTGGCGTTTAAAAACCTGAAAGTCAGCCTGATGTATTTAAGCCTGCAAATGAGCGCGCGGTGCTGTAATTTAAAAACAACTTGTGCAAGCGCTGATATTTTCCGTTCAACTCGAGACGTTTTAATTGCATAAAAAATTATTCACACCTGCAAAATCATCGATAAATTTCCATCATATGTTGCGCGAACGCAGTGAAATCGTATATCAATTTTAAATTGGTTGAAATTCGATTAAGGTAGTTGCATCGGAGGATCGACGAAGTCAATCAGCGGAATTTACAGCGAGGAAATATTTGCATCCAATCCAAATCAGTACGGAAAAAAGTCATCCCAACATCCGGTCAGGATTATGATCGACGAACGAATGTAAAAACGCGCGAAAATCACCCAACTTTGAATATTTCACCGACTCGATGACAGCCATGCGTAGAAGCCTGCATCTATTCGTCTTCAGATGCTACAATGTATCATCACACCCCGTACAATATCAGCCGCACAACTCTATCGCCTGTTGTACAGTCGGAGGAAGAATATCCCAAGATTGAGTTAGAGAACGACAGAGACAAATCGTGAGCTCAGTTTCAAAACTCGTCCTTTTTTCCTGGAATGAGTTTTAAATCTCCATATAATATGTGACAAAAATCAATCCATGTCACTACCACTCTTTCTCTCTCTCTCTCTTTCTCTCTCCGTGAAAAGAACTTTATACGATCCATAGGAGTTGAATATTTTCTTGCGTCGCGTCTTCTTTCGTGATCACGCATTCGCTCGAAATTTTCGGTGAATAGAAACCGATAAGTGTAAGGCTGCGATAAGTCTCCGAGCAACAATTGACACCGTGTCCTGGAATTGTATGGATGAGGTTGATACCACTTTGGCCGTGATAAAAAAAATTGCCAAACATTGAAACTACACTGAGTGAAATTTTTAGTTCCGGTTACCGCTCGGTCCTTGACTATTTTCATTTTTTACCACAATCGAAAAATATAGTTCTAGGTAGAAAATGAAAATTAGTTTTCTAGCTGTTACCAGAAAGTCTAGTGTCTCTTACTATTTTTTCTTATTACGATCACCGTTACTATATTTTCTTGTAACTGTTGCGAAAGTTTAATGCTAGCGCAACAATAAATTGATGTTAAAGCCTTGTTTAACTAAAAAAGTAGAGTAAACCGAACGAACTGATTTTACGTTCTAATTACCAAAAAAGGATCGACAACAGCGCAAAATGATTACGTGTACCTCGTTTTTCGTAATTCCAACAATATTCAAATAGTTTTTTTAACGATACCTGTTTTACGGAATTTTTCGAGTTACTACAACGAATAAAATTTTTCTCAATGTACAAAAAAAAAGTTCCGCCACTTTTGGTGAGTCACACTTTCCCGTTATCATAATCTCGCCAACTATAATTTGCTATTTTATGCAACGAAATTCGCTTGTTTCAGTCATGGGATAACTTCTCATAAGTATTTGAAACTTGACGTTGAATCAAAAAAATGTCCTACGAGGTTTCGACGAAAAACGGAAGAAAACGTCACTTTTGATTTCATGCTTTCCAATTTTTTCAAATTCATTTGTTTGTTCTCCCCTTTTTCGTTTAAAAAGTTTGAAAAACGAAATCATAACGCGTAAGAAAAAAGGTGACTCGAAATGTTTGTAAAGACATAACGACGGGAAAAAAGGTGGATAAATTTGCATACTTGACAGTTTATTATTAATGCTTCGCCCCCGGGATGAACGCTGCTCTAATATTTCGAAAATCCGTCACATAAAAATGGCTACCGCAGCAGATTTGTGGCGATATTACTCAGGGTCGAGTTTCGATTCATGGTGGTAAATTTCACACTCAGCACGCGTGTTCTACATGCATCATAAATATATAATGCGCATATTCTTTTCAATAAACTGAACGTAAAACGTATCGCTCGATGATTTGATTAGCCGCGAAAGTTCGAAGAGCCGTAAATTTGCGGTTATAACCGTTGGTAAAATACGAAAAGCACTCTCGACTCTCGCTTTCCTCAAAAGACCAAAGCATCCCATATCCCACAGACCGTGAATGAAGCGAACCTATTAATTTTCATTTATTGCCAAAGGGTACGTAGAAGTTTTCAATTCTCCGATGTCGAAAATTTGCATTTAAATGAAAAAGTTCGGTTATTAGATTCTGCCTGAAGAATCTATACCAATTCATACCCTCCACTATATATGTACTTTTGAAGTTGGCAATCTGTGCTTGCACTAATTTGCCTGTATAATTATTTGTAAAGTTCATAATTCTGTATCCTACTTACATCTAACAAAAATTTCCTTTTTTACTCACAAGTTATCGGTCTGCATGAAAAATTTTCAACGAGTCGCCGTAATTTAAGGTCACGTGCCACTCCTACCTTTACCGCCCGAGCAAACTCACCATTCTTCTTCCTGTATTAAATAAACAAACGAACGGAAAGGGTTGAGTCTGCTCGGTCGGTAAGGGTAGGAGTAGCGCACGACCTTAAATGGGGTGAAATATATATCAACACATCACTCTCGGAGAAAATCGTGATGTACTTTCCACAGATTAGTTCTATCTACTTGTAGTTATGGTTATAGAAGATTTCGGGATTCGAAGATACAGAAATCTAATTTCACTATAATTCATTAATTTCTTTTCTCCTAGCTTATTAGTCTCATTTTCGGGTTTAATGGCATGATAATTTGAAACAAAACGTTAAATATAATATATTAAAAGTATCAAGATTTCAAAACTCGAAGCTGTTTGTGTCATCATGTGTAAAGCAGCGTTTGTATATTCATTATAAAATCGTTCGATTTGTCCGTCGATAAACGAATATAATTTCGTTCCCTGCTGATTATATGTAATTCCTCGTGTTCTTATACTCTAAACATTCATATTTGCCGCTTGTCCAGCATTGATTACACGAGATACAAAATTCTGGCAAAATATTGGACAGGTATAATTCTAAGCCTGTGAGTGTTTTTTTTAATTATACTCTTGTATCTGAAACACCAATGTAATCCCTTTTTTCTTCATTCCCCAGCACACGATATCAATACTTCATTACGTAACAAAAATTTCAACATTCATCGATCTCCACTTGTTTCACGATTCCCAAGAATTCCGTATCTCTTCGGCTCTAACTCTGAGCTGATAGATGGCTAGTTCGCCTTCGATTAAATGCCGTCATATCAGCGTTTAATCAAATCGTCACAAGTACATAACCACGGTAACGCATATGGCGTGGATCCAATCAATCGATAAGCGCGCATTGCCTGTGTGATGTACACGATTTCATCTTGAATCTATTTGATTCCCTCGATTCGTACGTATCCGAACACAAATCGAACCACCCGAGCTTCTGGTTTTTTTTTTTTTTTTTCACACCAAAAATAACGCTTTCTGTGGGTAGATTCGTGCAACTCCTGCCAAATTATTTGTACGATGTATAACCGCAGTAATAACTTAATGTAACAAAATTTTCCAATTAAAAGAAGATACGCAAAGTATTTCAATAAGTCGACTCAGTTCGATATCAGCAGGTACAGTCAAGAAGTACGTACAAGTGGCCAATTTTTCTGTGTATTTCACGAACGAACGAAATTTTTTTATAAACTTCATACCTGAGGACTAGGTAAACTTGTACATGAATTTTCAATAATTTCTCTTTGACGAAGCAACTTTAATTTCAGTTTATAAAAATTTTCGTTACTCAGGATCAAAATAGCACAACATGTAATAATTCTACTTCATTTATATACAAAACCAAAGTTTTTGAAATTTAAACTTGAATTTTTATCAAAAATCAATTATACACAAGCTCGCAAACATTTGACCGTGGTTTGAATTGAAATGACACTACCTTGAATAGCGTAATTTAATATTAGTTGCAATATTGAACGATAAAAGCTTGCCAATATCACAGACGGAAATGAGTTCCACACGTCGAGAGTCATACTTTCAATTTGAAAATTCGAAAAATCGTTATACACACTGCATACATAAATATTTGACATGTTACGTATTGGATAGGCACTGCGAAGAGATATTTTATACAAGGTTTGTAAGCACAGGGAAAATCGGGAAAACTCAGAGAATTTCTTACAGCAGGGAAACGTCAGGGAATTTAGAAAATAAGATTGGAATTTTGAGTCGGTCGAAGAGATAAAATCGTCTTTACACAAATACTATCGATCTAGAGAAAAAAATTGTACTTCAAATTTTGTTTCGTCGCACCGCTTCATACATTCTATGTATATTACTCAATACTAAACCTGCTTTCGTTTTTTTTTTTTTTTTTTTTTTTTTTTAATTGTAAGTCACAGGTTATTTTTTTGTAAATTGATAGTCAGATAGTAAGATATTTACTATGTAATACTGAAAGTATTAGTATTAATGTGCAAAAAAATTTTCAATATTCAGCGGTATATTTTTGAAAGGTTATTGGAAAATTTTTATTTTTAGACCGGAGTACCCGGAAAAGTTGGTGAATTTCAGATTCCAAAAAGCGTACGAATCATGCTTGTATGAACGCTATTCATATTTGAATATATCTACCGAATAACCGTATAGCTACAGGTATACATCACAAGTTCAGTGTAATTTAAAATCTGTGTATCTTGTACAAACGATCGTTTCATTGCTAGTTGTAAAACAAATATTTTTCGAAGTCTCTGAATATGTTCGTCAATATTCGTATCCAGCATCGAAATAGTCGTGTTGGTTTTTTTTTTTTTCGAAAAAGGCGTACAGAAATATTGACACGGTTTTAGCGACCGTAAATAACCGGTACACAACATTAATTACACAATCGGAATTGGAACCGAAGCAGATTCAGGTGCAATAAAAATTGTCGAAAATTTTCCCAGCTAGCAGCACTCGTCTCGTTATCTACGTTCGGCCGGGCTTAAACGAAAAATACATACGAATAAAGGTACGTATACAGATTTAAATTGTTTCAAATGACATATTTTCGCCTGTGTAATCGGCTTTCAAACTGGTCGTTACGTCGCTACAGAGCGCCCGATGGTTGAAGCTGGCTTCGTATAAAACTGGATATTTTTCTGAACGGTGATAATTTGAAACTCCCGCACGGTTACGATCAACCTCACCCGAAACTCGAATTTCAATAGCGAATAAATTTGAAGTAATATAAACCCTAGTCACTGATATGGTCCAGTTGACTCCAGAACCACCTTTCACGTACAATCTCAAAGTCAGCATGCTTGAATCAGGGTTGTTTGTGCAAGTAAAATGTAGAATGATTGAAAAAAACTTTAGGGTTTCAGAGACCTCATTTATTTTTTGCTTCAAGAATTTCTCCCTTATCCCTCATCGTTTTTTGCTAAAACGAAGATTGGAGTCTATCTCCATTCTGAATTGTTAAATTTTGTTCAAGTCGTAACTGGTGCATAACGTAATATTGTGTTCAGTAATGACATTGTAAAGTTGGCTGGGGATTGAGTAAGTCTGTGTACGTAATGTCGAAGTTTCCATCGGTATAAGTGACTGGGTTGAAAAAAAAAAAAAAAAATGGGTTCAACCTAGATAAAGAATGTTTTTAATTAAAGCTGATAGAACTAATTACGTTGAAAGCTTTTCTGTCAAACCATATTTCCGAAAATTATCGTTTTATTTTGCGCCGGTTAGCGTATAAATCTTCATAGGCTTATTAATAGGATAATCCCGCAGTAACAACGAATCTAAGAACTTCCATATTTTCTTCTTCTTTTTTAATGGTTGCGAGCTTCTTCTTCAGATAAAATTATTCGCTGACAATGACTTTGAAATGAAAAAAAAAAATCCGAGATGAAGTAGCAAGGCATAAGTAGGAATGTATTGCAGTTTCTGGATACAAAATCGCTACATTACCGACACAACCCCGGACGCGAACCTTTTTCTAGGAGCGGGAGACGGAGGCGTGTTATCACTAAAGCTGAATTTATCAATGAAGATAAAAAAAAGTTACGCAAATCTAGATAATTTTATCCGATGATGACCAAACCGATTGTAACATAGAGCGCAAAGCGGTTTATTTTTTTAATGCAGAAATGAATAAGCGGAACGTATTCTCAGAAATCGCTATGGTAAATTCATCGAGTTCATGCCATTTCTTTATTTCTGCGTCAGACAAAAATGTGTTTGAATGTTTTTGATAAGAATTGCGTATGGAGTCGGGCTGTTGAGCCCATTTTCGCGTTTGAGCTACGCGGACTTTTATATTTAGAGATATATACTCCAAGATCGAAATCGAAAAAGGCACCACCTTAAATCTAGAAAGTTTTCAAAGTATTTAATATACATCAGTACGCTTTCGTGATGTAAGTACGTTTTTCAAATTCAGTACCAGGATTCAAGAATACGAAAGATATTCAAAAACGCATAAAACCCCTAGGTAGTTCATCTTCAATGGCTCAATTAAAAAAGTAAACCCCCGACTCTCGCGCCACCTGGAGACTGGAGATTATTGCGTTGTTGTTGTTGAGAAAAAATAAAGCGTCGAATAACAAAGCCAAACAAACCAAGTCGTCGAATGACAATTTAGTGTGTTGGGTTGTTCTGGATTCGTGTTTATTTCGGTTGTGTTGAGTTCAACGAACTGTTTGTCGACGAATTGTCTTTCGATGAATTAGTCTGGACGATTTTCTCGCAAATCGACTTTAAAATATATAAGAAAATATAAAAAATATTCTTTTGCTATATAGTTTTATAAGTCAAAGCTGTGACTTATATAGCTTCCCAAAGAAGTCAAAAACTTCTTCCAATCTATTGGAGTTTTATTGCAGATCTTATGAAGTTATTATTTCACACAACGGTATCTGTGATGTTATTTTTTTCATGGCATATTATGTGAAATAATTTAATGAAATCGGTAAAACTCTCTTGAATCTGATGAAGTGATGCAAGCCAACGTAATTATTAATCGCAAAAGAGACACGAATTCTCTGCGGATAAAATTGTTGCGAAAAAAATCTTTGACAACTAGGTATACCGAAGATGAAAAAAATTGAAAGAGAAGATATTCAGTATCGAAATTATCTCGGTTAGGAAGCGCAGTTATATTATTTTCACATTATATTAGACGAAAAAAACGGAAAGCGAGTTTAAAGATGAATTCAGAGAAATGAGAACTTTTATATATATATATATATATATATATATATATATATATATATATATATATATATATATATATATATATATATACAATATATATTACATATACATGTAATTGTTTTGCTACGTTCTCTTTGAATTTCTATTTTTTTCCCGTTAGGTTATGCACGTGTTTTTTGTCTCTCAACCTAAATGAAAATTTTTCCTATTGTTATAAAATTGGCAACTTTGAAACGGTATAATATTCTTTTGATATAACTGTAATTTGAGGCAATGAATAAACACGAAATTCGAGATGAAAGGATAGAAACATAGAGAAGGAAAAAAATTCCTTGGTGATAATCATAATTTTATAAAAATTGTTATCTTAAATTGTTTTTCATTTACCAATTTTCAAACGAGAGCTCGAAAAGAGATATTGAAAAAAATTGAAACATATTCTTTTCCATCTTGAATCGTAGATTCATAAAAAAAATGGGAATAAATTTCTATTTCCTCAAAATCGGCAGCTCTAAATCAATAAATTAGGGTGAGCAAAGTCAGAAAGGTGGCAAATAAGTAAGTGAAAATGCGTTGTGTAAAAAAAGAAAAAGGTGCCGGTGAAAGTGAATTATCAGCAGTGAAATGAGTGAGTGAATGAATACAAAAAATGTTGAAAACAAGTTAAAGCATATGGAAGTTTTGAAAAATTGATAAGTACAGAGGTTGTGTATTGCTCCATAAATAGTAACACTGACAACCAGTAAATAATTGCCGGGCAAATAACTGAGAAAATTCTCTAAATAAGTGAACAAACAAGGGATAAAAGCAAATCTCATGAAGTAAGCGCAGAAAATTGAGTTATTAAGTTGGCAAGTGATTGAAAAAAAACAACTAATTTAAGATGAGTAAATAAACGAGGGTTAAAAAGTAAGCAAATTTGTAAAATAAATGTGTCAGATTGATTGAAATTATAGAAACGCTGGGACATTGCGGTTTTCTCATTAATAAGCAATTAATTTCCCATTCCACAGATGCAATACGATTTTTTGATCAATCCGTGTTTTTGTACACTATAGCGTACAATCTTGATTTTCGTTTTTTACGATTTTTTCGAAGTATGCTTCATATTCAATAATTGTCAACTATATGAAAGAGGGGTAAAATTTCCTGACAAATCGATCGCCGCTATTAATTATGTGGAAATATCCTGACTTTGCAATGCAAATTTTGCATAAAGAAATCAATTTCTGCAACATGTCCAAAATATCTAAAAATCATCCAAAGAGTGTTTTTTTATTTAAATTAAGGCATTTTGAGCCAACCCTTATTTGACACACTTCTCTGAAATTACATGGATTCCATATGAGACTGTAACCCAGTATGTCAAGTAAGGGTGAATATTTTTATTTTAAAGTGAACGGGTTAATGTGACAAAAGAATGCAAAGATCTTTTGGCGTCTTTTAACTAGTAGACTCGCAGTTCAATCATTTGACTCGTCACCATTGAGCTGCCGAGGTTTATTACGTATACACAAGCTGTCGAAACATTCAGTGAAGTATTATTTGTATGAAAAAGGAAACCAGTGATTGGTTTTACAGTATTTGGATAGGCGATGGTGAATCGTGCGGTTTAAAAATAGGGCAAGAAAATAAGCGCGTTTCATTCACCCTCCGAAAACTCGAATGGAATGGAAGGGTGGCTTCCCAAGGTATACACAAAGTTTCTTTATTGGTGGAATCAATTTCCTTGACACGCACCGTGCGCCGTATATACCCATTGAGTTTAAAAAAAGGTTCTTTGGCATGCATCCGCCCTGCTGCTACAGACACGTACCTACATACGTGATACATGGATACACACATGTACGTTAATACGCGTATGCAAGCTGGCCCGCAACCGTCGCATAGCAGGAAAGTAAACCGCACCTTCGAGTCGCCCTGTCCCTCAACTCCGCGCACGTACATTCGGGGACAATGAATCTGAGAGGGCTAAGTTTTTCCACTAGACAGTTATGTTGGCAACGCAGAGAAACCTGCAGCGCCACAGTCGGCCGAGCGCGAAACAAACTCAATCTCAATAAACGTAACATAACCCATGACCGTCGAATCTAACCTTAAAATACCGCGGTGATAATGATTTGTTAGATTGACACATATTCTAAGGTTAGATTCAACGGTCATGGGTTATGTTGTTGGAAAATGAGGTTTGGGGTAACATGAATAATTGTTTTTAACACTTTATTTATTCTCTAGGGTTACTAATAAATGATATTTTTTTTCTTCTCATTAGCTGATTGCTTCTTTACACTGGGATTACTTTCACAGATTCTCGATTACTTTTACAGGTGCTTTTTTCTGCTCTCTTCTTCTTTTTCCCTTTCTCACCTTTCTCGTTGCGCGCGCAGCCTTTTCACACCCATACGCACACATCGTACAGTTGAGATCGATGTAGCATACAAAATTACGCATATTTCAACACGTAACATAACCCATGACCGTCGAATCTAACCTTAGAATACCGCGGGGATAATGATTTGTTGGATTGACACGTATTCTAAGGTTAGATTCGACGGTCATGGGTTATGTTACGTTTGTTGAGATTGAGTTAATTTTGCGCTCGGCCTACTATGGCGCTGTAGGTTTCCCTGTGTTGCCAACTGTCAAGTGTAAAAAATGAGCCGTCTCATAGTCAGATTCATTGTCCCCGAGTCTACCTTTACACGTTTTCGCGAATCGTGCCACAATCCTTAGACTCAACCAGCATTGCCGACCCTGAAGAAATTAGAGTCCGTTCAAGGAAAACAGAACAGTTGTTTTCTTATTAAGAAATATAGTCGTTTAGGCCGGGATCTAAAAAAAATCTGAAGATCTGTGGCGAAATCTCTGAATATGGGCTGTGAAATCGAAACAACAGACTAAAAATGAGACTAATTGTGAGGTTACTGAGAAAATATGCATCAATTACATATTAATTTATTTCACAAATTGGTGGTCCTAAATATTAGAAATAAAAACATATTATACAAGTAGAAGTTCCTAATATAACTGTACTTATTGTTAGTAAAATATATTATTTATTCCTGTATCTACTGAGTTTCAGTACCGTCAAACATCACTCTTGAAAATGAGAAATATAAAGAATTATTCTGGCGCCATTAAGACATCTGAAGAATTATTGCGGTGCCACCTAAATGAGAAATCTAAAGAATTGTTTTGGCGCCATTTAAAGAAATATGCGTCTGATAGGTTGGCAACGCTGGAATCAGCAGCGAGGTCCATTAACCCACATAACCTGGAAACCGGAGGCTGAAGTCTTTGGGGCTCAGCTTGCCACCCAGCTAGCCAAATGACTCATAATTTTAATCGCTCTGAGGAAAAACTAGAGTGCGAAATTAAAAGACCGTGCCTGCTTGGAGAAAATATTTTGTGCCTGAAACAGCAAAGGTGAAAATGATAACGATTATTGTCGTCATGATCAATTTACAGCTGTCGATGAAATGAAACGTTGTTTTCCTTTTCAAACGGGAACATGACCTTCATGATGATGCAGCGAATATTGACAATAACAATTTTTTGCATATCTTCAACTCATTGAATCACGCTGAAAAAGTTCACCAGAGATATTCCCGATTCACACAAATTTCTGTCGCGTTATTTTTTTTTTTTTTTGTATTCCCGTCATAAAAAAAAAATTATACCTGAGCCATTTCTTGCAATAGCATTTTAAGCGTACACTGAAATAAAAATAGTTGGATACAAGATAATATTTATTCGAATTCTCCTTAGTATAAAATTTATCCACTTGAAAAATTGTACGACTGTTGCGATAAAAATAATTCTGTTGTGAATAAACTTTTCTTATTAGACGTTAATAACGATTTGAAATAATTAAATGTCCGCTAAGATTTGTTGGAATAAATGTTCTCTCGGATTCAACAATTCTTTTCTTTCAGTACAGTCCCAACTCCGAAATATTTAGCCAGTGATTTTCTGTGAAAGAATTTCAACGTTGATTGTACAACTTCCGGAAACTCGGCACCGGCCAAAGCACCAAGAAAAGTTCAAAATTGCGTGCTTCTTCTACCGAGGTAGAGCATTGTAACAGATACCAGAGAACTATGTATACCAGATCCACGTCACTCAGGTGGTTGCAATTTCCGCAAAATACAATTTCCGGATTTGCTGAACCGGGCGCAGAGTTTCTCGGCTTTTTCTCTGGCAAATAAAACTCGTTATTGGGTCTTGCACTGTACCAACCTCTAGACGGCCACCTAATTGTATCGCGTCATCTGCACGGTGCGCTCCAGCTCAATTCCGAACACCATAAAACAGTCGGTAGTATAGTTTTCTGCGACGAAGACGCGCAGTTGGCAAAGCAAATCTGTATTATATATGTCGTGTTGATTGAAATGTTGAAAAACACGATGAAAACGGGTTTAACAAGGTGAAATCCGCCTCACCGTAATCCCTTGGGCTCAGCTTTAATCCGACGGTCAAACAAGTGGGACACAGAAAACACTTTACAAACAGCTAAAAAAAATATTAATAAAGCTCACTGAGTCTGAAGGTGTACCCAGCACTCGGGATTACGTGCAGGAACCAGAAATCAAGTAAGGAGGATATTTTTAATTCTCCCTGAGTAGTGCTTGGAAGACGAATACTTCAGAGCACTTGAACGTTATGTGTCAACCGAAATCACAGGATAAAAATAATTATTTAAGTATAACATTTTTTTTCTTCAATTTACCACGTTTTTAAAACGGACTAAAAAGTATTAAATAATGTTATAAAACGAAAAACGTAGGTTGATAAGATCTGTTTGATGAGTTTTCTCAACGACAGCTACTTTCTACACTCCTTAGTATTATCTATCGCATGCGCCTCACGTTTTTCGTTTTATAACGTTATTTAATACTTTTTATTCTGTTTTTCTCTCGCATTTCGACCAGCTGACCATCCAAATATATACATATATATATACATATGTTTGAAATCAGTTGCAAAATTTGTACCGAACATAATTTAATATTGCATTGTCATCGAGTTTTGAGAGTTATATTTAAAGTTTCAAGTATCCAGCTTATCGAGAAGTTAGTTTCAAATCGATTGCAAAATCTTTACCGAACAGACAAGCAAACGACAAGAAACAGACAGACAAGAAAGCGAGTTAATAAAAACGTGACAAATCGTACCGATATTTACGTCAAACTTTGTATTTGAACGTCTTTATACGAAGATCAATCGAATTCGGATATATATGATACGTGCTCTTTATATACGCACCTTTTCGACTCGTGACACAAATCAGGCAACGGCACTTTGCTCGGTGAAGAATTTTTACATAAATAAAATGGGCTGGAATAAGAAATTTAGTAAACAAGCATTGGCCATTTAGGAGCCTTATGAGGCATCTCTCCCACCACAGCTGTTAGGGGGCTTATGGGGCCTTTGGACCCCCGTAGAATTACCAGTTACCTCCCAGCAACAAACGTCTACGGACACCAAACTACCTCACCCGTTTTTATTATTATATAACATAAAAAATACTTTTTGTCGAACCATTCCCTTTCAGCCACCCTCGTTTACGGAAATCCTACCATTCATCCCGTTTTTACCGCCTTCATCATCTTAAATAAAACTCTTTGTTAAACAATTTCCACACAAATTCGACCCACAGTTTCTTTCATCATCCTTCAAATTTGGGGTTAGCATATATTCTTTCAAACACGAAATATCTCGGTAATTTGTAAAGTAACAGGCAGCTATCACGAAATAGAACAATTTATTTCGTTGTACGGCCAGAAAAACCGTTTTTATGTAAGCATTTTTATAGGAAATAAAAAGAATAAAATGGATTATAAACTAAAAACTATATTATTTTATAAACAATTGGTACAGACCCAATTGAATTTCTATGGGTTGTGTAAAAATAATTGATTTGTTATACGACCTATCGCTTTACGGCCAAGTTTTGCGAAACGTATCTAGGACGTAAAGCGAAGTATGGGTGTACTTGGTTCACTTCACCCTCAGATTGTCGATAAGCGGATAACAAATCTTCGCCGCGAGGCTGCGGATTACGTATAACTTACACTTGAGAATGTCGATACCTAATTATGTTCCTACATGAATGCATTTATATGAGCAGATGGAATTTACGGTAAGTCAACTCTGACCTTCGATCAGACGTCTCGCGATTATTTTAAGGATTTTAGAATTAATTGAAGAGTTCACGATTTCTCGAGTACCTGTTTAATATTTTCATCGAGTGTCGGTTGAAGAATTTGAATTATTAGTATTATAGAAGACATTCTGCCACGGATTGTTCCACCGTAGTCTTAAACTGACGTCACACCGTTACAAGTAACTTACATATAACACTTTAAGCTTAGACGAAATAATAATTTTCTTCGACTTTAAACTCAAATAACTTCACTCGCGACGACGCGATAAACGACTTGCTTTGATTCCAAGCTGCTCCACACGATCTATAACAAATTTTCTTTGACTAGCTTCACATGACCTTCAATTGGAACGTGCTTAAATTTAGCTTCAGTTATGCTGGTAAACCAATAACGCAAGTGATCAGTGCAAAGTGTTCGTGCCAAACTGCTTGTCTGGCATTCACAGAGTTTCACCAACCATGCAAGCATAGAGTTGATGAAATAATCGAACTGCCGAAGCTCACATAAGTAGGTACACCGGTACCATCAAACCGCAAAGGATCCATAAGTCATATTAGAAGAGGTGGAAGACGTGACCACAGTGTAAATATCCGACACTCTATCGTAGTAGGTATAAGGGCTTGACTCTGACAACTCCAAGGCCCTTTATCCTCTCTTAACAACAATTACGAGACGGGGTTCTCCGTGTAATTTTTATGCCACGGTCGTATCACCTTGCGGATAATTTGACGACCGGGCTACCGTTTGTCGGTGGCATCCAAGTCACCCTGCTTATACGCCAAACTTTCTTATTCGCGAAGGATACAAATTTTTCTAACTTTATAACGATCTCCTTCTCCGTTAGGTACTGGTTGCATCAAACAAAAACTTTTCCCAACTTTTCTCGACGAAGTATAACGGAAGCAATCCCTCCACTTTACCATATTCCGGGACATGTCTACCTTATTCTTTCACCTTCTCAAAAGTAAGAAAAGTCGTTCGATGTAATAAGTACGGGTTCTCAGTTCACTCCAAGTAAGACCTCCCGTGAAGTCCGTAACACTTGCCGTCCATAACTAGCGGAAATTGGTCCCAGTCATTCTCGCAATTTCATTACTGTTAGTAATAATTTATATGTTCTTTTGTTCTTTCTACCGAAGCTTTGATTCCACTCCGCCAATTACCACTGAACAAATTTCAACGGGACCCAGAACCTGGTGTGTAAGCACTTTGTGTAAGTATTGATGTGGCTTAAAAGGAACCATCCCTTTCGGGGAATTGGATTTTCTGTTCCACTGTCCTTTCTACCGGCCACTTTTTCAAACGGAAACTCGTAGATATATTGTCTACAGAGGAACTCACGGACACCGACACCAGCATTACCTACATATATATGCAGCATCCTTCAACATCCAAAATAACGAAACGACAATTTTTGACATCAACTTGCTTAGATGTGTGGTCATTTCTGTACCTCAATTCTGTAACACTCTCCAATAAGTACCTAATCCAATCGCGTTGAATCAGAACAACATTTCCATTAGCGTAGGAAACGTGAATAAAAGTAGATATATATATACAATTAGAAAATTTAGTTGCATGAAGAGCAATTTCATATCTTTGCATTTTTGGTTATTTCTAATATATTATCTATAAATTTGTTAGTAAAACCGATTGATTCGGATTCTAGGCCCTTCAAACTTTTTATTTACGAATTTTGAAGTATCCCTCGGTTATATATGTTTATAATATGGCAACAAGTTGAATACAGAATTGTTTCGAAAAAAATTTATCTGTATCAAATTCAGTCGCCCCTTCGAATCCCAAACTGACAGGTCCTTATTTATAGTCTTCGGCACGGTTATTTTAGCAATAACATCTGCCGGCAAGGTGTAATTTTACTATTTCTACCTGTGATCTGGTTGTTTACGGACCAGTTATGGTTTTCAATTATACACCTGTTATGGTGTTACTGCGAATTGAAAAAAATTCGAGTATATTTCGAAGACTTCAAGAACCTAAGTAAACTGCTGTATGAGTCTCATCTTTGTTTTTTTTTTTTTTTCTTTTTTTTATGTGAAAGTTGGGGTAATGTCAAAAAAACTTTGGTAAACTTTGAAGTACATTACTCTTGAATATCATACTTCAATCGTAACTCTGTAATCCCATTTTCTAAAATAAGAGCCTGTAGACCGATATAGTTGCAGGTGCGTAATTCAGCGAAAAACATACTTCGATGGCGTTCACTTCGAAAAATTGAATTATATCAGTATTTGAAAATCAATAATATCGCTTATAGAGGATTCATTTTGACGAAAAACACTACGCGAAAGTACTTTTACTGTGAATATTCATTTTATTACAGTGAAAAAACGCAAAAATTTACAAAATACAGGATATTGAAATGTTCAGGTGACCCAGTCTTTGCAGTATTGCGTGTTATACTTTCGGTAGTTGACTTCGTGCGTGACCTCTCTGTTATCGACTACCTCTTCGGACATTTCGCCGTGAAATAAGTCATAAGAAAGTTTGCGTGAAAAGTAGAGCACCTTTCCTCCATCTTTCTCACAATCAGTCACACTTTCAACTTCCCGTTTCTCTGTTTCTTTTTCCAACCCAGGAATTGGCTAGCAATAAGTTTACAGATTTGTTCGACTTTTGACGTTAGATAATAAAGATTCTTTCCATTCGGCAACGGCCATACCACGTTGAAAGCACCGGTTCTCGTCCGATCACCGAAGTCAAGCAACATTGGGCGCGGTCAGTACTTGGATGGGTGACCGCTTGGGAACACCGCGTGCCGTTGGCATCTTTTTTTTTCTTGAAAACGATTCAAAGAAGTTTGCAGTTTCGGACGGTCTTTCTTAAAGTGTCTTACCGTCATTTCACTTACTGGCAGTTTTTTTCTTAGATATTTACTAGGTGTGAAGTTAGTGCGAGTCAGCGGCTCCAAAAAATGTCTAGAATTTCACACATTGACAGTTCTCACTTCCACGTAATGCTACTGCCCATCATTTTGTCCGCAAATACTGTGTCAATCAACTGAGACACATCTCGAGATCCTGACACGCCGAAATTCTCCCAACCTATGCACTTGCACTCTGCAGATTTGTTCGACTTCCGACATGAAATAATAAAGATTCATATCCATCGTCAACGGCCATACCACGTTGAAAGCACCGGTTCTCGTCCGATCACCGAAGTTAAGCAACGTTGGGCGCGGTCAGTACTTGGATGGGTGACCGCTTGGGAACACCGCGTGCCGTTGGCATCTTTTTTTTCTTGAAAACATTTCAAAGAAGTTTGTATATTTTAATGGTTTTCCAATGAGTCTTTCCGCGGTTTCACTTCCTGATAGTTTTTTTTCTCATTTTCAGAGATTCACTGGGTGTCAGATTGGTGTAAGTCAGTGCATCAGCAAAAGCTCTGAAATTTCACACACTGACGGTTCTCACTCCCGCGTAATCTTGCTGCGCGTCATTATGTCTGTAAGCACACCATCACTCAATGCAGAGACATCCTAATTCCTGAAACACCGAATTCTCCTCAGCCTACATGTTTACAAATCCTACTGTATATTTGTTTGACTTTCGAGATAAGATTATAGAGATTCGTATCCATCGGCAACGGCCATACCACGTTGAAAGCACCGGTTCTCGTCCGATCACCGAAGTTAAGCAACGTTGGGCGCGGTCAGTACTTGGATGGGTGACCGCTTGGGAACACCGCGTGCCGTTGGCATCTTTTTTTTTCTTGAAAACGATTCAAAGAAGTTTGCATATTTTGATGGTTTTAACAATGATTGTTTTCGCGATTTTACCTACTGGTAGTTTTTTTCTTCTTGTTAGACATTCACTGGGTGTCAAATTGGTCTAAGTCAGTGGATCAGAAAAAGCTCTGAAATTTCACACGTTGACGGTTCTCACTTCCGCGTAATCTTGCTGCGCATCATTTTGTCCGCAAGCACTGGGTCAATCAATTGAGAGACATCTCTAGATCCTGACACGCCGAAATTCTTCCAACCTACGCGCTTGCAAACCCTACAGATTTGTTTGACTTTCAAGATGAGATGATAGAGATTCCTTTCCATTGGCAACGGCCATACCACGTTGAAAGCACCGGTTCTCGTCCGATCACCGAAGTTAAGCAACGTTGGGCGCGGTCAGTACTTGGATGGGTGACCGCTTGGGAACACCGCGTGCCGTTGGCATTTTTGTTTCCCAAAAGCTCTCTAGAATTTGCTTATTTCCAATGTTTTCCTTGTTGGTGTGCAGTTTTTTTTAGGGGGTCTGAGGAGGAGGAGGGGGGGAGTCACGAGGTTTCGTCACATAACGAAACATAGGTGGAGCTTTTCTGAGACAGATCAATCCAAGGTCACACTTCGAAAATTTATAATCGTGAATCCATTATAGCGGTTCAGAATAAAAAAAATTATCATATTTTCATGTAACACGGCACCTAAGGGCATTTAAACCATGAGGTTCAAGGGTTGATTTACATCTACCCCAAAGCCGTATGTTACGGAAGTTATTGACTAAAAAAAAATCTCGATGTGTTATTAAAATCAGTGCAAAAAACACCCGTAACTTTGAAACAATTAAATAACTTACTAAAAAAGAGCCGCAAGGACAGTTTCGCATACAATACACACTCTGTATTACTGTCGAAATATACCAACATCGTCTGTCATCTGAGTCGGTGAAGACTCACGTACGACTAATTTCCTTCTGCATATTAAAGCTAACAGTTGGATCTTGGCGTCCGCGCCATTAACTTGATAAATACTCTACGTGCAGCTATCTTCTTATAAGATTGATGGAATGTACCGATTTCAAATGATCACCTCCCAAGCGTTTCAGCGCTTCGCTGAACGCCTGAATCGTTCCGACGCTACGCGATTCACTGACTTGCGAATAACGATTCGCTACTCGCTCAAGTATCTATAATAATTCTCAGTATTTTTCACTTAATCCAAAACTGGGAGACAAACATCGTCGAAATTGTTCTATACTTCAACTTCAAGTTGAACAAAATTTCATATTCAACCCTGAAAAAGCACATCTCTTCGAAATGCAATGTACATCTGATTTCGAAAACTTCGTTTTTCAGTTGTTCACCTCACTTGTAGTTACTTATGAATTGACTTGAATCAAGGTCATGCAGCACTCCTACCTTTGCCGACGGAGCATCTTTTATTTACGAAATTACAGTAATTCCTATTAATTCCTCGTCTAGCGACCTCAATATTTTATGAAAACAGTCTCACAATGGCTCATTTTACTCCGCATTATGTCCGGAATTAAGCAAAGTATCTCAGGTACGCACTTTTTTGCCCCTGAAATGCAAGAAATGTAAGAATAGTAAAGAACCTGCACATTTTTTTAAACGATTTTTAGGATATGACTAACTTTCTCGAATTGTTTTATAAAAGAGCGACGTACCGTCGAAATTTGAACCCTTGCCGTTCGTTTGTTCATTTAATATATGAAGAAAAGGGGTGAGTTTGCTCGGTCGGTAAAGGTAGAAGTACTACGTAACCTTGACTCACTGCCGAGACTCTCCTGACGGACAATTCGAGGACTAAATAGGTGTAATCGTTCTCGCATGCATTACCCCGTGAGTGAGGGTGCTTTGCTTGGGTTCGGGTCGAGACTGGGGATGACGGAGGTTACACATTGGCCGCGTTTGCCCGAGACGTTTGCCAAGGTTAGCTTAACCGAATGAGCACCAATCGAGCTAATCTCCCCATCTTATGGTTGTCGAGTAACCTGAGCTGATAACTAACCTCGCCCTCTCTCGCGCCCTTATCCTATCACCTCAGCCTGCCACCTAACCTCGAGACGGAATCCGCGTTACAGTTTCGGCCTAACTGTGAACCCGACATTCCCTTACGCGGAATACAAACTCGATCTTCGTTGTTTGCGTGAATCCCAGAGTCCACGCAACGCGCAATTATCGGTTACGTGCCTGCTAGTCCTCCTCTGCAAACCTCGAATTATCTTAAACAGTGGTGATGTCTGGTTCTGTTAGAGAACGGGAATCTTCTAGTATCATTCTGAAATTCGTACAGGTTTGTCACGCTCAAGCAACGCATATTTTTGTCGTTTTTTAACTTCAAACTTATCGTAAGTTAGTGATATATATATGTAATATATATACAATTGTTTATATCAAATCAAGAATCATTTTTTCCAATTTGTTTAAGAAAAATGATTGAATATGTTCTAATTCCGATTTTCGTACGTGTTAATTTTTTTTTTTAATTCTTTTTTCAATCATTTGTAAATGAAAAGAAACTTCTTTTTTGCGGATAATCTTCACGGGCTACCGCCTGCAGGTCGCAATTTTCAATCTAGGACAAAAAAAGGTAAAAGATTCTGGAAGAAGATGCCGAAATCTTGTGAAGATTTTTCAGAAATATTGATATTTACAAAAATGGCGTCAATTCGAAAGAGATAGTTAATTTTTTTCTGAAAATAACCAGTCACGAATCGATCATAAAATCGTTAAATTTCTGTTGATCGAAAAAATCTAACGTGCTTCACTAGAAAATATCATTATAAGGCTACGGTTAAAATTTGGAGTTGATCGGTTGAAAATTGAAGGCGCACGTTCGTAACCCGCCTTGAAAAACACAGATTTGTGAAAAATGCATTTAAAAGACGCGCATTTGAAGCTCGCTCTCAAATTACCTACAAATTTGCAGAGATATTTAAGATGACTCAATGTTTATAGGTGAATATCTATTAATCGATCAGAGTTAAGAAAATTCTGTCTCAGTATTTGTTTATAGAATATGAAATTTCTTACCAGAATCTGTATTCAGATAGTTTATAAGTCAAGTCGCTTACGAGAAAAAGAAAATTCAAATATTTTCGCATTTTTTTTTTTTTTTGTGTGTTATTTAAATGGAAAACGGAAAAAATAAAATAGGCGTCTGTAAATATCAATATTAAAAGCTCATATTTGGTCGAGATATTTTATTCGAGATGCTCTACCGAAATTTTGAAGCGGGTTTGAAAAAAAAAGAATGAATTTTTTTGGAACACCTTGTTACGCATTGTTCATATTTTTTAAATATTGTCCCCTTATCTCTTTTTCCCGTTTCTTGAACCATTAATGCTTATTTCTTGAATTCATCCAACCACTGATCCGATTCCCTGTCACCGAATAGGCAAAAGTGGCGTGCGCTGTTTTGTTTTCGTCCGGAAATACACGGGGTGCAGAGTGAGTTATCCTCGCCGGTTTCCTTCTTTATTGAGGGATTTCCCTTACACAGCATGTCGCGGATATACAACGCACATAAACGCGTGCGTAGCCGGAAAAGGCGTCGACTCGAAGGTTCCCTTGCTTCCGTAATCCGGACGGTCCTAGTTTCTCTCATATCGGACTCCGGGGGGATGGATGGCGGCGTCTTTCGGCTAACCTGGGGCAAAAAAGTTCGTGTGTTGAAAGTTCAAAACTCGTCAACTTGAGGGGTAACACCGCTGTAAGAACCTAAGTGAGCGTTTTTTTTTTTTTTTTTATGGAAGAAAGGGTAATAAGATAATAATATTTAAAGAAGTTATTAGGCGCATATTTAAGTATAATAAAAAAAATTACGATCCACAAATATTTTAAAATGCCGACACTGAATTAAATATATGCCTGATAACGTAACTTCCTGAAATATTATTATCTTATTACCTTTTCTTCCATCAAAAAAAGAAAATGGTGAAAAAAAGCTCTGTTTTAGGTTTTTACAGCAGTGTTAGCCCTTAATCAACATACTTTATTTCCAGGGACTTCTTTCATCTTTTTGTATAAATTTATACCCCAAAAAACGTATCACGGAGCATCGGGGCACCGGACACAAGCCTGTAACAAAGTGAAGAACTACGAATAATATTTTTGAAATTATCGAATTATCATACTTGCTGTAAACTGTCGCCGCGATTCTCAACGAAGAATAAAAATTATCACTGATTAATTATTCCCGATAAAATATTTGACGCTAGAACATTGAAAGTTCTCTTCAGTATACAAAACTTTATTCATTAATTGACTAATTTCAATTTCAACATACTTTTCGCATATTTAACTGCGTATAACTAGTCGTTTGAAATTCCTGTTCAACTCAATCGCGTTTGCCGTGTAGCCATATTGATCAAATCTTTCCTCTGTTGTCCCGTCATGAATCAAAAATCTCAGCAAACCTTTCTAAATTCAAGCCTTATTGTTTGACTTCTCAATTAATTGGATTAGTCATCACTCGAACTTGATACAAGGTTTCCAAAATATTTCAAACTTAATATCTTGTATTATTGACGTTTTATTTTAATTTTCATCCTCTTTATTTGCATAATTTTTCGTTCAGTCTTTGCTCAACAGACGTGACAAGATTTTGTTTTCCATAAAAGTGGGACAATCGCGAGTATAAGACTTGCCTCAATCATCGTATAAAGTACGCAAACATATGAAAAGCATTTTTGGCACATGAAGGATTTCGCTGAAAATTTGTAACACACACATTGAATGGAAGGAACCTGTCGGAAGTAACAATGTTGTAAATTTTATTTTTTTTTATTTATATTTTTTTATTTATATTCAATTTTGTGACAGGGCCAAAATTGCAGAATCGAGGCAAATGTCTCGTCGGCTTTGTTGTGGGATTAAACGAAGCAGGGTATATTCGTCTAAACGAAATTATTCTCCGCTTATACAATACCCTGGGACTTCCAGAGAGCGGCGGTCAGACGCGGGTGACACGCTTTGCCCTCGGCTAATTTATGCCGAAAGTTCAAAGTAGTCACGTAATTTGTTGGACGTTGAGAAATAAAATGCCGGGCGCACCCTGAGTTGAAAGAACGCAAAATGAGTCGGAGCTGCTTTGGTTGCATGTTAATTTGAAGTTCACGCCGCTGTACAAGACTTCTTGAAATTAGAATGGAGCCAGGATTTTATTTAATAATTTTTTTCAACGTTATTTTTTTTTTTTTTTCACTTGTCCTCGTTTTCCCAGCTAAAGTCCTCCGTACTCCTAATTATTTCACCCTCTCCTCGGAAAGATGTCACCCTTCTGTTCCCTTGCGATAAACCTCCATCGCACCTTGTACGAATTAATTATTCACGCACAGCTTTTTCAAAGCTTGAAATATCCTCTTTCCGCTTTCCCTTGCCTGTATAATAAGAGTATTGTTCTGTTATTTTTTATCTCTTCTTCTCAACCACAAATTGTTCCTTCATTCTGCATCACGCGTTCATCGACGTGATCGATCGGAAGGTGAAGGAGATCGAAATAAAATGTGGCCGATGAGAACCCTGACTCTAGAATTCCACGAAAAAAATTAATGACAGATGACTCATAAATCATTTACATTCGTTTTTAATACAATTATAGTGAACATAAAATTAAAGTTTGTACCGTATTAGTCTAGATTGATACACAATAACGCAATACTTGCTACTAATTTGAATCAAGCAGTGCAAATCATAGAGATGTAAAGTAAAAACAAATCACATAATAGTTATTCTTGTAATTTTATTCCGAACAACAATTTTTCACTACTACTTTTCCTTGAATGACAATTTTATTGTCGTTCACAAAAATTCATTTTGCTGCATGAACAATAATTTTAAACCCCCCAGAAAGGTATCTGATGTAATTGCGAGATCTCATGCCAAGTAAACGATAGGAGAAAAAAATGTTCTTTTTCACATATCTTGCACTGAATTGGCAAATCACAATTTTTCCTAACAATAAGGCTTTTTTCTGAGTCCTTATACTTTCCAGACATAGTCAAGTTGTACCGTTTTATTCGAGTTTTACAATTCAAGCCTATAAAAAAAATCCTCGATATTATTTTTCGCAGATTAATTAATAATGGCACTAACAACAAACCATATTGCTTTTATATTAATGCACCCCGTAGTTCCGTCAAACCTTTCATTTATTCGACTCTATTTTATTGACTGATAAATACAACAGAAATGTATAACTGGCTTTCACTTGAATTGCGGCAACGCCACTGTCTAATGACAAGACTGTTCACAAGACATTTTCTTGGCACAAAATACGCGCGCCTTATCAGAAGAATTACAGTTTGCAAATTTTGTATTAAATTTCTGTCGTGGAATTTCAATGGGTATTATTAAAATTATATAAATTCCAGAACGTTGTATGCAATGGAAACTACGGTTTTGTACGGTATTCTAATTAGAATGATGCAAGTACGTACCATTGAAGGAACATAAAAATAACAATGTGACACACGTATATATATATGTATATATATATTTATCATATACGATGTATATCTAGCAATAACTACGTAACTAAATCGTGAGCTTTACGTAAAGTCGTAACGATATCATTTTCAGTACGTACTGGAAATGAAGACCAAGAAACGTCCAAAACAAATCATTTGCATCGAACTGTGAGGTAGCCTTAAGGTTCCGTTAGGAGGGCATGATTTTTGCTACATACCAGAAGCATATACATATGCACAAAGTGATGTTCAAAATACGTGTCAAATACGCGGATAACCGTAACGTAACAATAAAATTACGACAGGAGAATATGATTTTTCGCACATACCCGAACGTAGCCAGAGTATCGTCCGAAGTGCAGATTTCACATACAACCACAAGGTAGCCGCAATTATTAATGTTATAAAAAGTTATTGTCACATGAACGATAAGATCACGTTGAATACGAGACTGTCGATTTTTTTTTACCAAATTATATTGATTTGATACATCGTGCGTAAAAAATTGCATAACAATGGTGAAGGGAAAAATTTTCGTGAAAATACGAACAAGCAAACTCCTGAAGAGCATTCATAGAAAAAGTTACCTCAACGCAGGAACCAAACAAATCTGTGAATTGGCAAATTCGAAAAATGACACAAAATCGGTTTCTTGGGATTTCGAGACACCTCTGAACTGAGTGATGCAATGCTTAAGGACAAAATGATGCGTAGCAAGATTACGCAGAAGTGAAAACTGTCAATGTATGAAATTTTGAAAATTTTTTGGATCCGTTGAGTTGCACTAATGTGACACCCAGTGAATGTCTAGCAATGAGAAAAAAACTACCAGGAAGTAAAATCGCGGAAAGACTCATTGGAAAAACCATTGAAATATACAAACTTCTTTGAAATGTTTTCAAGAACAAAAAGATGCCAACGGCACGCGGTGTTCCCAAGCGGTCACCCATCCAAGTACTGACCGCGCCCAACGTTGCTTAACTTCGGTGATCGGACGAGAACCGGTGCTTTCAACGTGGTATGGCCGTTGCCGATGGAGAGGAATCTGTATCATCTCATCTCGAAAGTCAAACAAATCTGTAGGGTTTGCAAGCGCGTAGGTTGGAAGAATTTCGGCGTGTCAGGATCTCGAGATGTCTTTCAATTGATTGACCCAGTGCTTGCGGACAAAATGATGAGCAGCAAGATTACGCGGAAGTGAGAACCGTCAGTGTGTGAAATTTCAGAGCTTTTTCTGATCCACTGACTGTCACTAATTTGAAACCCAGTGAATGTTTGGGAAAAAAAACTACCTGTAAGTGAAATCGCGGTAAGAATTGTTAAAAAAGACCGTCCGAAAGTCCAAACTTCTTTGAATCGTTTTCAAGAAAAAAAAAGATGCCAACGGCACGCGGTGTTCCCAAGCGGTCACCCATCCAAGTACTGACCGCGCCCAACGTTGCTTAACTTCGGTGATCGGACGAGAACCGGTGCTTTTTTTTTTTTTAATTTTGTTTATTGATGCCAAAATATACATAGTTTTTTATACAAGGATATCCTCAACAAACAAAGGATGTTCATTTTTGTATACATTTTTTTAGACTTACAGCTAATGCGATACAAAGTCGTTTAACGCTATTACATGGTTTTTTTATAATCGTGCCATTTTTTATTTTACATTATGTAATTTCTTTAGACAATAGAGTCATAGGATTTGCGCTTGCGTATTTTTATATATGGTTGGTTTCAGAAAAAGGCATAAACTGAAACGTTTTTTTAACATTTTCGTTTGAAATAAAAAAAAAAAAAAAAGAAAGAACGAGAATGGAGAAGGATTACAAGGACGGTGCAAGGAAAAGGGGAGAGGAAAGACGTGTTTACAATATATACATAATTATTTTTACATATAATACATTTATGTACACTGTTTCGCTATTAATCCTACACCGAAAGAGTCGGTAGTCATATTATCTATAAACTAGATGATAGTCAGTCTTTACATATTCTTTTATATACAAAAACTTATACATCTAACCACCAATATTTATTTACATTTTGTCTGTGTTTATCTTCTATATCTCGTTTAGATATATTTTTATTAAATCGCCACTTGATATTTGGATCATTTTGTACAATTTTGGGGTCAAACAGAAACTTTTTGTTGGAAACGGCTCTATGTATGTGATAAAAGTATGGAATGTTATTGTTATCTTGTATGTAATTATTTTGATCTAAGTAGAGGAAAGCTTCAGGGGAAATAAATCCTGTTTCTAGTGTGCTATTGAAATATAGTGGGTTGGGGTATGTTGATCCAAATATCAAGCTATTTTCGTGAACTTTTGCGGTATTGGGGAAGTGATTTCTGATTAATTTGAGCATGTGACAATCTATACGGTGCACTTTAGCCATATCATAAATTCTTTTGTTGCTTATCAATTTTTGATAATTTGACGATTCAGACCGGTAAGTACCCAGACATGCTCGCAGAATTTTTCTTTCAAGAACTCTGATTTTTTCCATATTCACTGCTGAAACATTATACCAAATAGGGCAGCCATAGGTAATTACGGGTCTGATTAAAGCTTGATAACAGAGAATTTTTATTCTAGAATTTAATTGCTTTGAGTAGAATAGTTTTTTCAACTTAAAAAAGGCGTTTTTTGCTTTTTGTAGTTGGATTGTCACATGCTTATTAAAACAGAGCGTCTCATCTAATTGGAGACCGAGATATTTAACATCCGTTTGATGTGGTATAAGTTCTCCTTCGTTCGATTTTTCGTAGATTTGAAAGTTTTTTGCTCTTTCTCTTTCTGATTTGCTGAGCTTACTAAGCATAGGTCTAAATAATATCGTTTCGCATTTTTTCGCATTGGTTTTCAATTTCCACGTACAATAATAAGAGTGAACTTTTTCAAATAGATCTTGAAGTAAGCTTTGCAAGTCAGATATTTTTTTTCCTATGACATAAATTATTAAATCATCCGCGAATGCTATTGCGCGCATATTACCTGAAGTTCCAAGACCGAAAAGACTAAGAATATCGCTGTTATATATATTAAATAAGATAGGTGCGTTAACCGTACCTTGTTGCATGCCGTTTGTGACTATAAAATCGAGACTAGATAAGAGACCGCCTAAAGAGGTAACAAACGATTTATTGTTTATCATGTTCCAGATCATTTTAATGAGATATTTAGGAAACTTTTTTTTAATAAGGTTATAAATAAGACCCTCGATCCAAACAGTATCAAATGCTTTTTCGAGATCGATAAGCATTGCCGCAACTTTTTGTTTTTGGTTTAATGCGTAATTAATATCTGAAGTTAGTTTATTAATAAGCCATATCAAGCTGGAACCGCCACATTCGAAAATCGAAAAATTTCCTATGGAATAATTAAGGGCTAATTAGATGCTAATTAAATGCTCTATTTTCGAATTAAATGCTCCGCGTTTTTTAAAAGAAACCTGTGGCGGTGCCAGCTTGACATAAACCTGGAACCGCCACACCGAAAAAAAACGGAAAACAGCTGAAATTTCGGAAAAGCGTTAGGGTCATAATTAAAGGCTAATTAAAGGCTCTTGGAATTGCTCATCTTTAAATTAATTGCTCGGTGTTTTTTAAAAAAAACCTGTGGCGGTGCCAGCTCGATATAAACCAGACTTGAAAAAAAACGGGAACGAGGTCAAATTTCAAAAAAGTGTAAGGGTCATAATTAAAGGCTAATTAGAGGCTCCCGGAAAAACACCCGCTCGAATTAAGTGCTCCACCCCCGAGGGGTGGAAACCACCCAAAAACTAGAAAAATCCGTGTAACTCTTGGACGGAACAACTTACAGAGTTCGTTCGAGTGTTAAAATTACTCCAGAATTAGAGGCTCCCGGAAAACCACCCGCTCGAATTAAGTGCTCCACCCCCGAGGGGTGGAAACCACCCAAAAACTAGAAAAATCCGTGTAACTCTTGGACGGAACAACTTACAGAGTTCGTTCGAGTGTTAAAATTACTCCAGAATTAGAGGCTCCCGGAAAACCACCCGCTCGAATTAAGTGCTCCACCCCCGAGGGGTGGAAACCACCCAAAAACTAGAAAAATCCGTGTAACTCTTGGACGGAACAACTTACAGAGTTCGTTCGAGTGTTAAAATTACTCCAGAATTAGAGGCTCCCGGAAAACCACCCGCTCGAATTAAGTGCTCCACCCCCGAGGGGTGGAAACCACCCAAAAACTAGAAAAATCCGTGTAACTCTTGAGCGGAACAACTTACAGAGTTCGTTCGAGTGTTAAAATCACTCCAGAATTAGAGGCTCCCGGAAAACCACCCGCTCGAATTAAGTGCTCCACCCCCGAGGGGTGGAAACCACCCAAAAACTAGAAAAATCCGTGTAACTCTTGGACGGAACAACTTACAGAGTTCGTTCGAGTGTTAAAATTACTCCAGAATTAGAGGCTCCCGGAAAACCACCCGCTCGAATTAAGTGCTCCACCCCCGAGGGGTGGAAACCACCAAAAAACTCAAAAAATCGGTGTAACACTCAGACGGAACAAGTTAGAGGGTTCTTAGAGGCGTTACATTGATTTCCTATTCATAGGCTCTCCGCTGGACAGTTCAAAAGCCTGTGTCACAGAAAATCCATTCAAGTCGAAGTAATCCATTCCAATTACCAGATTTCGGTCACTTCAAAACAGTGAATTATTGAATTGTCTCTGATAACAGAATAATTTCCAACAACACAAGCCCTGTAAAAATCAGCAGAGAAATTTGAGTGAATTTCAGGGTACGCAAAATTTTCAAGTGTTCAGTTGATTTCATGTTTTGTCAACGATCAAACCGATTATTCTGCTCTCTCAGTAGTACAAAATAATTCAAGTTTCACGGGACTGTTTCCCAGTATAGTTCACTACTTCGTCGCTATCAGGAATCACGATACCCCTTTTCAATCCATGATTCCCGAGACTATTTTAAATAGAGTAATTACTGGTTTTGTCCGTAACTTCGTGCTGGTGCATAAAAATGCAGTGCTATTGGATAAGGTGTCAACATTGCTGAAAATTTTTCATCGCTCACAAATTTGTTGCGATAATGTATTCTGCCCGTATAAGCCAGTCACAGTCATCCAAACCATATTTCACCCTACGTTGACTCGGTTCATTTCTGACGATATCGCCCCTGATCCATTGAATTGAATCCACCCATTAATCAGAATCGTAAATCAGTGATAATTAATAATAAAAATAATAATAATAAAATATGACTTTATCATAATCACAAAAATGCAGGCGAATAGAGGGTATTTCGACAATTAGCAAAAAAAGCTTGTCAATGCGCAAGCGCTTCGAGTAAATTCATTTAATTGACCTGTGTTAAATTCCATTATGTATCAAAAACTCATCAATTTTATTCGCCGGTAATTGGTTATAAGTACACATTGTTAATATTAAATCTCATCGGTAGGCAAAAATCATTTTTACTCAACAAAATAGCTATTGGTACTCACAGCATGTATGATTTCAGTAGAATGTGGATTGTGTGTAGGCGACCGTGATGTTAGCCATCATGGCATCGCACATCTCGGGAAATATTTCAATTGCAAGAGTTTTTGAAATAATCAAAACTGCCATTTTTAACTTTTCTTCTGTGTTGGGAACATCAATCGACAATATATCGACATATTTGCATTCACATCATGTGCTGTAAAGCTATGTAAGCCCTCATCCTGAAACCATACTCCGTTTTTTCGTACCTCACCAAAGGTAAACATGAGCCGTTTGCATTCGCGGCACATTAAACCACTTAAAACTTTATAATACCCAAAATACTAAAAAAATATCTTCTTGTTTCTTGAGGTCTTAACTATAAGTCACATTCATAATAATATCGAATAATCAATTTTACAACTATTTTGAATGTACAGCTAGATAGTATGAAAAAAGTAATTTTTTTTACTTCCAAACAAGTTGAGAACTTCCATTTCAGCATGAAAATACGTCTTTCAAAATTTTAGCTCTCAATCTTAACATTAAGAGGTTGCGCATTGCACTTTTCCATTTTTCATAAGGATTACATGGGAGAAAATTGTTTGTGGCTCATTCTGATTTTCATCACTAGCTAACGATGCGCCGTACAGAAAATTCATAGACATATTTTTGTAGAGAATGGAACATAAGAAACTTAGAAAAATATCATCTTCCGCCTGGATTCCACGACACGCTTGTCGTCCACCCGCATAAGTGGTGGAATTTTGCGAATTTTACCAGTATATTTGAGTCTCGATTCTTACGGTAAAAGATCTATTACAACTATCCGCCAGAGTTTGAATTTATTCACTGAGTAAACGTATAACATGGAAAAAACAGCTTCACGATGGTCTTCCAATCATTCAGAACACCAACGATCGTCTTTAAGGCAGGTAGAGATGCAGCGTTCTAACCTCGTCGCTCATGTGCCGCATGCCCAACGCAGTTTCACAGTCCTGGACGACCGTCGTTGTATCTTATAGGTGAAACACTATTCTTTTCGCGTTTGTTATTATAAAAAAAAGCATCGCAATTAATTTCATCCTTGATAATACAAATTTTTTTAGATTTTTTTACGCCTGCTTATACGGGTGAAAGACGAGTTCAGTCGTGAAATTCAGGCGGAAAACGATATTTTGTGAAATTCTTATGTTCCAATCAATGTGTAAGAACACTTTCGCTTATGCGTCTATGAATTTTTTTTGTTGATTTTTAATCGTCAATAAAGCTCTCCCGTAAGCCCTCGTCACGGTGGTGCGTTGGAGAATGTTCATATTACTATTATACGTTACACGGATGATTCATTAAATAAATTGATGTTGCCAAAATGACCCGGCTATCGTTGACTCCCAGGCCATAAAAAAAATTGGCAGCTTCTGAAGATTTGAAATTTGGAGTAGGAGTTTTCTTTATATAACGCACTCACTTTCTCAAGCCTGTAGCACAATTTAGACCATTGTGTCTATCTTTCTAGATAGCGTCTGAAAAGAGAAGAAAGGGCTAAGTTCCTGTGATGGTGACGTCGGTGGTGGTGACGAGTAATGTTTATAGTGTGAAGAAAGGTACATAGAAAATAATCTCCATCACTCACCTGCAATCCACACAAGTGAAATCAATAACTGCAAAAACAACGCTTCATTTGCGCTGGGATGACGTTCGTTGGTGACGATGCTGAAATCAAAGTACAAGACACAAAAATTGTAACGAATTCACGCGACACGAGCATTTTTTCGCATTGAAAATCCTGGTTCCTGTTTCATCCACCTGCTACGTTGATTCGTAAAGTTCGTGTCTCAATCACACTCGTGTGGGTGGACTGTGAAGCATTTGATTTGTAGGGGCAGTGTATCGAGAGTCGTTGACTGAAGAGTGATTTTGACGCCTCTAGAAACCCTGTAACTTGTTCCGCTCAAGAATTACACGGATTTTTCTAGTTTTTGGGTGGTTTCCACCCCTCGGGGGTGGAGCACTTAATTCGAGCGGGTGGTTTTCCGGGAGCCTCTAATTCTGGAGTAATTTTAACACTCGAACGAACTCTGTAAGTTGTTCCGTCCAAGAGTTACACGGATTTTTCTAGTTTTTGGGTGGTTTCCACCCCTCGGGGGTGGAGCACTTAATTCGAGCGGGTGGTTTTCCGGGAGCCTCTAATTAGCCTTTAATTATGACCCTTACACTTTTTTGAAATTTGACCTCGTTCCCGTTTTTTTTCAAGTCTGGTTTATATCGAGCTGGCACCGCCACAGGTTTTTTTTAAAAAACACCGAGTAATTAATTTAAAGATGAGCAATTCCAAGAGCCTTTAATTAGCCTTTAATTATGACCCTAACGCTTTTCCGAAATTTCAGCTGTTTTCCGTTTTTTTTCGGTGTGGCGGTTCCAGGTTTATGTCAAGCTGGCACCGCCACAGGTTTCTTTTAAAAAACGCGGAGCATTTAATTCGAAAATAGAGCATTTAATTAGCATCTAATTAGCCCTTAATTATTCCATAGGAAATTTTTCGATTTTCGAATGTGGCGGTTCCAGCTTGATATGGCTTTATTAATAGCATGAATGGTAGAGTGTTTGTATCTAAATCCGAATTGATTTTCAGGAATCGCGTTATTTTTATTACTGAACGTAAGTAGAGGTTTATTAACTATAACTTCAAATACTTTACTAATATTTGGAAGTAAACTAACCGGTCTGAGATTCGACGGGGATGAGCCGTCTTTATTTTTTTTCACTAGTGGAATGACTTTTGCTTTTTTCCATTCTTTTGGAAAATAAGTATTGTTTAAGCAATTATTAAAAATTATAGTGTAGAGATGAATGACTTTAATTGGCAATTTTTTTAAAACAATATTAGGTATTTCATCTAAGCCTGAAGATTTTTTGTTATTTAGTTTCATAAATACTTTTTTTACTGATAAAAAGTTAGTGAAATAATCCAATGATTCATCCGGTTGTTTAGGGTTAGTTGATGGATTGCTATCAGAGAAAATCGATATAGTATTGTGCTCGGCTAAGTCTTTGTTTATTTCGTCTTTTATTTTGTCAGTTTCTCTTAGAACGATTCGAGTAAACCGTTCACGACCGAGAGTTTCGTTTTGTTTATGAATCTCAGCAAAGTGAGCACCTATTATGTTGAGTTTATCTATCTCGTTCGAAACAACACATTTACCCGAATGATCTTTCGGAATCGAATTTGCATCGATATTAACCTCCCGAAAAAGTTTACTGTCTGGATCGAGTTTCAAATCCGGTACTGTACACGGGCCTTTTGGTCTATAAATTTGATTAACTTGCGGAAACATATTGCACGAATCATTTGTTGGAATATTTTTTATTTTTTCATTCCAGTAGGAATTTACTGACCTTGAAAATTCGATTTTCAAGCTACTTTTTATTTCTTCGAGAATTTCTTTGAGATACTCGAGTTCAGCGCTTTTCTCAGCTGTATAGTTTCTTTCGATTTTGTTTATACGACTTAGAATAAAACTTTTGTCTTTTTTATTTTTTCTATTTTATCATTGATATAAATTTCGCAAGAATTTTTCTCTACAATCTTCGGGATGATTTGATTCATTGACTGTTTTATTAGCACGTTGAGATCGTCTATATATTTATCAATTTCATTGTTGGTTAAATTCACATTATCGGCAATTTTTATATTACATTTGTTATTCAAGTGTTTTTTAAAATTATCCCAGTTGCATTTTCTAAAATTAAAACTTTTACCCGGCATGTTTTCCTCAAATTCCCAGCTATCGAAAGAGTTCGGTTTGATTTGGATAAGTAATGCATTATGATCGCTATCGTAATTTAAAGTTCTTAACCAAGTATTTTGTATTAAGTTTAAAAAGTCTAATCTGGCATCTGACAGCGCGATATCAAGGTATGAGTTACCATTCGGATACGAAGGCATGTCCGAAGACCGCAGACTCACCTTGTACGTGATACTGTTGTTTTCAAACCAACTCTTTAGCGCCGTTCCTCGAGGATTATTATTTGGGTTCTTCCAGCTGGTGTGTTTCGCGTTCAAATCTCCTGCGATTAGGTAGTAGTTATCTTCCTTCTGTAGTTCAAGTTTTTGAAATAAAGCGTTGATATCTCGTATGAATGTAGATTCGTCTCCTTTTGGTGCGTAGGCGGCAATAACATAGAGCTTTTTCTCTTGATTTATCGTAATTTCAATTACTGTCGTCTCCAATAGAGCGTTTTTATTGCTATTTATATTTATCTTCTTGAATTTAATATTTTTTTTTTATCAGAATAGCCGTGCCTCCTCCTTGCGTCGAATTCGGTCTGTCATTCCTTATTACATAATATTTTTCAAAGTGCACTTTATGGCGTTCATTCAGTTTTGTTTCCGACAAAAGCACTATAACTGGATTGTTGTTTTTTAACAAAGTTAATAGGTTTGTTCTACGTTGATTACTAATGATAGAATTAACATTCACCGATATAATTTTTAATACTGTTTTTGAGATTTTATTGCAAGCTGTTTTTGGAAAATTTGTTTGCGAGTTTGCATTATCCATTGCAATTATTTTCATCGGTAATTGAAAGAATAGCCTCTATCCGTTCCTCTGCTGATCGAATCATCGATTTTAATTCGTTTATTTGGTTTGCTGATTTTTAATCATCTGTAGTATGTTGTTGCTAAAGTTTTCCATCATCTTTGTCAGCGACGTGAAATCGTTCGCACCGTGTGTCGTTGGATTAGGACGAGAACCGGTGCTTTCAATGTGGTATGGCCGTTGCCGACAGATACGAATCTCTATAATCTCATCTCGAAAGTCGAACAAATCTGTAGGGTTTGCAAGCGCGTAGGTTGGAAGAATTTCAGCCTGTCAGGATCTCGAGGTGTCTTTCAATTGATTGACACAGTACTTGCGGACAAAATGATGGGCAGTGAGATTACGTGGAAGTGAGAACTGTCAATGTGTGAAATTCTAGAAATTTTGTTTGGATACGCTGATTCGCAGTAACTTCATACCTAGTAAACAACTAAGAAAAAAACTGCCAGTAAGTAAAATCACGGTAAGACTCATCAAAAAAGACCGTCCGAAACTGCAAACTTCTTTGAATCGTTTTCAAGAAAAAGAAAAGATGCCAACGGCACGCGGTGTTCCCAAGTGGTCACCCATCCAAGTACTGACCGCGCCCAACGGTGCTTAACTTCGGTGATCGGACGAGAACCGGTGCTTTCAACGTGGTATGGCCGTTGCCGATGGATACGAATCTCTATCATCTGATCTCGGAAGTCAAACAAATCTGTAGAGTGTGCAAACGTGTAGGTTGAACAAAACTCGGCGTCTCAGGATCTCGAGATGTGTCTCAATTGATTGACACAGTACTTGCGGACAAAATGATGGGCAGTGAGATTACGTGGAAGTGAGAACTGTCAATGTGTGAAATTCTAGAAATTTTTTGGATACGCTGACTCGCACTAACTTCACACCTAGTAAATATCTAAGAAAAAAGTTGCCAGTAAGTGAAATCACGGTAAGACTCGTTGAAAAAGACCGTCCGAAACTGCAAACTTCTTCGAATCGTTTTCAAGAAAAAAAGAAGATGCCAACGGCACGCGGTGTTCCCAAGCGGTCACCCATCCAAGTACTGACCGCGCCCAACGTTGCTTAACTTCGGTGATCGGACGAGAACCGGTGCTTTCAACGTGGTATGGCCGTTGCCGATGGTAACGAATCTCTGTCGCTTCATCTCGATAAATAAATGAATCTTTAGAGTGCAAACGCGTAGGTTGGAAGAAATTCGAAATGCCTCTCTATTGAGTGATGGAGTGCTTACGGACAAAATGATGCGCAGCAAGATTACGCGGAAGTGAGAACCGTCAATGTGTGAAATTCCAGAGCTTTTTCTGATCCACTGACTTACGCCAATTTGAAACCCAGTGAATTTTTTTAGAAAAATAATGAGCTTAGGTAAAATCGCGAAAATAATCATTAGTAAAATCATAAAGATATGCAAACTTCTTTAATACGTTTTGAAAACAAAAAAAGATGCCAACGGCACGGGATGTTCCCAAGCGGTCACCCATCCTAATACTGACCCCGCGCCCTATGTTGCTTGACTCGGTAATCGGATGAGGACCGGTGCTTTTTTTGCTTTGAAGCAAAGTTTATTTCAACCCACAATTAAAACACAGTGATAGATTTGGAATAGACAAGAAAAACTTACAAAAATGTTAACTCTAATCATATGAGTTTGAAGTTCGTGACTGTTTTTATTCTATGATTTAATTTTCGTTGGGTGAAACCGTCAATGATGACAAGATGCAATTCACAATGGATGATGCTTTCATTTCGACGTTTCGGCAAGAACCCGCTTGCCATCGTCAGGTTTCTTAAATTTCAATAAATAAAAAATTTTACAAATAGAGCTTTCAATTTCGTTATTATAAAAAAATGCCACTATTGAATATTATTAATGAGTTGTCGTATGAAAATAAAATATTACAAACTTACATTTTTAGACATTCCTTAGCCTTAACGATGTTGCTTACATCGTGTTTCAGAAGGAAGTGACTATCCATCTGTCATTTCGACACTCCTAATGTTAATTATAACAACAATGTTTGAATTTCGTACATTTGTCTACGCGATTGTTGGTATACTGGCACTTTGTTTATATGACCTTCAACACATATTCTTTTTGCGACTTATAAAATTTCTGCGTAGAGGTGACTTAAATTATCAATATCAGTTCTTTTGTTGACGGTTGTAAGATATTGCCGAATTATTTATTAGCGTAAGTAAGTTATATTTGTAAATCAGTACAAAGTTACATAGCGTCGCAAGCGACAAGTAATAACGAGCTCGAGATGACGATGTTGTTCGTTTGCAATCCTATCGAGAAGTGATCGTCGCCTTCGAAGCGTCGATCCCTTAGCGATCCGTGGGACTCACCAGCCCCTTTGTCCTAGCCACTTATCGCCTCAGATAAACAGCGAGACGTTGGTCTCAAGTGGGCCCCTTTCGTCAACACGAGCATCGAGAGAAACTGATGCGTTCGTTGCGTTCACGGTATTATTTCTCGATATGTGTATAATTTCTTTTATAATACTTTTGTGCCAGTTTGTCTCTTTTTCCTAAGATTTTTACATTTTCAAAATTGAACTTATGCCCTTCAACTAATGCGTGATATGGCTAATGCCGATCTGTCTGGATCACGTGTTTTGATATCATATTTATGATTAGCGATCATTTTTTTTAAATGTTGCGAAGATTGACCCATGTAGCATTCATCACAATCTATACAGTTAATCTTATAGTTAATATTAGTTTGTTCAAGCGCGGGCGTTTTTGATTTTAAACATGTAAATAAATTATTTAACGTGTTGGTGATTTTGTATGACACGTTGATGTTTTCTTTGCGCAGTGTATTTTTTATGTTCTGCGACAAACCCTCGATAAAGGGATTTGATCCTAGGCATTTTTCATTGTTGTTACCACAATTATCATCATTACAACTATTGTAATGTTTATATATTCTTCGTTCCTGTAAATGTCTAATCAATTTCTCAGGATAGCCGATTTTTTTTAATGTTTCACGTACTAGTGTTAGATTTCTTTTTCTAAACTGCCCATTCGAGAGTGTAATGCTTCCATCAAATGAACCGATCGCAACACTTTTTTTATATTGTAGCAGATGGTGTGAGTTGAAATTAATACATCTAGCAGACCAGGTTTGTTTATGATACCAATCTGTTTGCAATATTTCCTCATGATTAATTATCCACGTATCCAGAAAGCTAATTCTATTATTTTCTCCTAATTCATGCGTGAATTTTATACGTGGTTGATATACATACATTAAATGCATTCACTGATCGCCGAATATTGTCATTGTGTACACGTGTAATTATGTCATCCACATATCTTTTGTAAAACATTAATTCAAAGGGCAAGGCGTTTATGACAGACTGTTCTAAAGTTTCCATAACAAGATTAGCTACAACCAGGCTGATGAGTGACCCCATGACTACTCCATAAATTTGCCTGTAAAAACTGTTACCATGTGCAAAATAAGTAGAATTTAAGCATATATCCACGGCCTTTATCACCTCTATTTTTGGAATGGCTGTATGTTTCGATATATGCGCCCAGTTTTTCTTTACAATGGCTATAACTAAATTGGTAGAAATGTTAGCGTATAGAGATGACACATCTAACAATATAAGTGAGTAATCTTTAGGAACCGTAATTCCTCTTATCTCCTTAGCAAAGGACCAAGAATCCAACCATATGACTAGTGAGTTTTAGCCTCCGATGCGAGCACTACGCGCTTGCAACATTCTCTCATAGTAGCTCTACCAAGAGATGCAGCTTCAATACGTTTCGTACGACCAATCGGAAATAATTGAAGTACCCTCAGAGGTTGCGATTTACAGTGTATAGACTGTATCATGATCAGAAAAGAGGCACAAAAACTTACCCTCCGGTTGCTTAAATTCTAATACCTCACATCAATACGTACCTAGACGAGATGCAGGAAATAAATAAAAGGATGGGGTGGGAAAGAACAGGGCCGAAGGATTATTTTACGTAAACACTTTGTTATAAATAATTGAATGACAACGGCACTTGAGGTACTCAAAATATACAGGTTCGCGGGATCCGATAATTCCAATTCTTCAAAGAGCCTGCCGATCTCAGGGACGAATTATGAATAAGTTGGAACAGTTATTGAATTTTAGTTTAACGACCGAAGCTTCCAAGACTTTTGTGCCTGACAAACATACCGGTGCAATTTGCTCAAATTCCATTGGGTTCTTTATCAGGATTGCCGTTCCGCCGCCCTGCGTGGAATTCGGTCTGTCGTTTCTGATCATTGAATAATCCTCAATAGATATTTTGAACCGACTGCTAAGCTTTGTTTCACCTAAAAGGACAAAGTCCGGTTTATACTTGGCTACTAACTCCGACAGGTTAATCCTACGTTGTATAGTAATAATCGAATTCACATTAATCGCGATAATATTGAGTTTGTCGACCCTGAGCTTGCTTACTGCCGTTACGTGTCATCCGTTGAAAAAAGGTTATCGAGTTGGAAGTATAAATTTTGAATACTGAGCGAATTCTGAGCCACAGCTTCTTGTATCTTGAGTAACTGGTTATTGAAAAATTCAAAGAAATTTTTATTACCGTCGCTACCTTCATACTTTTGCGCTTCCGGTTTTTCAGACCTAATCTCTACGATCGAATCTGCTCCCGGATCCGATTTGGGGTTTTCTTGCCGCTCTTTATTTCTGGTGCCTGCTACGATTGCACTATAAGTGGACTTGGGATCTACCGCTTTTCTGATTTTTTGTAAAGCAATCTGTTTATGTTAGCTGGCTTCTGCAGTTTTTTTTCTAGTAATCTTATTATACTCGACTAGCTTTGGGCAGCCTCGGTAAGATGCCGGATGGCCGTACGCTTTGCAATCCACACAGTAAATTATGGATCTATCGTTCAACGTGTCTGCACCCTGCGGCTTGATACTACATTTCCCAGGTTCGTGAGAAATTTCGCATTTAACGCATCGAAAGTCAAGATTACAATTACTGGCCACGTGTCCTATCCTTTGGCAACGTTTGCATTGTATTCTGCTAGTTTTTTTCAGCGCTTCCCACGTCAGTGCTTGATACAAAATTTTTTTTACGCTTCCTAATTTCAACACATTACTATCCGTTGACATTTTTACTATGAATATAGGTAAGACTATCTTAATGTTTTTCAAGTTTGCTGTTGAAAAACTTGAGAACTGTATGAATTCTAAGCCATCAACCTTTTGTGCTTGCAAATATTCCAAGATGTTCTCAGGGTCAAAGTCACCCTCGATACCCTTGAGTAAAATTGTTTTGGGTTTATCCTCGCTAGGGGTAAAGGTGTAGAAGTTAATTTTCCGTTCTTTCAGACGTTCGCAAGTCTGTTTGCACTCCTGCTTGTTGCTAACTTGAATCAAATGTTTATTATGTCTGATTCTTTTCATGTGAAAATTTCGAGTATTAATTGTGATTGACATGAAATTTAGGATGACTTTAGCTGTTTCACCTAATGTTACAATCGGAGGAGGTTTCATTTGGTTTTTTTGGAATTGCGAGGACATCGCGGTACCGGTTGGCTGGCGTGACGTCTGTTGTCGTTGTAGAGAAGATCTTGCCGCATCTTGGCGCTGGTCGTCGAAGGAAAGACAAGAAACGTCCGGGTGGGAGTTGTTTGGAAACGCAGCTGTACCGCTGGTCGACGGAGGTTGTTGATGATCATCACGTCGTAATCCGCTCACCTCAGGGAAGTTGTTTTGTTTACGGTTGGCGTAAACATCTTTCACTGGTTTGAATTCCGGCTGTGGTAACGCGTGCATCGTAGCGGAATGATTCGTCCTCTTTTTGAGCGACTCAATTTGAGAAGCTAATTCCAGGTTCGATTTTTTCAGCTCTTCGATTTGGTGCAGCGCGTTAGTTAGTTTCAACTCTGGTTCCGAAGGTTCATGAGCTACTGATCCGATCCGGTTTGGAGCAGCTGTCTCAGGAATCCAACTGTCCTTTGGTGCCCCGGCATCCCGGTTGTCGGTGTTTTTTTCCGTAGTTTTGCTAATTTTTGGAATTTCGCAAAATTTTGATGGTCCAGATTCCACTACGATTTCAGGCTTCATCTTTTTCCTTACTACGAGGTTGGGTTTAGGCATGTATTTCACACCTTTGCCACGTCTTTCTGATGCCGAACTGATCGTCGAAACAGCCGGTGTTTTTCCGGACGCGCTAGTATTTTTTTTAGCACTGCTGAGCAAAACCTCATCGTCCATGAGCTTCGATATTGGTTCATCGTCGATATTAGCCTCCGAAATGATTATTGAATCATTTGATAGGTTCGCGGCTTTTCTTTTCACTTGCGACTTAGTCGGTACCTGGAGATTGCTTGGAGGTGGCGGGGTTTCCATAGCTTTATGATGGCGATAACTTGAAGTTTGGCGGCAGGGGGTGAGGCCCCCTGCCAACACGTTCTCAACTTCATTTGGGAAGATGCGTTGACGTTCGCTCACTAAAGAATAAACGAATTTATCCGTATCTCGCACTTCTCGCGCTACGACTTCACCACCAGGCAAATACTTTGGCCAATAACATAAATATGTCGTAATCGGTCAAGAGCACCGCGCTGACTGACGAGAACCGGTGCTTTCAACGTGGTATGGCCGTTGCCGATGGAAATGAATCTGTATCATCTCATCTCGAAAGTCAGACAAATCTGCAGGGTTTGCAAGCGCGTAGGTTGGAAGAATTTCGGCGTGTCAGGATCTAGAGATGTCTCTCAATTGATTGACCCAGTGCTTGCGGACAAAATGATGCGCAGCAAGATTACGCGGAAGTGAGAACCGTCAATGTGTGAAATTTCAGAGCTTTTTCTGATTCACTGACTTACACTAGTTTGAAACTCAGTGAATGTCTAAGAAAAAATACTGCCAGTAGGTAAAATCGCGAAAATCATCATTGGTAAAATCATAAAGATATGCGAACTTCTTTGAAACGTTTTCAAGACAAAAAAAGAAGATGCCAACGGCACGCGGTGTTCCCAAGCGGTCACCCATCCAAGTACTGACCGCGCCCAACGTTGCTTAACTTCGGTGATCGGACGAGAACCGGTGCTTGCAACGTGGTATGGCCGTTGCCGATGGATACGAATCTCTATAATCTTATCTCGAAAGTCAAACAAATATACAGTAGGATTTGTAAACATGTAGGCTGAGGAGAATTCGGTGTTTCAGGAATTAGGATGTCTCTGCATTGAGTGATGGAGTGCTTACAGACATAATGACGCGCAGCAAGATTACGCGGGAGTGAGAACCGTCAGTGTGTGAAATTTCAGAGCTTTTGCTGATGCACTGACTTACACCAATCTGACACCCAGTGAATCTCTGAAAATGAGAAAAAAAACTATAAGGAAGTGAAATCGCGGAAAGACTCATTGGAAAAACCATTAAAATATACAAACTTCTTTGAAATGTTTTCAAGAAAAAAAAGATGCCAACGGCACGCGGTGTTCCCAAGCGGTCACCCATCCAAGTACTGACCGCGCCCAATGTTGCTTAACTTCGGTGATCGGACGAGAACCGGTGCTTTCAACGTGGTATGGCCGTTGCCGAAGGGAAGGAATCTTCTTCATTACGTGACTGATGCAGTGTTTACAGACAAAATGATGCGCAGCAAGATTACGCGGAAGTGAGAACCGTCAACGTGTGAAATTTCAGAGCTTTTTCTTATCGACCGACTCACGCCAATTTAAAACCCAGTGAATGATTTTATAAAAAAAAATCTGACAGTCGGTAAAATCGCGAAAATAATTATTGGTAAAATCATAGAGATATGCAAACTTCTTTGAAACGTTTTCAAGAAAAAAAAATGCCAACGGCACGCGGTGTTCCCAAGCGGTCACCCATCCAAGTACTAAGGAAATATTCACAATTTGGCACGTTAACATAATTTGATGAATCACAACGGAAGTTCTAGAATTTCGAGCATCGATGGTTTTCGTTTCAGCGTGTTTCGCGTAGCGTGTGGCTGCACACGTTTCTTGTATTACATAAACCACAAGTTCTGTGATCGAATCTACTTTCACAAACTGATCCAAGTCAGGCGGGTTTCACCCCAATAAAACTGCTAATTCCAAAAGTTTAACGACTTGAAAAAAACCTTCTACGAAGTGGATGCAATGGTCAAAAACTACGAATTAAAATTCAGTCTCCAATGACCGTTACGCCACGCACTATGCATCGGCTGAAAATATAAATTCCATCATACTAAAATTTTTAACATTCTAACTAAACAAAAATAACTCGAGCACTTATTTCACTCACTTTCGTCTCCTACCACTGTATCATATTCTTTCCTATAATTACTTGCGTTAATAACAACTACCATTTTAGTGTAGAGCAATCAGTTTTCATCCAATCTTCAACGAATTAATAATTATACACTTGTCCAACCGTTAAATATATTGAATATCTCTGTATCAAGTCAAACCAGCCGGAGAAACAGTTATTTTCAAGGTACTTTTCAACGCAAAAAAAACAGTATATGTTTATCGGTAGAAAGAAGGGAATTATTTCTATAATGAGTACAAGTGACGAAGAAGAAACGAAAATTCCCAAGCGTATGAGAGCAAATGAAAACATGAAAAAATATAAACATTTTTTTTGCTTCGAAACAAAAGTTTAATCAAATTTTTTTTTTCTGCACAACACAATAGTCAGAAAAATATATAAACGTGACAATTTTTGATGCCCATCATTTGGTTGTGAAATCGTGTAAGTTTCAAATTTTTGTTTGGAGCTGTTTCCGAGATTTTTGCGGGAGTTTGTTGGACAGACCAACGTTTCTCTGAAAACCAGTTTTCGAATTCTAGAGCTCTGGATACGTAAAGATTCCTTGGAGTAGAAAACATCAATTTGTGAATGAAACCAATACTTTTCACATAACATTACAGGTGATCAAAAGTAGAAGTCGATTCAAAACGCTATCTAACAATCCACACAAGAACCACCTATTGATAAAGACAACTATTCTAACGAATCAACACTGTTAACGATTCGCCACCCAGATTAATAATACCGAATACATGATAACACCATCGAAATTTCGTGATCTAGTGAAAAAAGTGCCAAACTTCTTCAGGACTCTGGACGATGATGCCTGCGGCTCTACTCGAAGAAATCTTCCAGCTCTGCGCATTAGTGCGATTCCTGTGATGAGACGGCAAAGACCCACGTTTGCCGGCAACGGCCATACCACGTTGAAAGCACCGGTTCTCGTCCGATCACCGGAGTTAAGCAACGTTGGGCGCGGTCAGTACTTGGATGGGTGACCGCTTGGGAACACCGCGTGCCGTTGGCATCTTTTTTTTCTTGAAAACGATTCGAAGAAGTTTGCAGTTTCGGACGGTCTTTCTTAAAGTGTCTTACCGTCATTTCACTTACTGGCAGTTTTTTTCTTAGATATTTACTAGGTGTGAAGTTAGTGCGAGTCAGCGGCTCCAAAAAATTTCTAGAATTTCACACACTGTCGGGTCTCACTTCCACGTAATGCTACTGCCCATCATTTTGTCCGCAAGTACTGGGTCAATCAACTGAGACACATCTCGAGATCCTGACACGCCGAAATTCTCCCAACCTACGCGCTTGCAAATCCTACAGATTTGTTTGACTTTCGAGATGAGATGATACAGATTCGTTTCCATCGGCAACGGCCATACCACGTTGAAAGCACCGGTTCTCGTCCGATCACCGAAGTTAAGCAACGTTGGGCGCGGTCAGTACTTGGATGGGTGACCGCTTGGGAACACCGCGTGCCGTTGGCATCTTCTTTTTGTTCTTGAAAACATTTCAAAGAAGTTTGTATATTTTAATGGTTTTTCCAATGAGTTTTTCCGCGATTTCACTTCCTGATATTTTTTTTTTTCATTTTCAGAGATTCACTGGGTGTCAAATTGGTGTAAGTCAGTGCATCAGCAAAAGCTCTGAAATTTCACACACTGACGGTTCTCACTCCCGCGTAATCTTGCTGCGCGTCATTATGTCTGTAAGCACTCCATCACTCAATGCAGAGACATCCTAATTCCTGAAACACCGAATTCTTCTCAGCCTACATGTTTACAAATCCTACTGTATATTTGTTTGACTTTCGAGATAAAATTATAGAGATTCGTATCCATCGGCAACGGCCATACCACGTTGAAAGCACCGGTTCTCGTCCGATCACCGAAGTTAAGCAACGTTGGGCGCGGTCAGTACTTGGATGGGTGACCGCTTGGGAACACCGCGTGCCGTTGGCATCCTTTTTTTCTCAGTACGCTTCAAGTTTATACTCATTTTTACCGTTCAAGATTTTTGAAGCGGTCTCCTTGGTTTTGCACAGTTTTTTATCAATGAGACATTCACGATGTCCCAAAAACATATTTAATAAATCAACGGAAGCTAGTAATCTCAAAAATTACGTATGCAAGGAGTTATACTCAAAATGAAATCCTATCGAACGTTATGTAATATTAATTAATCTCGAAGAAGATAACGAACTGAAAAGAATAAAAGGAAAAAACTGCGGTTCTTGACAATTTCAAACGGAGTACAATCTTCAAGAAATTTTTTTCATGCTTTTCAGGAAAATTCATACTTTTGCACATGGCAATTAAGGATGATTTTGTTATCGAAGGTCAATGGAGTTCAAGGACTCATGTTCCACAAATCATCAGCCGTGTTCGTGTATGCTATGAGATCAGTAGACACATCAACTTTTTGATGCGATAAACATTAGGAATATTTGAATAACATGTCAGCAAGATATGCGCATTTTTGAACAAAATCGCGTGTTGGAAAATTATTGACACATGTGACAACTTGCCCCATTTCGAGTTTTCCGTGGTTCTCTGAGTCCGGGTCAAGTTTTTACAATTTTCGGAGACCGAGTCGAATTCTTCATGGTTTTTGGGGTCTTCGGATTTTAGGTCGACTGTTTCGTGGTTTCCAGGAAAAAGTAAAATGGAGAAAATAATTACTGCTTAAAAATGTACGTTGAAAACCCAAGTTTCTTACGTCAAAACGAAAACAAAAGCGCGAAAAAAAATTATTCACAGTTATTTATCATTTTTCGTCATTTGAAATACTTGGGATAACTTACCCCGCCTCCGGGGTAATTTGTCACACTTTGCAATTTTTTTTTTTTTGAAAATTTGGACAACCCTATTCAGACTTGCTCTGGATCAACCACGCATTTTCTATAGATGCGCAAAGGATGCGTCTACAGTACCCATATATGAATTAAATGAAATGTTTATTCAAATTCTATATATCAAAGAATAAAAAGTGTGACTGCTAATGTGCTAAATACGAACGGATGTCAGTTATCATGATTTAAAATCAACTTCAATTCATTTTTCATACTAAACACTGAATCATTCAAAAATTTTCACCTACAAACTTTCAAGAGCAAATCCATATCAATCAGCATTTCGAAGTCTGAGAATTTTTCACGCCTGAGTATAAAGAAAATAAATCAAACGCTGCTTACACAGCTGATGCAGATTATCCTTATTTACCGGAGTATGGTAGAATTGAATGGAATTGACGAGGGGCATCAAAGGAAAATATACTACTTAGAAATAACGAAAAAAAAAAGAACTTAAATCCATAAATTTTTCAATATCGTGCATATCGCATGAGAAGCTCTTCAACTAATGGTCTACGAAAACAATACGTGACGATTATAAAAAAGTGAAGACTTGAATCCACGACGTAGTCGTTCTTAACAAAAACATGATAACAACATAAGTTTTAGTGGATCAAAAAACTGTACTGTAACGGTTCGAGAACGATTGAACGTGAAATAATATAGATCAATAAAGAAAAATACACAAAATAGTTTAAGATAGTGTCAAAAACAGATTATTCATCTATTTGTGCGGTTTTTAACTAGTCATACCATAAGTTTATAATACAACATAAAATAAATCCTCCCTATTCGTCGCAAGCCAACAAACTTTTCTTGATAGTTTTCAGCGTTTAACACGAATAAGCTGCAGAAAGTGTATAAAATAAAAATGTAATTCAATTACGAACAAATCATAAAGTAGTGTAATGATTCAAATATAACCGCGCAATGAACACGGCACAAGCGGATTAGGTTAGACCCAGGGAGTGGGGCACCTGGTCACAAATTTGAGAAGGAAGGTTGCTTGGTCTACGTCTCTCCAGGAGGAAGGAGGTGCGGAGGTTCCCCTCTCTGAAACGAAATCGTAACTGATCGAAAATCGACAAACTGAGAATAATAAAGTAAATCTAAACTACTAGGACAAACATTTCAAATTAATAATTAAACACTCGAAAAGCCAAGCCAAATTTTAAAGAGAGACGATATAAAACGAAGAAGCAATAAAAAGTGAAATCAAAAAATGTAGTGCCTCGACGAAAGACAGTTATTGACAATTATTTATAATTTCAACAATATCCCCCAGTTTTAACAATATACACTATTTTAAACAATATACACATCGAATGAATGAATTGTGGGATGGATGAATGAATGAATTTTAAACATAATGACGGCTCATGTTTGATATACTTATAAATGAATTAAAATTTCACTCTACTATTCAGACTTCATAAAAGATTTTTAATATTGATTTAGCATAATTTTTAATTTTCAAAATTGTATTACAGTAGTATAATGAGGAATTGAGAACAGAATATTCGGTCGATCACAGTGAGAACACATACTTCTGAGATATTAGAACGTATCGACGATATTATCCGTTGAAGGGAACGCGATGATAAATAGTTTAGGTTTATGTGTTTGTGATTTAATAAAGAAACTCTCAATTTATTTACGATATCTGTCATCGAGATTTAATTTGCGAATTATACCCTTATATTACATCACCTGATCAAGCTTCAGTCCGTGCCACAGACTTGACACCATTTGATTTTATAAAAACTCAAAGATCACTCCTCTCCTTCAAGTCCTGCAGGCTTACGATCAGTCAACTGTTCAAAGACATATTCTATGTGACCAGGATCGAAATTTAACGAGCTAACGTCCTTCGTCGTCAAGTATGCAGACACTAGAAACTGCTTAACGCTAGGAGGCTCAACGGGGCCAAATCCTAGCTCTACGGGGCTTCGTGGTAGTTTCCGAAACTTCGCTCACCGAATGCCAATTGCGAATAATTAAGGATTTGGAATATCAGCAAGCTTATATTTCTTGAAATTTTAAAAAGGCTACAATTTTATGAGGGATCAGAAATGTGTTTTCTATTTATCCTCGTTTCGATTATTCACAATGTACAAGAGATTTGAAGTTAGGTAGAGAATGCGCCTAGCTACTCCATATAATGTATAAATTGGAGTCGGATTGAAGTTCCGAAAGTGCCTAATTCCAAATTATTTGGTGTCGAAACTTGAAGTAAAGAAATCAAACTTTAACAAAACAACAAAGTTTGGAATGATCGGAAACCCGACGGTTCAAAGTGCCGAAATACAAGATTCCGAAAATTCGAGTTACGATAGAGCAAAAGTCTGAAAACTAAAGTTTCGATCGAGTGAAATTCCGAGAATTTAAATATAATCACACAGAGTAGTTTACTCAACGAGTGGGTGTAAAGAATCGAAATGACTAGGATTCCGAACGTAAAAATATCGAAAATCTAAAATAAAGAAAGATCAAAGTGGTGAAATTTCACCAAACCAGAAATTCACGGTAACGAAAATCTTGGATCGTTCAGAATTTGTATGCTTCAAATTTTTTAATTTGTCGTTTTCGCACTTTCAGAACTTTGACTTGGCGGAGTGACGCCCTTTCAGCATTTTGTCTTTTCGGAATTTTGCCCATTCGGAACTTTGCAAATTCGGAATTTCAATCCCGCCCCGCTGGCATGAAGTCAACAGAGGTAAAGAAATCGACTCAGATTGAAGAAAAGGTTAGAAACACGTCGGCCTGAAAATGACGGTGAATAAGTCCAAGGGTGACGTTATGATAACCATCGATCCACGAATGTCCTCAAAAACATCGAGAATTCGAAATAAACTTTCATACTATCGATTGTAATTGTACAATCTGTAAGACACTCGTGAATTTAGATCTAGTATATAGTAACTAGTCAACTATTGTCTTTAAATACGTCTTTTTCGTGTGACTTCATTCAGCTGACTATGTATAAGATCTTTTTCCGGTAACAAATGAAATATAATTATCACTGTATGTTGCCTGCTCACTGCAGATAAATATTGATTGAAGGAATCACGTGGTGGACCTCTCAAGTTTTTTGGCATTCGGTTGTAAGCTGACTTCGAATAGCAAAGTTTCTATCTAACGAAACAATGATTTAAAATTTTTCAAATATTCAGGGATTGTTTCTATCATTAAAAGCTATAACTCAACAATATACGAAAGTCGTACAAAACAAAATAACTGGTTATAAAAACTGCATTTATTTTACATTTAAAACTTTCGGAACTTAGAGGCACGTGTTCCGATTGACGTAGAGGCTTAAAACTTTATACAGATTTTCCGACGCCCAAATAAGAACCACCCTGGTAGATAGACTTGAATGTATGTACATAACGAAAATGAAATTTAACAAAAAATCAATGTTTGGCAAATCCTGACTAAGTTCAACCCCTTATCAAAAGGCACGCTAACTTCACAGGTTAGACAACCCGAAATGAAAACGGCGACAATCACGTGATGAAATTCTGCAACCACCTGTACAAGCAAGGAAAACCGTGATTCCATTTTATTTCATTTCATTTGGCGGGGTGGCGGTTGGCTGCTGCAGAACATAAGTGGTAGCGTGTGGAAAGCTCAGTTGTAGCGTGGCTCCATTTGCATTCTCATTATACCATCGACGGTGGTCTTATTTAAATATGACCACTATACGCACGGGGCAGATCCCCGTTTTACTGTTTGCACGTGTGCGTTAACGGTCCGTGTCCATGTTTCTGTGTCGTTATTCTGTACTGCAATATACGTACGTATATTACCCTGCAGGTCACCCGTCGTATACCTCCAGCTCCACTCTCAGACTAAGCTTTTAAATTTAGGGAGGTGCACTTCATTGGCCAATGAACCAATGCGCACACAAACGTACCTACGTACACCAATGACGTCGAGAATACGTGCCTGTGTGACCTGCGCTTCGCCAGGAGACCGAAACGATTTAAACATAATTACGGTGTGTAGCTGCAGGTTTACGCGCCCGCTGCCTGCGCCCACATTCCTATATCTATGCAGCAGGATCCGTTTAATTGTACCGGAGCTGAGTAGCGAGCCGAGCTAGAATACGTACTACGTACCTACTCGTAGTCGCAAGCTCTGCCGTGCCATTGTTAACTCCGTTTTCGCGACACGGTTGACTTAGGTCGTGGTATATAGCTGCCTGTACATACTAACCGCAAAATTGGCTCCTCTAACTCCGCCGGTTTCGCCCTCACTTTACCAGAATTATTGGTATCTCGTCTCAACGGTCGGAAAACCTTAAGAGCTGGTAGCTGCCGATTAAATGGAGAATTCACTGATTAGTATCTGTGATAGGAAGCGAGGGGAACGCACGCACGTCCTACTTTGCGCAAATCAAGTTCATCACTTTTCGCTTTTCATACTGTAGAAGACTTTGGACTTTGAATTGGTGAACGTTCTTCATCTGTGTAGATGGAATTTGTTTTAATGTGGAAGGTCATTACGCAATGCAAATGCTTTATGTTTCAATCCACTTTATTAGAAGTAGGTACGTGTATTTCCGTATAATTGAAATGTCTCCATTGCGTATGTTGACAAACCTGTGATGCTACAAAGCTTCGCAGGAAAGCTAACATTATGCGCACTTGCAGCATACATTTATTCTTACCTCCGAGCTACTCTAAATTTGAAAATTAGAGAGCCGTAAGCTCGATAATTACGAAGCTGAATTCTAAATTGAAGATCAGGAAATAATTTAATTTGTATGAAATTGGTACCTGAGGACTTCGTAGGTCGCAGAATACCAATCTGAAATAAAAAATTCACGACTCAGCCACTGTGGCTGATGCTTTGGATGCACAATTTCGTGTTTTGATTCGTAATCTACGGTTTCAAAAACCCCTCACTTTCAAATTTTCAGTTGATCGCGAATAAGAAAAACTGTTCACGTCAAATGAGTGAATATTCAGCATTGGTGCATCTTTTCGCGCTGTTAATATGTGCGGTACAAGCAATTTGACTTAAGTATGTACCTTACTATCCACATTTTTCATGTGCACTTATTTTTCGCAAGCATCGGGATATTCTACAACGAAGGCTTTTTCTTTCACCTTCTGACGACAATCAACTCCTAAATCACAGCCTTGTCAATATGGTGGTGAAAAGTGATAAGGTCGGGGAAGGTTTTGAATTGACAGAGTACAGAAAGATTACATTGTTGTAACAAGATTTTATGAAAACATGTGTTTCGAATCATTTTCCTCAAACCAAATAATAACATTATCAGTACATATTGATTGGAATGTATATGTATGTTTCCAGTCGCATCAACACCAAATTCCCTGAGGTTAGGGAAATGAGATCGTGGCTACGACTCGCAGGACGATAATAAGATGTGGACGTCACGGCTACGTACGAGGCGGAAGTGGCATCACCCACCATCCGGGAGCGGAGGGACGTTACCAGAGTCCCGGACGAGGAGTCGAATAAATTTTGCATGGTCAATCCTTGCCATGCTGCTGGTAACTGCCACGAGAAAAATTGAAAGTGCGGAGTGTCCACCCGCCGAGACCATCCCCGGCTGTCCCTGCTATAACTTCGAAGACGGACTCTTCCTCGAGTGCGCTGGCGCTACCGAAGAGTCCTTGAAGGTCGCCCTGCTCGGAGTACTCATCACGTCTGGTGGTGAAGGTGACTGACTTGAGTACATACTTGCCAACTCTGCCCGCGCAGTTAGAAACACTTATTATTACTTATTTCGTCCAGAATGGCCCATTTTGATGTCTTGTGGTATCACTGTCAGATGCATGATGATCTGTCTTTTTTACGTTCACTGTTGCAAAAAATGAAGATGAGGAAGAGTTAGCCTTGGGCAAGTCGCGCACTTGATGAATAATTCACGACGACGCAATTATTATTCATTTATTCCGCCCACTGACGTGCGACTACTTCGCAATACCGGGTTACAGGGTACTGTTTAACTTCATGCTCGCCAAGTGCACTTTACTTTCTGTCTGGGGTGATTAAGTGATCCGCAGAATGTACGGAGAACAACCCGAATAGTGTACACGGTATTCTAAGAGCAGGTACGGTTCTTGATGGGGGCTTGTGATCTTACTTTTCTAGGAGCAGTCGTCCAATCGTTGAGCGTCTACGAGCTAGACCGCAACGTCGAGGAGCTAAGAGAAGTCGCCTTCCCGATCGGCACCCAGATCCGGCATCTGCAGATATCGCATTCGCGGATAAAGGAAATTAGCGAGAATGCTTTCGAGCGGCTCGGCCAGAGCCTCGAGTCCCTCGCCCTTGTTTCGGGGCGTCTTCCACACGTGCCGCAGAAGGCCTTGGCGCCTCTGCTGCGTCTAACGGTCCTGGACCTGGAGGGGAATCTCGTTCACGATCTTCCCAGCTACAGCTTTTACGGATTATCTTTGATAAAACTGAACGTGAAGGGGAACCAAATTGCAAAGATATCGGAATACGCTTTCACGGGGCTTGAGGACACGCTGACAGATTTGGACCTCGCTGAAAATAAGATTAGGGTGTTCCCCATGACGGGACTGAGACGATTGGAGCGCCTCACGTCTCTGCGGTTGGCTTGGAACGAGATATCCGAGCTGCCCGAGGATGGATACTCGAAGCTGAAGGCTTTGAATTTTTTAGACCTTAGTAGTAACAATTTTGAAGTTATAACACTTAACTGCTTTAGATGTTGCCCGTCCTTACGAACTCTCTCGCTATATTACAACGCGGTAGAGTCGGTTGACAAGGACGCCTTCATATCGCTAAGTTTCCTCGAATCCATCGACTTGAGTCACAACAAGATAGTATTCCTAGACATTTCTACATTCCGTGCCAATCAGAGGCTGAGGTCGATTGATCTCAGTCACAACCACATCCACTATATACGAGGCGTATTCTCGAAACTGCCGGACCTCAAGGAGCTCTTCCTAGCGGAGAACAACATCCTTGAGATACCGCCCGAGGCCTTCGCCGGTAGCACCAGCCTTTCGGTCGTCTATCTTCAGCAGAACGCGATCAGAAGGATAGACCCTCAGGGTCTAGCTACCTTGAATCAGCTGGCCCAGCTACACCTGAGTGGAAACTATATAGAGAAAATTCCCCGAGACTTCCTTGGACATTGTGAGAACCTCTCTACGCTTTCACTTGACGGCAACAACATCCGTGAGCTCGAAGTCGGGACATTTGCCAAAGTTAAACAACTCCGGGAACTCCGGCTGCAGGACAACCAGATCACCGAGGTGAAGAGAGACGTTTTTACCCCGCTTCCTTCCCTCCTTGAACTTCATCTTCAGAACAACGCCATCACCGACATGGAGACCGGGGCTCTGAGGTCTCTGCACAGCCTGCAGCACGTCAACTTGCAGGGGAATCTGCTCGCCGTTCTCGGAGACGTGTTCCAGGTATCGAACGACGTTAGCCAGAATGGGAACGGCGGCAGCTCACTAGTCTCTATTCAGTTGGACAATAACGGACTTGGCGTTTTACACAATGACTCGCTCCGGGGTCAGGCATCCGTACGGATAATGTGGTTGGGACACAACAGGCTAACCCGTCTTCAAGCACCGCTGTTTCGCGACTTGCTGCTCGTCGAACGACTCTATCTGACAAATAATTCGATATCCAGAATAGAGGACGCGGCCTTTCAGCCGATGCAGGCGCTCAAGTTTCTCGAGCTTAGTATGAACCGACTCAGCCACGTTACGGTCAAGACTTTCTCGGAACTTCACGAACTTGAAGAACTATATCTCCAGGACAACGGACTGCGAAGACTCGACCCGTACTCTTTGACGGCTCTGAAAAGACTCCGGGTTCTTGACCTGGCCAACAACCATCTCAACGTTCTCCACGATACCATATTTCAAGAGGGACTGCCCATCCGGACGTTGAATCTCCGCAATTGCACCGTCAGTGTCATAGAGCGCGGGGCTTTCAGAGGATTGAATAACCTCTACGAGTTGAACCTGGAACACAATCATCTAACGGCCGCTGCCTTGGATAGGCTTGACATACCCGGACTCAGAGTTCTCAGGGTGTCTCACAACAACTTCAGTCAAATAAACGGCGAATCACTGGATGGCCTTCCTTCGCTTCAACAGCTCACCATGGACTCGGTCCAGCTTCATCGTATTCCTCCGGAAATATTTTCGAAGAATAAAAACCTCGGTAAGTTGATGCTGAGCAATAATATCCTACGAAGTCTTCCCGGGCTGTTGTTAATCGGTCTGGAATCGCTGAAGGAAGTTAAACTCGACGGTAACAGGTTTCAAGACATTCCTTACGACGCTTTCGCTAATGCCACATCGATAGAGATATTGTCATTGGCTAAAAACGTGATACTGAATGTGGACGTGTCGAAACTCAACGGCATGACAAACCTCAGGGAACTTGACCTTCGTGGAAATTATATTTCTTCTCTTTACGGATTTGCCGCGGCTAACTTGTCCCGTCTCAATGCAGTCGATTTGAGCCATAACCGCTTGACTGCTCTGCCCGCGAACTTCTTCATCCGCTCGCACTCGTTACGACGTGTGGACCTCGCGGTTAACAACTTTCGTCAAATACCCGGGGTCGCCCTATCATCCCAAAATATACCCGGACTCAGCTGGCTCAACATGACAGCTAATCCTCTGATGAGAATTCACGAAATCAGCTCGGAAGCAAAGTACCCGGCCCTTCAGGAGATTCACATCTCTGCCACCAACCTCACCATCGTAACCAGCCAGGATTTCGAAGCGTTTCCGGCACTGATGCACCTCTTCATGGGAAACAATGTTATATCCAGGGTGTCTCCAAGCGCTTTTCGAAACCTACCGAATTTACTAACCCTTGACATGAGCTCGAACGAACTCGAGCTCCTGCCCCAGGAGAGGCTAAGGAGACTGGAGCATCTAAAGCTGCTCAACTTGACGCACAACAAACTGAAAGAACTCGAAAATTTCCCACCGGACTTAAAAGCCTTACAGATTCTCGATTTATCTCACAATCAGATCAGCGGTGTCGGAAAGAACACCTTCCAACACCTAGAGAAACTCGAGGAACTGCATTTGTATGGAAACTGGATATCCTTTATATCCCCGGACGCCTTCCGACCTCTGAAAAAACTCCGTATTCTTGATCTTAGCAAAAATTATCTCGAAAATCTACCTCTCAACGCGTTTCGACCCCTGGAAACTCAAATCCGGAGTCTTCGAGCCGAAGGTAATTAATTATTCTACAAGTAAATCAATCGACAAGTTTTTCTATCGAGTGAATAGACAATGAATAGAAGCACAGCTACCATCATGGTCGAAAAAATTCTGTTTGTTAAATGAATCGGGGAAATGCGCGTTGCCAATACGGTTAAAAACAAATCCATTTTGCAGAAAATCCCCTCAACTGCGGATGCGAATCTCAAGAACTTTGGGAATGGCTGAGGGACCATCAAAAGCTTGTGGGTGGCGTTGGCCGAAATAGAGGTGGAATGGGAGTCAATGAGATGGAAAGTGGATTGCTGAGATGCGAAAAACCTCCCGAACTTCGGGGCCAGGTATTCCTGGACCTCGACCCCCACGCCTTTTGTTCGGCTCCGCTCATCCCTAAGCTCGCTATCCAGGACATTCAACCGTTTTCGGTTCTAGTTTCTTGGCAGAGCAGAAACCATTCAAGGCTTCAAGGATACCAAGTGGCGTATCACGCGATGGACAACGTCGATGAGGTTAGTAAATATGTGTTTTCACTGATGTATGTCTTAATTCAAGAAAAATGAACATTCTCCCAACGAATTTGGAGTAAGAAATTTTTGTTGAAATTATTTTTTCTTCGTGGGACCAAAAAACGGTTGCCTACTTTTTTGTTGACATTCTTTTCTCTTTGTGATTCACCAAACTCGATAAACTGTGAAAGATGACTTTTTTTCGTTGAAGAACCCGATTCAGTTTAAACTCACATACTGACAGATATTCCATGATTAAAATTTTTATCTCATTTTACTGATGCATTCAGGAAAATGAGTCTCCTTAACCATAAATTACGAGCAGTTTTTGGTATTATTTAATTTTTTAATGAAATTGAATATTCATAAGCAAATATTTTCGATACAGATAATTTGTAGCTGAAAGTCAACACGACTTCTTCTCGAGTATTTTAAAGGAGCGATGCTATTAACCCTTTCAACACCGTTGTCCATTCCAGTCGACATAGATTTAAAAAGTTCATAACAAAAATCTTGTTTGTAAAGTGAAGCAGGGAAATACGCGCGTAGCCAATACGGTAAAAAACTCATCAGACTTTTCATCGTGGATGGGTTTTGTGAACAGTTTGGACACCATTTTGAAAAAAATTTTTTTTTTCAAGATTATCCCTGTATACTATCTGATCGAGAAAAGTACAGTTGAAGTAGTTGAAAAAAATGCGTCTAGTTTTCGTCCTCATTTCTAATTTTATAGGCTATTTGAAATTAAATTTTTGTCAGGAAAAAACGTATTTATATTCCTAGAATAATCTCAAATGTTACGAAAAATATATATAATCTTGGCACCTAATCTTTCATAGTTATATCTGATCGTAATACAGTCCAATAATTTCAATGAATTATATTCCTACACGCGAAAATATTCCGTAGCATTGTATTTTCTTCTGGCTTATTCACGAATATAACAAGAATTTCAAAATTTTTCAAATTATTTTGTCTTCTTAGGTGCGTCTCCTGAGCTCACGACAAACGGTTTCTCGAAAACCAACGCAAATTCGAAACAAAATGATCCCCCGTTTGTTTCAGGTGCGAGGAAAGGTGTTGGAGCCAAGCGCCCGTTCGGTGAAACTTCCAAAATTGTTCTCAAACACGCGTTACCGGATCTGCGTATTCGGCCTGGGTAACTGGGGTGACCTTGAAGAGCAGAGAAACATGATTGGTCAGTTCAACGCGTCGCACGGTGATATTTTCGAGATGATGATGCTGCCGGAAATGATCGACTCTCGGACGAGTCGATGCACGGAAGTGAAGACCCTGGAGGCCGTGGAAACGGAAATCACCAGTATCGGCTCCGTCGGGGAAGTCGAAGGAGTGACGAGCATACTAACCCGAAGATTAGGTCTGATAGTCGGGTGCTGCATGGGCTTTATCGTGTTCATAGTCCTGGTTTCCGTGCTCGGTTATCTCAAAGTGAAGAAACAGAGGGAAGCTGTGAAGCGAGACCAGCAGGCCATTCCGTCGGAGTGCATCTCCTACCGGCACTTCAGCATCCAAAGTGGAGAAGCCGGCCACGGGGCCAGAGTTACGAACCAGGATTCACAGCAGCAGCATCCAAGCTTCATCACCAACGTTGGTAACACTTCTCTGAACGTTTAGGCGTTCGCCAAAAACGATTAGACGAAATAATCTCGGGATGGAAATGGAAGGGACAGCTCTTCTCACGGTTAAAACAAAACTGAACCAGTAGTGAAGGGCATCCTGCTCAAACTCCGAAGAAAAATAGTAACTCGATATTGAGAGTGTGTGACAAATGATTTATCGATCGCTTCGACGTTCCAAGTTGCAGGAAATGATAATAATTATGATTGTTTTAAAAGTGAATGTCATTGTCGATTCTATAACCTTGAAAACAATTAAAGTTTATATAAAAGTGACTGACCAAAATCGATCGCCAACGAGACATTGATAACCAATTTTAACAATAATTAATATAGGCAAAGTGATGTAAATAATTACATCTACATAGGTATGTATCAGGTACACAGTCATGTACGCTCATATGAAACCCAAAACACTAAGCTTCTGTCCAACGAATTGTTATCCTAAGTCGAAAATAGAAGGAATAGGGGAAAAGTCAGTTTATTCGACGATTAGAAGAGAGTGGGGCTAGTTGTCAGAAGTCAGTTTCGGCTTTTTACCTGCACTGCCGTTCGAATTTTTATTCCTGCATAAACTTGAACGTAAACGGACAAAGATTCGCTGAAAATGCGAATTTTACTTTCCGACATCATTTTTTCTTTATCAAAAGATTCCAGCTGTCACGAATAGACAAAGTATTTCCCAATAGAAAAAAATTGGTAGATAAGTTTTTGGTAAATTGTTTTCTTGCAAAAACATTGTATAAATAGTTGCATATGAAAGGGTTATAAAACGTGCACGCTTAAATGGAAGAAGTAAACGAAAATTGATAAGTGTTAATTCTCTTGCCTGCGACTAGCTCCAAGATTATTGGTTCATTAGATAAATCAAAAGACTGCTCCAGGGCCTATACAAGCGTAACGCGATGAGCACGCATGTATAAAACATACCTATACGTATACACAATAGGACCTTCTACCAGAAATCTCCGTACACCAGCTATAAAACCTGATTAAAATAGTTGAACAAATTAGCAATAAGATGGGGGGGAAGTGACGCATTTTGTAAAGAAAAGAGTCTAAAAACAAAAGTGAAAATAAAAAAAAAAATAAAATAAAATAAAAATAGGGAAAAACTAACAATTTTGTACGAGCTTTAATTTATCGTAATTTTAAGACGGTGAGATTAAAATAAATGGTTCTCGAGGCGCAAGGTGTTTTGATGGTAGCAAATATTAAAGGCGAGCTTTGACGTACGTTTAAGTAAAACAACTGCCTCTTTAATGCCCATTTAAACTGCACCCGGTACTCGATTATCATATAGGTATACCTTGTTATATTGAATTTTGACAAAGCTGCATTGCATTTTACAGTTTCAACGGGCCATTATATGGAATCGGAATCTTAAACAACCGAATATTTCGTAAAGTGCATTCAACTTTGATGAAATTGGTCTTTTTTTTTTTGTTATGTAAATTAAACGTCCGACTATGTCTTCTTCGCGGTGTTGCATCTAAGTGCATGTACAGAGTGAATTTCCAATGACCGCATGGTCCGTCATCTATTGAAATTCAATGCGCATATGCTACAATCCGAGAGCACCTGTTTGCCAGGCCGACCAACTGCCGTAATGTAACCTCCAAAATTTTGCCAGTTTTCGGTGGCAATTCTGCCCATGACTCAATTGTCAAAATTTATATAATATATAATAATGTTTTAATTCACGCTGGGACGCTCGGCGTCTCACCTTTTTTTTTTCTGCAGCTTTTTATTTGTTAAACTACTTTTTTGATAACAACTGCCGAGTTTTTTGGTTCCACACGGCCCCCGAAATATTTCCAAGTCTAAAAACAAAACATAAAATTTATTTATTTATTTATTTATTTATTGTAAAAATAGCACATGTAAACAAACGGTCGAAATTCGTACTTATCCCCGAAATTAAGCATTTTCTGCTAACCTACCAATCTTTACACAAACACCAAAATATTTTACAGAATATTTTCAACATTTTTCTTGTTGTTTTTTTTGTCCGCCATTTTGAATTTTCGAATATCGAAACAAGATTCGTAATCAACGAACCCAAAAGCCCGTGTGAACAAAATTTCAAGTGAATCGCATATAAGGAAAAATATATGCTTGAAGGGGTGAACATTTTTACAATTTTAGAGCGACTTTCAAGGAGTTAGCTTTTCAAAGTATGAACATGTTCTCTTTGTTATGATTCACTATCTGAATTTCAAAAAATCCTAAGGGTCGAAGTAACGATTCTTCCTGAACATGGATGATTATAGTAATGTCACTAACTTCAAACTCATGAAATTTTTAAGGTAACGTACATCGCGGCGAACTATCTTCTAATAAAGGTTAGTTTCCCTGGCAAACAAACGCTCTCGAATCGTTGCGCGCGCGCATTACATTTCAGCAGACGACGGACTATGCAGTCGTTAGAAATTCACTCTGTATACACAGTATATATTGTGCATGTGTAATATATTTATAAACTGGAACAATTAATCGCAATTTCTATAAGCGCGACTTAAATTACGAGGTGCTGCGTCTCGTAGAGAATACTGGTAGATTGTTATTAACCATACAAATAGCGTATGCATAATATTATTACAAAATGTCGTACGTATACCTGTAGGTACTATTTGATCACAATTGAAAATTTGAGTTGGATCAATCGGCGCAATAATGAGTGAAAAAAGCGTATGAACCACAAATGATTGCATAAAAATATTTTTCATATATCGCGTCGGGTATGTATTATAATGTGTATATAATAATGCATCTCGTTGCGTCCGTACGGCTATATGTATATTGTATAAAACGAATAATGTGTCGCCGCAGCTCTATTACATATTGAATTATACATGGTATGTAACTAATACTAGGTTACTCTCTAATAAAAGAAATTTTTTATAATAACCACAGTCGCCTACGCACGTTACGAGTTTTTCGTATTCGAACCTCGAAAAATTAACTATCATACACTCAAGCAGCGGAGAGAAAACGTCGAAGCAGCACGTAATCGATGTAAGTATACCTGCAGCTACAATTACGCAATCAGTAATGTATGTTAATTCGTTTCGCTTGTTTCCTCGAATTAAAAGAGGAACGAGGTTTCAAGCGAACCTTCGCATGTTTCGAGCTGGGAAATACAAAAACTGAAATCTTGTAGAAAAGGTTTCGTCAGAAAAATTTTGGGCTTATACCAGTGAATATTTTCTCTACGTAGTCTTTCGTGACAATTTTCCGAGGGATTTTTATTTTCGTCGTGGAAAACTCTGGAAAACTGCGTTACTACGACATATTTTTTCTACATTTTTTTCATTTCACCTTGTAGAAATTTCGTCACTTTTCTCTGAAAATTTTACCATTACTCTAGTATTGTTGTTTAGTCACTTCTTTGGGGAATGCGTTTATTTATCTATGTAAATTATTTTCTGTTCAATTACAGGGTTTGGATTCGGTTTTGCGATATTAACACTTTCGCGCATCATATTTCACACGATACTTCAGCATAATAATAGACTTTCAAATTCACTATGTCAGAAATTAAAAACTATACAAATTACTTCTCCGCCAGACGTTTCACGTGCAAGAAGATACAATATACTCACAATAAGACAAAAAAAAAGATGATTAAACTTAAACCATCTACTTGATTTGATTCAACGACACGTCTCCGACGACAATTTTCAGTATCCTTGATGGAATATCTCTTTTATGTAATGAAAAACAAAACACTTGTACCATTTTGGATCACCCTCGGTACCAGTTCAAGTTTTTAATTCAAAATGAAATAAAGAAATCCAATGTGCGCAAGAGATTTGAAACTAATCGCAAAAAAACTTTCCAAACGATTGCTTATTAAATCGCGAGTAAAACGAATAATGTTTGTTATTAACGAATGATAGACTTTTACATTTCATTACGAACTGACGCCGATTGGGTTTGTTATTTAAAGAGGCGTTTCATACACGTGTCTGTCTAACTTCTCCACCGGACCTTAGTCTAACTATTTTTCATTCAGGTCGCAACAGATTATTGTAATTACGGCACAAGCAAATGCGAATCAGAGAACCTACACGAACCAAAGTAGATAGTCCGTTGATCGTATGCGAGGCTTGAATTTCTCCGACTCCTCCGAGAAACGTGTATGAGATAAAAAGTAATGGCAAGAGCAGAGTGAAGCACGATGATCTTGAAAGTGGCGAATCCGAGGATTCAGAATCCGCTATCCAGCACGTAAACTCCCAGCAGGACTGCACGCGATCGAAGAATCCCCAAAGTGCTCTCCTGAGGTTGGGAACGTGACACGCGGCGGGATTCGGTTCTATATTCTGGAAGATTCAAGTGCTCGGTGAATTCGACCACTGCGTGGGTCGGCACTCTGATCGTTTTTGCTGGTTTTAGATATCAGCCAGTGGCGTGAAATTCTAAAGCACTCCTCGCCTCGTAGCGAAGGAAACGTACGAACAAAAATACGATGCTTATAACGAAGGTTTGAAAGCGCAACTGAAATTAAACGAGTTCAATTTAGCTGAAACAATATTGCTTTGACGCAAGAAAATAACTGAAAAACTTTAAATTTCAGGAACAATAGCACAATTATCGAGCTCGTTATCAAATCGCGGGTTTTCAATGAACTTTGGCTCGTTTTGTTCGTAAATAAATTCTTTACAGATCTAGGAAAGTGGATTTTTGGATAACGGTGGAATGCTTTTTACAAAGTCATTGGTTTACTATACTTGACTCGTCATGTTTTTTTAATCAACTGTGAAGCCATGTAGAAGATATGTTTTTTTGAAGTTATACTTCTTTAGGCGCGTTATGAAAAACTGATGAGAGTGAAATTTCAAGATGCGCGCGCATCACTGTAACACAAAATTGTAACACAAAATTAACAGGATGAAGTTGCCCACTCAACCGAATTCATTAAGTCTCGAAACAAGATGCGCGCGCATCACTGTAACACAAAATTAACAGGATGAAGTTGCCCACTCAACCGAATTCATTAAGTCTCGAAAAATTTGTGAATATTAGTGAAAAAATTGTGCTAAAATACTTTTTCAAGTGCTCCAATATAATTGAGGTTAGTTATCCGTATGTATTATTTATTGATATAAATTAAAATATCATTATTTAATATAATTAATACTAAATATTATTAAATTATCAATGTCGAATATTTATTATTTAATGATGCCAAAGAAGTATAACTTCTCACGCGCGTACATAAGTACACGCACCCATTTTTTTTTTATATGCAGGGAATTCATTTGTTACTGAAATCTCTTCAAAGTCATAAATAATTCGGCTATTGAAGCTGAAATTTATGGTTTTTCACATTTTTTCTGCCTTCAGAGAATATCGCTTCAACTAAGTTGACTTATAAGAACTTCAGTTGCACTTTCCAACCATCGTTACATGAGATTTCCTTCTTCACAGCTCTGACCTAACCGTACATTTGCTATATCCTTAAAGGGATGCCTTAGTCGATTTCTAAGTTGGTTTATATATCTCCAAATATCGAAGTCCACGTATCTCAAACGCGAAAAAGGGCTTAACAACCCCATTCTATTACGATATTCTGAACAAAAACATTCCAACATATTTTCATTTCGTAGAATCCGTCCCATTTCTTTATTTCTAACTCAAATAAAAATGTGCTCAAGTGTTTTTGTTCAGAATTGTATATACAATGGGGCTGTGAAGCCCTTTTTCGCGTTTGAGATACGTGGACTCCGATATTTGGAAATATATATATCACCGTTGAAATCGACCAGGACACCATTGCACCACCTTAAAGAGGCCGGTCAGTTAGTAATAAATAATTTTTCGCTTGTTAGATTGCGAGATATTCTTTCATTGAAAATTCATAGAATTCGCATGCTCTTGAGCTACGAAGATTTTCCTAAATCTGCAACAAGAAAAATTAAATTATCAACCAAAACTCATCATTTCAAATCGCTTTGAGATGTTTAAAGATTAATTAGATTCGTTCGATTTCAATCCAGGGTGATTTATTTTGTCCAGAATAGTATTTTCTATGATCCTACTGACAGCGAAACATTTTTTTTTAGTTTCTTAAAATTCGAATGCGGAAATTAATCTGTTGAAAATTAAAAAATTGATTAACGTGTTTCCCCAGAACCGGGAAAGCTAGGGGCTTGAAACTTGCTAGATTTTCGTATCTTCGCATACACTACAAGACATCAAAATTGCATAAATATCATACTTTTGATCCAGATCGTTTGCCGATAATTAGTGGAATGAGCAATATAAATTTGATAAATTCTCAATGTTCGACTATCTTGTAATCAATTTAAGGAAACAAATACTAACGCAATGCCAAAATTTGATTCTACACTGTTGATATCGATGGTATGCATACTAAAGATTTTTCTCTAATCATTTTGTATAAATACAGAAGAATACTTGTCGCAACCAGTTCATATAATCGTATAATATATAATATAAGACAATAAAAATATTTACCTAAATTATTTGATGTATAAAAATTAAACAAATAATTTGTAATGCAGTTACCGTACTGTATTGAAATAAATTTACGTCGTCGAATTTAACTCGTATAATGATTTGCAATTATAAGAACAATCGAATTACAACTTTACACTTGTCTGTAACGCGTAGTTACTGCACTGATTGTGAGAGAAATTATTAGTTCCGGTTACCCCTCGATCCTCAACTATTTTCATTTTTTACCACAATCGAAAAATATAGTTCTAGGTAGAAAATGAAAATTAGTTTGCTAGCCGTTACCAGAAAGTCTAATATCCGTTACTATATTTTCTTGTAACTGTTGCGAAAATTTAACGCTTGTGCAACAATAAATTGATGTTAAAGCTTTATTTAACTAAAAAAGTAAATTAAACCGAACAAACTGATTTTGCGTCGCAATTACCGAAAAAGGATCGACATTAGCACAAAACAGTTACGCGTACATCGTTTTTCGTAATTCCAACAATATTCGAACAGTTTTTTTAAACGATATCTGTTTTACTGAATTTTTCTAGTTACTATAACAAATGAAATTTTTCTCAGTATGCCGGTAGACGACACTCGTAAAATAAGTAAAACGAATACGCTGAACCTTACGAGCCCGTGAAATTTCGAATTGTAAAAATAGCTGCAGCATTGTCGTTTTTCCTTACAATTACCGCTCGGCACACCCTCAACTCGGTTGCGAATTCAATTCAGTAGATATTTCACGCCTCGAGGCCTTTGTTCTTTCCCCGGGATCTGCTCACCTCCACTCCATAATTGCGCATCCCTACTTCTCAATATCCTCGCCACTGATTATTGGGCAAGAATTGACCTCGCGATTTTCAAACCGGGGGAAATTTTTTTTATGCAAAGTATACGTACGAAGAAAATTTACTCATTTTTTCATCGTTCAAAATATTCATCTTTTCTGGGATGAAATTTTAGAATATTCTATTTTGTTGAAAAGTGGGCGTGCCGACTAACCTAACAATTAATATCTCTAGTTCCACTAATCGTAGTGACCGAACGTGACTTACGTTAAGAAGAAAGCAAGTTACTGAAAAAGTGATAAATTTTAGTCGTTATAAACGTATGAACTGCTTGGGCATATTTTTACATAAAATGTACAATATTTCTGAAATCGGAACGAAAAATTTCTAAAACGCTAACACAAAACTACAAGACATATATTTTTCTCAGGATGGCATCTCGATGAATTCAGTTTTATTTTGTTTTTCAATCAGGAGATATAAACAAAACAATTGGATGCATCGACATTCCAACTCCGCAAAAATATACATCTTACAGACTAGCGAGTGAATATCTCAATAGCACATTCATTTACCGTTTGAAAAAATGCCGAAAATGGTGAGAAAATATTTCAAGTTTTTAATTGCTAATTTAACAATGCGAATTTCTTAAATTTTACGTAACTTAAATTTTTTTACGAAAGTTGCCACCCCGCTTCGGAAACACTTGTTATTTTTACATTTGCTCTGCGTATAAAGTTATTTTCGATCAATGTAAAACATACAGGATCACAAAAACTTAAAAATCCGTCCAGTTTGGCATGGAATTGCCCGTATACGAGTACATACCCATCGGCATTTCTGGCTCAGTACAAGAGGCTGAAGTGAGAGCGGTTTTTTTTTCGCCCTAGATATAACCATTTAATACCTGTGCCGGCTATGAGTCTAGAATCTTCCCCCAGAAAACCCCCGAAGCTAAGGGGCTTTTCTTCTCATTATTATTCTTGTTCCTCTTCGAATTTTCTTCATTCTTATTTCACTGGGTCTATCGATATTCCACTCAGCAGTTCACAGTCCTCGACGGTTTTATAAGACTTTAGATGGGTATATATATATATATATGTATATATATAACTGCAATATCCAGGCCATTCGGTTATACCGTAAAAATTTCACCTCCCGAGGTGTCGCACAAGGCTGGACTGTCACATTCATTTCTTAAAAACGTGTTTCCGTGGTGAAATTTGGATTTTTCATTGCTTCATTGAAAAATTATACTCCCGGCACATGACGAGTTATAACTTGTCATTTTTGCAAATTTTAGTACTCCCAGAGATTTGAGACAGAAGTTGCAATTCGGTTGTTTTCAGTCACTCTAAAATTTATCTTTATTCGTTGTGAAAATTATGCGAAGTTCTAGCGAAAAAAAAAAATAATGTCATCACAGATGTGGAGAATACAAAAAACCATTGCTCCAAATATTTTTATGCATTGCAAAAGGATCGAAAAACATGCTGAGCAAAAGCAAAGTCTCGTGTGTATTTTAGAAATTGTCACAAATAACGAGCTGAATCCTCTGATTTGACAATTTTATAAAACGTAATAAGGATGACATTTTCAAATTGATTATTGTTACTTTATTCACGATCTACGAGTAAATTTTTTCTAGGTTCGAGCGAAATTGCTAAAGCCAATAATTTTAACAGGCCCAACCAAACATGACTTAAGTAATATTCCCAGAAATCACATTTAGTTCGACAAATCTCAGAGCAATGTTATTTATCCATTTTCTCGAACGAAGTTGCAATTGTCTCGATTTTTCTGTCTGGATGGAATGAAAAGAAATTAAAATACAATTGTTCGACTGGCAAAGTTTAATGTATGAACAATTTTCCACTCAAGCCCACGTCAAAATGCGAGAAAAAGTTTCACTTCTGAAAATCAACGTTCAAATATTCCAACATCTGACAATAAAACTGTTTTATAAAATCCACTTGACAGTCAAGCGCACCAGTTAATCAGTGTGAATAATTTTCGACTAATTTGGAAAAAATGTTTTAATCCTGCAGACCGTACTTGCCAATCTGCAAGAATGATAATAACAACTGAAAAATTCTATGACATTCTCCAGCTGCACGGAATTAGACAAGTTCCGGTTAGGAAGCTCCGAAGTTGGGGTGGCAGTTCAAAGTTTCCAACATCGAGCAGATATATATCGCGTCTCTCAGTCATTCCGGTAATTCAGTAACCAGGGAATATTACTTCCCTTTTAGTTTAGTAAGACTGTCTGAGCGAGAAGTAATCAAGTGGCTTTGTTTAAAATAGTTCAGTACCACTGTGTCGCATTCTCGATGCACAGTGCCCTTAAATATTAGACTCATTTCGCATTATTTACCTCATATTATGGATTGATATCATTCAACGAATCTTTTATTATTATATATAAATATATATGGGACATTCCACGGAAAAATCAACGAATCATCGACCTGACCTCCTCGGCTTCTGATGGTGAATGTATGTTTTATTATGTTTTGATCAAAAACGATGCCTCTAATTTTTCTACATTTTTCCGCCATTTTATAAAAATGTGGCGATGCGAAATATCATTGGCAAAAGGGTGGACATTTTTAAAATCTATGAAACTTCTTTGTAAAATCAGGTACTTGAAAACACATCTTTTCATCATGAATATACATTTTTTTTCGTTTAAAACATTCGTTTGAATAAACTTTGATTGTCGCGTTCAATCCAAATTCCGAGTCAAATCGATTAATAACCTTTTAAATATTACTTATTATTCTAACGATGTTGTATTAGAAGCAGAGGAATTATTAAGCAGTTCATTGGCGTCCACTGTCCGAAACATTAAAGGTAAGTGACAAACCTTTTTCCAGAAATTCATCACCGCTCAAGATGAGTGGTAAATTCGAAAAACTTTCAAAGAAGGAAAATTCAACATTGGTCTAAGATAAATCGTGTTTAAGGATTCGTCGTAAGATTTAGCGTTAAATTGTGTTGCGAGTTGGTTTTTCTTCAAATAACAAATATTTGTATCCAATTTGTGAACAACCACCATCGATCGAATTTTCCGAATGTCGATCGTTGTGAACATTAGGCGTTCGTTTCAATTGTTAATCGTAATAACAAAGCTGATGATAACGATCATGATGAAACCATTCCACAGATTGGCATGGATCGGATTTTAATAACATTAGCTACTCGCAGATTGGTGCATTTTTAGGCAGAATCGTAAAACGTCATTCCAATTATAGGAGAGAGCAGGGTTATGCCGGACAGTTTCACATTTCCAATATCCACGCTAATGTTACGGCGTGGATGATTGTGATCATGACGAGCGACTATCGATGACCGCATCCACACCCAGGCGTGATGTTATTACGGCCTGTTTCGTGTTCCTAACCCGTCGACTACGCACACTGAGAAAAATTTAATTTGTTATAGTAGCTAGAAAAATTCAGTAAAACAGGTATCGTTAAAAGAACTCTTTGAATATTTTTTGAATTACGAAAATCGAGGTACGCGTAACCATTTTGCGCTATTTTCGATCCTTTTTTGGTAATTGCAACACAAAATCAGTTTGTTCGGCTTACTCTACTTCTTTAGTTAAATAATGCTTTAACGTCAATTTATTGTTGCACAAGCGTTAAATTTTCGCAACAGTTGCAAGAACATATGGTAACAATGATGATAATGAGAAAGGATAGTAAGAGATACTAGACTTTCTGGTAACAGCTACGAAACTAATTTTCATTTTCTACCTAGAAATATATTTTTCGATTGTGGTAAGAAATGAAAATGGTTAAGGACTGAGCGGTAACATGAACTAAAAATTTATCTCAGTGCACACGTACAAAGAATAATGAGAAATAAGAGGAACTTGTCTTCAGGAGTTGAATGATTGCGTGTATCATTGATTCATTGCAAATGATGTTGAGAGTAGAATTAAAAAAAAAATGTGAAGCAAGAAAAAGGGAAGAGGAGTAAATTTAGATGTTGGTGGAATGAAAGATGACTTTTAGAGAGTTTTTATGTGGGACGAAGGATACAAAGAATTGGCTAGTTGCAGTTTAGCGGTAGTGGAAGCATTCTGCTGATGCGGTATGGAAACCGAGGCAGCGAGGTGATGATAAGAAGAGGATGCAGGGTAAAAGGCAGCTGTAAGAGTGTGGAAAAGAATCCGAGGTCTGAAGGACGTAACACGACAACGCTTCAATGAAGAAAAAAACTAAAATGCATTTTCAAAGAACGCACTTCGATCTGTATGAATCTGTGGAAAGAGCGACAGTAATGTAAATGGTTAACGAAGTATAAGTAATATCAATTCTTACTCCGAAAGAGGTAATTCCGAAGATACGTAAAGTTCCAGATTGTTCTAGAATTGTACTACATTGTTTCCAAACGATATTTGGCTTCAGTTAGACCCTCACTCTTTTTGATCGCTTTTCTGCGTTCCTGGGAGTTCAATTGGTCCAGAAAGGATCATACAAAACGATTCAGAGACTTGAGATTTTTCGCTCAAAAAAAAGTAAGGCTAAGAAAAGCCCTTTGGATTTTTGTTTTAGTGCATTTTCCGAGTTCCTAGGGGTCCAGTTAGTCAAAAATGGGTCATAGAAGTTGATTCCGAGGCGAAATACTTTTTTGGTTTAAAAATTTAAGCTATAAGTAAGGAATTATTTTGTTTTTTATTTATCCTTGATTATCATATGTAGTTGGATAAGTTTAGGGTCAGTTTGATCCCAGTGTGGCAGCAGTGTGATTCCAGATTGATGTGAAAGCGAAAGGTCAAGTTTCAATGATACTTTTATTGTGAATTAAGAGACATGTGCTTGACAGTATTATGTGATTTGAATCTGTTTTTGTATGAAGTGATTATATGCATACATTTTTGATCAGAAGAGGTATACCACATTTTTAATGTTGTTAAAAAATTTTGCACCAAAGCTGCTGCTTCGAGGAATTATCATTATACTTACATAATTTCCAAAAAAAAAAATAAATAATTCTGCGACACAACGGCCCCCTCCAAAAAATTATAAAAAAAATATTGTATTTCTTTTTTTTTCAATGACTCTGCATCCTTTAATTCTACCTGTATTGAATGAATCATTGATTATCTATCAATATATATGACAAGAAATCCTGTCCCATAATCATCCTTGCAAAGGTATAATGATGTCCTTAACCCATTCCCATTTTTCCTTGCAGTCAAATTCCTTGAAAATGGGTAAATAAGGGTTCTCGAGGTCGTTGATTTCAAAAATGGAGTCAGATTTGAGATATTTAAATAATTCAAAATGGTGGACCTAATATGGCAGACCGAAAGTGGCAAAGTAATCGGAATGGCTCGAAAATGCATACCCAGGAGTTTCTTAGATCACCAAATACGTTTTCATCGACCCCGAAAACCCCCGAATGACAAATTACAATCGATTTGTATCAATTTTGATATTTTCAGTCCATCGTATTGGATCTGCCATCTTAAATTTTGAAATTTTCACGTCGGATTAGTCTTCAGCAGCCTCGAAAACCCAAAATTACCAAGTTCCACTTTGCTGTCCCCATAACCTTCCCACAATTACATTTATTATGTAAAAACAGGCATTTTCGACACGTTGTTTATTTAAAGCACTGACTATATTCGCGGAATCATCATAATCCCTCTTAAAACATCAACATTCACATCTTAAAAGTCCAATTATGCAAAAAAAATGACAGAGATATGTCAAAAATTGATTTGTAAATCTTGAAGTAACCGATTCAAAGAAGGTGTCTCATGTACGAAACGCTGTGCGGCAAAGGTTTAAGACCCCGTTCCGACATTCGCGTCAGCTGGTTTGGTTCACCGCGCCGAAAGTGATCGAGAAAAACTGAAGTAACAGTAATCTCTTCACTGTTAACGCGTAGCCACGTCGACGACTTGAAGAGGAGGCAGAGAAGCGATTGTTCCGAGTGCATGACTGTGCCTACGACGTTAACAAAGTACCGTGCGGAACATCCGGCGAATCAACGAAGAAAGAGACACTTCATTCAAAGCGAGTGGCGGCGAGCTGAAGAGGTCGGTACTAACCGCTTCGGGATTTCCTCACCTACTCGGATCGAGTGTATACGCATGTAACCGCGGAGCTTTTCACGACTGTGATAAATGTGCGCGACTAAAGGCGGGGCAAGTGATCTCAGAAGAGTGAAAAAAGTGCCTCCTTGATTTGATAAGTGACTGTGAAACAGCACTGCTGAAATTCGTCCTTGCACCATCGCCGTAATGAATAAGACTCGTACTATTATTATCTATTTCAATTCAACTCACCGGCTGCAACATATATGAAAGAAAAACTAGCGGGACGGACAAAAAAAAAAAAGAAGGCACTGTGACGTCGTCGAGAATTTTAATTTTGAAATCGGAAATTACATTAAAGATTTAAAAAGTCTCCGTTCTCTTCTAATTGAGCAGATACGTATTTAACATTTCTTTAGTTACTCAACTTACCGCAAAAACAAATAAAGTGTAAAAGAATTTAGATTGACAGTAATTAAGTCGCGTAACGAATGCGATAAAACTTTATCAATAGGCATTATCAATTTTATACCCATGTCAATTTACAAACGGATACCGTAGAAGATCGAAAAAGTTTGCGGGACAACTTCGATAAAACTTGATTTTTCACCCCACTTACCCGAATCGATTGAAATAGTTATTCCGGAATTTAGGATACGACACGTTTCACACAAATAAATGGATGAGTTATAAAACGTGTTTTTGAGTTGAATACAATTATGTCCGATGAATAGATGTGAACTGTAAATATGTTTATTTATATGGACGTAATACTTGAACATAATTTTTGTAGTGAAATAATATTGAGATTTTGGGGGAAGGAACGGAAATTGTAAGAGATAAATTCAACGTTGAAATGCACCGCAAACAGAAATTCGCTACCAGCTAGCCCTACGCTTGAAAATTCGAACTGAGCTGAGAATCGGTGAAGAATTGAAAAAAAAAATGTGTGAAGAATAGAATTTTAGAATGGTGGATGAAGTAGCGGTAGGACATATAATAATGTGCCGGAAGATTATACTCTCTCTCCAACAGTTTTTACATTTCACTCTATTCCAAGAGCACAGAAGAGCAGAGCGGAGAGGAGGGATGCTGCTCACAATCAACCAGAATAGGAAAAACTTGACAGCCAACAGTCGAAAGTTGGGAACAGCAATTCTCATTCGTGATTTCTCCTTTAAATTTAATCCCCGCTGATCTCCGTGCAGGTGGCATTATTTTCATTACAAATCACCAGGGCTCGGATTAATATGTAAATACACATTTTTTATTTAAATCATTTTCATTCCTTATTTGGTTTTCGACGTAAAGTATGATGTTTGGAGCCAGAAATGCAGTTTCTATTTTGCATATTTTAGTTTTTTAAGTCTACATTGTATTAATATGTTTTGTAATTTTTAATACATATTTATCAGAGCCCTACAATTGATCAAAAAAATTGGGTTTGGGGTGTGCGAAGTTTTCACAGCTGAAATTCAATTCTGACGCTCAAAATCCCATATGAAAATAAAGAACTGTGTTTAATTTTTAGTTTGTCAATTTGGTGTAAATTGATGGGGTTTTAAATCAAGTTGTACGTCACTACGAAAATAAGGTCAAGATTCATCCTATTTCTAATTCACGATATAGAAGCTACTAAAAATTCAGGATTTTCCCAACTTTCGCAATCTGTGAACGAATAATTTATCTGTACTCGAACGATCGGTTGATTTAAACGAATCCGTTCCGATAACGGTGACAGGTAGATAGCTACTCTCCATTAAAGTTCCAAAATTGGAATAACGTATTCGTGATTCTGGCATCATCGCGGAGCACCTTTACAGACCTACCACTTATTCTCAGCAAGGGAAACAAATTCATTGATTTGCTTCGAAAATACTTTGCGTGTAAAAAGGTAGGTAACGTATTCCAACCTGGTAAATAATTCAACAATGGTATGTATGGTGGGATGAGAGAATGAAAAAAAGGCTGAGGTCGAAGGGGCGCAGAGCAAGGGGGAGGAGGAAGAGAGTCTAATCTCAGTATCGGTATAATGGAGCCAAGCGAATGAAAGAGGAGGCGAAGAGTGCTGCATCGTTGAAATGATACGAGAGCAAGGAGCAAAAAAAAATACGAAAAAAAAAGAAAACTGGTGAGTGGGTGAGAAGAACGATGTTCGAGTTTAAAGCGAGAAGAGGAGAATGGCAGGGACCACCTATCGCGTGGCATCAGGCCTTTAGTCTTTTTGCAAGAATTCTCCCCCCCCCCCCCCCCCCTCTGGCACCACCGCGTCTACCATTGTTGCTCCTGTCACTTTCGCTGCGAAAACTGCAAAGTGAAAAAATAAAGTGAAAAAATCAACCCCGGACTTTTTCGTATACATATATAAGAGGAATAGATTGAATATATCGGCACATCTCAGTCGGTAAGTAGCACGATTTAGGTTTTAGTAACTTACTGGAACTGGGAGAATTTTAGGGAAATCGGGTCTCAGATCCTGGTGAAAATTCGTGGCCAGCCTGATAAGAGGTAAATGTGAAATCTAGCACGCTGGTTGTGAGTAACCTACTGCGCAGATCCAAAACAATTGATTTCTATTGGTCAGCCAAATCGTACCACGTGCAATATTTTCGCCTGCGAAGAAGTGGTGCCAACTTACTCGGAACGGAGTACGAGATATTGAACTCTCTCGTATCAATTAGTGATGAATTGAAATTATCTTGGTATGATGACGCCTTGCGAGCGTCAGTCATCAGTCCGTTAGCAATAAAAGTTTAACAAACCCTTTTCCTAATCAAAAGTCACTGTAAAAAGCTCGAAAAGTTGTCAAGGACTCTACGAATAAACTTGAGTTTTTAAACCTTGAGTTAATTATGCAAGCTACTAACATCGGAAACCCATATTTTTTGTACTAATAATTCAATTTTCCGAAAGCTTCTGAGCAGCCCCTTTCTTTACTTTCTGCGTAAATCCTATAATTTCCCGAAGTTTCAGGCGCTTCTGTCGCACAGAAAAAGAGAATAACTGTAGAATAAGATACGTAAAATTTTTCCACAAAATTTGAATATCGGAAACTCCCCTTAAATTTCTTATTATCGAAACGTGTGAAGGGCTGCCACTAGATATCCCCGATTACGAGGCATTCCAGCGAAAAAACAAAGCTTGCAACTGTAAGTTCGAATACGAATCGAAGTCTAGATAATCCAGCGTTCGTTTAAAATTACGCAGATCTATGGTATTCTACAACTCTTAGTAATTATTTGCCAAAAAGAAGGCTGATTTTTTCTGCAAATGCCTTGAACCGGTGTTTCTGAGACACCGGCTTGTCCATCGATCTACGCGACTCACCCAATAAAGCGCATAGATGATATTCGCATTTCAGAAAGCACCCTGGTTAGGTATACAAAGAGAAACTCGTCTGCGCGATGGGATGTATAGCGAAGGAAGGAAACGGTGGACCGTTGGACCCGCCTTGGAACATAAGGGTAAAATTATGCCAAAGTGGTAAAAGGGTACGGAATTCTATTAGGCTTGTCTCGTTCCGGTACCTACATTAAATCCACGTAAATTGGTATATGAACGAAGCATCTATCCCACGGCGTGTACCTCCTACCTTCTACGACCATGTAACCGTCCTGCGATTCACGTACAACCCCCATGCATACGCCTGCAAAATTACGCAGATACGTATGGGGCATTCCACGCCAACTCAGGAAACGGTTGACCGTAACATTTTTTCATTAGTGCGACCCCTGAAAAGCTTCTGAAAAAATTTTCACATTTTTTTAGTCACTCGTCCGTAACCTTACGATTTTTTAAACCCAAATTGACGTTTATGAAACAAGAAGAAAACATATTTTGTTTTCCGAAATGAAACTTTTTCACGCCAGATTCAGAGTGGGACCTCGTTTTTTCCTGTTTCTTTCTTTTTCTTTTCACCATTTCTTATATTTTTTTTTTTTAATCGTTTCTTCTATTTTCGTACCTGTCAAAAGTCTATCACGATACATAACGCATCGCCGATTTGATTGCTGATTTTTTTTTTAATTGCTTCAAGATTATACAAGATTTTTATCAGGTATGAGAATAGAAGAAACGGTTAAAAAGATAGAAAAAAACCAGGTCCCACTCCGAATCTTGCGTGGAAATGTTTCATTTCGGAAAACAAATATACTTTAATATTTTTGATTCATAAAAATCAATTTCAGTGTTTTTAAGATAGATTTAAAAAATCACAGGGTAAAGACGAGCGATTGAAAAAATGTGAAAATTCTTAAGTAGCTTTTAGAGGTTGTACTGTCGCAGGAAAAATCCTTCGTGAAGTTAAAAAATGTCGTGATCAACCGTTTACTGAGTTGTCATGGAATCCCCTCTATACATGTGTTCGTGGGTCGTTGTACACACGCTACGTGGATGATACCAACTCTTGAATAAACGTGTTTTGTGCTATGTGTATATTATACGGGGAATTGAATGCAGTTTCACTCGGCACTGGAGTTTATGAATTCACTCTAGATTATGAGTTGATTAATTATTCCACCTATGAGTCATTCTATGTCAAACGGTACACTCTCGAAGCCGTAAACTTTTCAGATTCTATTTATGCTCGTGAATAATATATTGTCTTTGATCCCAGAGAATTTCCTTAATTTTCTCTACAATTTGAGTGTCAGTATTTCGGGGTCGAAAATTTCGACAAAACAGTCGCGCACAATGGTCTTCAAGTGCTCATATTTCCGGACCTATTCATCGTAGAGGGTCCGGACGGGACTAATTTTAAAGCTAATAAAAATTCACTCCAGAACAGGTACATCAATCATACTTTCCCTCGGAATGGAACATGCTTTTCAATTGCTATAAATATTCAAATGGATTTTTCAACATAATCACCGCGACCTAAAATTCTGAAAAAATATCATCTTATTCCTCGGCCAGTTTCCGACGAAACCTAAAATTTTTATCATGGAGTAAAATGTCACGTATGTGAACAAATGTGGAACCCGAAAATACGTGCTGCACGCCTTTGCATGGTTGTGAGTATTGAAATGAGAAAACTATACGTCTCGTTTTTTATTTTTTTGTTTTTGTTTTTCAATTTTATACAAAAACTGTAATCGTGTCAGGTTTTTGGTCGTTGAAATGGATCTATTCAGCTTCAATACTCTGCTATCATGAATGTGCTACGCAGTTGAAAAAGAATTGTAAGCAATTTGACAGTTTTATTGTAATTGCAAAGAGTATTCCTCCTCAACGTCATTGAAAACATTTTTTTTTATTTGGCTAAGTACTCAACGCTACGCAACTTTCGTTTTATTTTCAAGCAACTATACCGAAACGAAAGGGAATGTTTAAGTAATTTCCAAAAATTGCTTCAAATTTTTGTCAGTTCTTACGTATCTCCTACCATTTCCAAGATATATCTGTAAATTTTCAAAAATTCAGTTTTTCTGATTTTAGAATAATTACTTTACTCAATCAACCAACAAGGTTACTTGTGGCATAAACTATAATTCGTTTTTCTCACTGGCAATCCTTGAAGTTCTAAGGTGACCCATAAAATTACAATAAAATTGGGAGTGGTGATCGTCTCACGCTCGATGCAACCGCACGGAATTTCTTACAGTATAATATTATATATCTATGAGAGAGTCCTAGAATTGTAAGCACGTCGATTCGCGTGTGTTTGGTTTCTGTTATAATTCCCCCAGAGATCTAGTCCCACCGGAATGCCAAGTACAAATTGTTCTCAATTGTATCAATTTTCCACTTCAATTTTGAGTACAGTGCGAACGAGAAGAAGAAATCCATAACTTCGGTACTTTCACCGATTTACTGTCGGGAAGAAACGGAGAAAATTGACTGGCCTGAATTGAGCGGCCCTAGAACTTTCCAATATTCCTGTATTCTTTGCGAAAATAAGAATTTTTAGACAAAAACAAATACGATTTTACAAACAATACATTTTGCTCAAAATCTGATCAGTTCTAAGTCAAACGAAACCAGGGCGATGGATCGAGTTTCATCTACATAATTCCATCCGTTTCCGAATTATTTTTAGTCTAAAAATTTTATACACTGTTTCAAATAACATCGCAGCAGTTGGTGCAATATAGAGACGCGAGAAGTTAAAAACATGATAATTCCAACAATTCGACGGTGCATTGAACAGAACAAGTAGTTTGCTTAAAGTTTTTGATAAAATGCCTGATTCTTGTCCACTTGGAACATAACTCTATCCATAAATGTGGTTTATCTGGTATGCAATTTGGTGAATAAAAAAATTCACAGCGAATTTAGTTGAAACGAACAAAATAAACTTTATTTATTTATATTTTATATAATATATTTTTACAAAAATTGATACTCACGAGGCCAAGTTTACTTAATACTGATCTAGCTCTGCGGTAAATGCAGTAAAACATTCAAGGCTATATTCAGACACCGACTAAGATACGAACTGAAATATTTCAAAAAATTCCAACCATCTGAAAGTGTGCCACCAAAAATTTCCTCTCGACTCGATTCGCTGTTCTACCAGAATTCAGGATCCGTATAGTGATTGTTTCAAAATGTGAACACTAACTGTCGTGTTGCAATCGCAAGTGTTTAGACATTTTTAACGGTTTCTAGGAATATCACCATTGTATTATCCGTATACTCGCTTTCCTACTCACAACCGATTTTCATCCGAATCACTCAAGCAGTATTCCGAAAGAATCGATAAAGAATTTATGTTTGAATAATGAAAGTTGAAAAATTAACTCGACAACGCAACATGCTATTCTAATCACGTTTTTGTTGAATCTATTGATATTTCTTTCAACCACATTCGAACACTACATTTGATCAGGTTAAAAAATTCTTTCTCTGTATGTATAACAATATCCTTTTGTCGTGTCACAATTACACACGCAAATTTACACACATGTTTAAAAATTCTCGGAAAAGTGTTTAGGGGGTGCCCTGGTCGATTTCGACGTTGACGTATATATCTCAAACGCAAAAAATGGGTTCAACAGCCCCATTCTATACGCAATTGTGAACAAAAACATTCTAACACAGTTTCAGTTGATGCATAAATAAAGAAATGGCATGGATTCTACAAAAGCGCGATAGTAAATTCGTAGAATTAAGGCCATTGCTTTGTTTTTGCGACAAATGAAAATGCTTTGGAGTACTTTTGTTCAGAATTGAGTATGAAAATGGGGCTATCAAGCTCTTTTTTGCGTCTGAGTTACATGGACTTCGATATCTGGAGATCTGTACGTTAACGTCGAAACCGACCGGAGCACCCCCTTGAAAAGACGTTGCCAGGTTGAAAAGAAATTATTTTTTTTCCTTTGACGGTAAATTCAATGTACACTTCGCTTTGCGATCTGTATTATATGAAAACGATAAAGAATAGCAATGTGGCAATGTCACAGTGTTCGCAGAGTTTGCATATAGCAAAAAAATACCGTGAAAAGTAAAGCGAAAACCACAAAGAGGATAAAAAGTGAAGCTCAGTTTTATCGCGCAGATATCCCAACCGTATATACGTATATAGCAGGTAGGTATATGTAAATAAAGCTGGGAAGTGTAAGGGCGAATCTGCGCGCGTGAAAAGATGGGAGGAGCAGGGTGTCGGTGGATCGGTGTGGAAAGAACGAAGGAAAGGAATTGGATAAAGGAGACAGGGTTTCGCAGTAGAGGAAAGCGAATATTGAGGAAGGTCCTTGCTACTCGCAGTGACTTTATCCTTGCCGTTTATGGAGCAACGCCTCATGGACTGACGGGTCGGTGCCACGGTGCAGTCATTTACGAGGACATTCGATGGGTCGTAAAGTTGGGTCGGGCGGAGAGTCACTGAAACACGACGAAGACGTATTCCGTTATATCTTTGCCGCAGCGCTCCGGGGCGAAGAAGTAAAGATAAAAAGAAAGCAAAGAAGAATAAAGAAAAGCGCCGCTGACGATTTGCATTCGAATCAACGAATCATGCGATTGGATTGGATTTCCGCAGTCGAGGGATTCCCCGCGTTCAAACGAGGCTCGAGCGAACTGTTTCCCGCTACAACTTCGATCCTTTCGAAACGGCCGGTCTTGAGACGACAAATCGATTCGAGCCACTCCGCCCTTCATCACCAGGCCTCAAAACGGCGATGGGACCGTTTCTGCTGTACGGAGACGTATATATTTTCGAATTCTGCCCATGAGAACAAGCGACTTGGAAACGAAGAGGGATCCGGTTTAGGATAATCTGGCTGTGCATAGAAATCAAGGTAAGAATATGGAACGCCAGATCTGGAGAGACTCGAGGCTGCATGTTTCTTTACCGACGTTCACATGTGCTGTTTAAACGACCTGGTCTTATCCCATTTCAGATAATATCGAAGGTTGTATTTATGTAAGCTTTGAACATGACGAGGTAAAAGAGTTCCAGCGTCACATCGATTCAGAGATTGTTAACGGAAAAAATGCAATAGCGATAGAAAGCTTGTGAAAGATGCGTCTTTTTCATATTTTTTGGCACTTCGTTTTCGAAATATTACGAACTAAATGATCAAACGAATTGAATGACTTTGTATTATTTAAAATTATTATGAATTATTATTGACATTTTGAAATACCAAAGGATTTATAATCATAGAGAAGGCATTTAGCGATAACTATCATATCGAATGTTTATGACAATTAAGTTACTGTGACTAAACAATAAAAAAATTTAATAATTACGTTACAAACTGGTATTAAGGAATTCAATTTACAACCGCAGCACTTTGATATTTTCAAAAACTGTTTCACAGCATGCAGAGAAAACATTTTTTGATTTAGAAAAATTTGATTTGCTTAGCCATTTTGTAGTTGAATCAAACTATTGTAGCAATTTACTAATTACTATTATTTGTTTTGGAAGTTATCGAATTGATCGTCGTGTTTTTATTTATTTTCTTTTTCATTGGATCAAAAGTTTTTCATTAAATGAGACACACATTTTTCCTCTGTTTGCTGAAATACTTATCCATCAGTTCAGGTATAACCTGTTCTTGGACACGCATGCGAATTTGCTGCGCACGTTGATAATCCATCAACATCACGCAAAAATCCTGTCTTCTGCATCCCGCGTGTTGTGTCTAGTGGCTCAATCGTCCCGAACAACACGAGTGTTGAAATCCAATTATTGAGGTAAAGTGAAAAAACACCCTTAAAACCTCTGCCGAGAACATTTACGAATATTGTTCGAAAAATTCTAAGAATAACTCTACAGCCGAAGGAATGGTCTCAACGAGATTGATCCAACGATGAGTTAATTACCGTTACTGTACCTTAATTTTTCAAAGGGAAATTGATAAGCAGTTATATTTTATTTTGATGATATAGGCGTGTAGACTCCAATAAGAAGTCAGTAAATAACGCATACGCATAGATTGGCGATGAGGAAATGATTCATTACAGCCATCTGAGCAGATTTGGTTAATTCGACCTCAGGTAAATAATTACCACACGAGCTCAGCAGAAACGTTTTCATGCCTGCCAAATCGCAGATCATGCAGCCTTTAATTCTGCCATGCCGTTATGTGTGTCGGTCGAGTAATTAATTTTCCATTTCTCTTCTACCTCGGTATATTTTCACCGTCACGTTCACTTCGGAGCGATGAAACTTTATATTCAAAACAAATTAACCCGGCGTGGGTCGCTTGAAATTCGGCCAACTGAATTATACGAATAATTCTTGCCCTGCGCACACTCTGTAATCAAATAAACTCTACCTTTCCACCGCAACGCAATCGCAGGGTCAATTCATAATTCACTATTCTGCATCTGAGAGACGGCATTGATTATTTACCTTCGTTATACGTGTGGTCAAGTACACCATCTATTTGGATTGACGCGAAATGAGTTGAGAAGAAAGGAATCAATCAAACCAAAGTAAGCCGTGTATTCTTTTCACTTTTATTATAGTTTTTATACTTAGCGGTATGATTAAAATACATTACACATTTCTCTGCATCGTATTATGCCTATTACTACTAATCACAATAACCAGTTATGAATATTTTTTATCTTCTATCCAATATTCTACGTGTAACATTGTAACAAGAAACAACGAGGCTAAAAAAAAAAATCGCCATCATACATCAGCTCAAGTTTGTAAAAAATAAAAGGCCTCTGTTTACATATTTTCCTTTTCTTTATTCTGACAGTCAGAAACCACTGCGCATCGTTATAATAAATCCTCGTGAATCGCCATATTTTTTCAATTCCCAGACACGATTTTTCTCTCCTCGTCCTGTAGCGGGTAGAAACCATTTTTATTTTCTTCTCCTAAGCTCTCCGGGCGTATATACCACATACATTCATACCTATATTATGTAGGCACTTGCGTACCTCTGCACATACAATATCCAAAAAGGTTCACAGCGCGATTCAACTCTACACTCTTCTTTTTATTCTTAATTCCCCTGTACTTCCGTCACACCTCGCATTGCTTGTAACTAACGATAATTTGTAGCAAGCATTTGACTACGAATGTGTTCATCAACAAGAGTTTAGAGCCAATGAGCTAAGGAGAGGTATACACTTGGTTCGATAAATCTGTGGCAAGAAGCAATGTTTCTTCATTCACATTAACAAACTAAACAAGACTCAGACTCCTTGCAGAATTTTGTAAGATTCTTTGCCAATGTTTTCAAGTATTTATCGTGTGTGTCACATTTTGTGCCGTTAATAAACAGTAATTCCACTTTTTTTTCGATACATTCAAATGCTCTTGGATTAATTTTGAACGTATAATATTATAATATCCACAAATAGTGAAAGTATAGGTAGACTGTGATAATACATAGCTAGCATATGATATGATACGTTTCTCGTAACTTGAAATAGCCTGTAGCATAAATATACCAACACAGAATGTGCTTTTAACGAGTGCAATAAGCTGGACTACGTTTTTTTTTGCTTTTATAATCGTGCCTTTTATAAAATAATGACGCCGCTTACTGTTCCGAGGAATCTCGTCTCATTAGTAGCATCCTTATTAGCCCGTACAGTGTATTGGCTGGATACTATAATATACATAACCTAACCTAACATCCTACGCTTTGCTGAAAAGATGAAAAACATGCGACGTGTGTAATTATAAAAATCAAAAAATTTTGAAAATAATGGAACGAGGCTATTACGTGTAAGTCTAAGCGATCTTCTGCACAGTGGCGGACTGGGGGGGGGGCCTAAGAGGCCACCAAATCTCGAGAAATCCTTTCTCATTAAATGAGAAGGATGGCCAAAATATGTTCGGCAAGTAAAAGGCAGTTTGGAATTGGAGGCACCAATGCAAAATATAAACGTAGATAGGTACACTTGGGGACAATGAATCTGAGACGGCTAATTTTTTACACTAGACAGTCGTGTTGGCAACACAGAAAAACCTACAGCGCCATAGTGGGCCGAGCTCGAAACTAACTCAATCTCAATAAACGTAACATAACCCATGACCGTCGAATCTTTTGACACGCTTGGCGTTTCAAATCATTTCTAAAATTATTCCCAGGTATCACTGATCATCGAACGCTGTTTGACGTCGAACAAAATGACGGCAAGACGTGTCAAAAACGGTTCAATCTACACGATTTCACTTTGGAGGAGTCAATATTCAGTCAATTGAGATGTTCGTACTGAGAAGGTTATGCGCACGGCTCACTTCAAAATGAATGAGGATTGAAATGCAGCTGATTCACGATACCAGCGTAACGAGGAGACCCAAGAGAGAGTTGCAGTTCGCATTCATGCAATTCAATTACTCAATCGGCATGGGATTTATTACTATGCATGTGCAGCCGAGGCGTGAAAGGCGCTCGGGATCACAGGCGATAAATATAATCTAAAGGTAGAGTCTGGAAGCGTCTTGGCATTGCACAAAGTCGCCGCAGCTAACGCGTAAATATCGCCTGCAATATGGTTACTTATTAAAACCGTGACTAACTCGACTCGTGGGAGACGTTCAGCCTTTCTAGACCCGAGAAAACGCTACACTAGATTCTAGGAAATTTATCGAAAACGAACACCTGCTACAGCAATGCAGGGTATTCTTTATAGCCCGTAATCCAATGGACGTTGTAAATGTATAATTCTAATTTACGAAGTCATTAGAGCAATTACATGGTTGCATGCCGAGAGAAAAGGAATTCTTTAATGATCATAAACTAATAATTCCGTTTACTTATACGAAACAAACATGGTGTATGTTATTCTAAAATAAATTCATTTAGATCGGTGAATTTTCAACAAGTTCCTATGCATCGGGCTGTTTTCTCAACGCAAAGAACTTGATATTTATTTAACTGCAAATAGATAAACACTTTGTTTTATATTTGCTTACTAATTGTTGCAATTTTAATCCCCCCTCCCCATTATAGTCTTTTTTTCGTTTCTAGACACGCGATTGGATGTACATACTTGTAAGACGGAAAAATTATTAGCAGTTTGAGCCACCGTGACACATGTTGTTGAGAACTATTAAATGAGAACCTGAATCAGCTTACTTCGACAAACTGAAATGGAATTCAGAATCAGATGTGAATCCAATATTTTTTCAATAAACAGAAAAAATCCGTATTGCGCTACCCCCAATAACTTCAGAATCAATCATCAATTTTGTCTCGAATAAAAATCTAAAACTATCGAAGAAGCGTCCAGCGGGCCTTGGCAACTTGAAGAAAACGTCAAAAAGTTCTCTGATGTTTTTTACTGTGATTGCTAATTTCATAGCTCAATTCATACATCGACGATTAATGGTTTAGAATCGGTTTCAATATTCAAGGCCTTATTCCTACACCTAATTCCATATAATAGATATACTATCGTTCACACGATGCCTTCGGTAAACATAGAAGCAGTGATTAGCGATAACGAAAACGGGATGGGAAACAAGGCTCTTGCGATGATGGTGGAAGCCTGGATCCTCTGATTAGGGCAGCAGGTACGTCTGCTCATCGCCAAAAACGGTAAGTGAAATCACAAGCCAAGATAATCCAGTCAAAAAAGGTCTGAATTAAACATGTGCATGATATTTGGGAACTCGAATCTGAAGTCATTTTTGAGCTGCATAGCCGGCGTTTCGAGAAAACAACAAAATATAACGTTTTTTGCGTTTTCCTCAAAAACTACTATCGATTGTAACAGGAAAATAGGATAATCGTATCTAACTCAACGTCAGAGTCGAAATCCCTAATTATAAGGTATCCGCGGTTAATAAATAGCTTCCGAGTCACTTAAAGTCATTCAAATATTACGCGCCATTACGCCATATTGACTCGAGACGAATAGGGTACAGACATTCAAATTCAGACTAGCGCGCAGGCGTCAAATTGTCGAGCGAATTATCGATCCAAGCCACGTGCGGCAGGAGCCGGCACAACCACTCTTGCGTCAACCCCCGTATACCTATAACACATAGTTTTGTAGTTTGACTCTTGTGTCAACTTTCGCACGTAGTATTTCGTTATAATAATTTGGCTTCTATGTCAGCTTCAGTGGGTAGCGTTCGCGTGATTTGACTCTTGTGTCAACCCCGTGCCTATTACACGATTTTGTAATTCGACTTTTGTGTCGACCTTTGTCCGTGACAATTACATAGTTTGACTCTTGTGTCAACCTCATTGTTAATACAGTATATTTTGTGAGTCGACTATTGTGTTAATTCCGTTCAGTTTGACTCTTGTGTCAACTAGTGCGTAGTATTTTCTTGTAATTTGACTGTGGAATCAATTCCATCGTAATTGCGAGAGTCGGATTTCGACAACAATTTGTAAGTACAAATAAACTTGTATATTCTGTCCAATTCTTTCTTCTAGGCTCTTGGAAATTTGGATTCTCCCTTCCTCGGGTCCCCAAATGAACTCCCTTGCGAATAGAGTCTGTAAATAAAACTATTATTGTTATTTGTTAGCCAACTGAGCTCAGCCGTTATTTCGTTTTCGTTAATTTTGATAATTAACTGGCGCCCAACATAATATAATAAAATTGTCTGAGCCTCGACAGCACTTGACCCAGGCCGCGTCGAGTAGAAGCAATTCAAAATAAAATATAGTTCAGTATAAATCGTCAATAATCTTGATAAATTGTTAAACAAATAGAAGGGAGTGAGTTGCTTCTGTCTCACGATAGATGAAAAATGACTCGACGATCGCGTGGAGCGGAAAATTCTACCTGAATTATGTCCTCATATGTCGAAAGGGGAGTAGGATTAACAAATTAAGAAAACAGAAATTCTACTTATCGACGGTATCTGGGGAATTTTAGTGAAATAGTTTCTTTTTTTTTTAAATATGTTAATCCGACTCCGTTTCTGTCACGCGGGAACATAATTCGATGTAGAATTTTCTGCTCTACACGATGGTCAAGTTATGCTTCATCAATCGGTAGCAGTTTTTGAAGAAAATGCAAGAAACCTCAAATTTTGCTGTTTTCTGAGAACACCAGCTACGCGATTCAAAAATAACTCCAGATTCGAGTTCCCGATAGTAAAAAATCCCGAAACACAAAAATGCAGCCATATCCCGAACATTTTTAATTCAGACCTACATATTTTGACTGAACGAAAAAAAAACCGTAATGGGACTGCCTTCTGCACCCGTTGACCCAGCTGCAGACAATGCGATAGAGCAACGGCGGTGGTTTTGCTGCAGTATCAACATGTATATCTAAACCAAGCGTAAACAGGAACTGATATTTTACGGGGGTATGAATCACCGACGCCCAACTCTTGTGTGTTCCGCACGGAGGCTGACGGTGCTCGGTAACGGATACACAGCAGTCAGACACAATGGCGATGCGCGTTTCTAGATTTTCCCGTTGTCCGCGTTATTACAGTTGTACAGTGTCGACGCTGTTGTTACAGTTCTGCGCGGCAATTTGTCTTCGTTGTCACGTATAGAAAACTCTGTAAAACCCGGGTATTCCGGTCCACTGTGACTTGTTCCATTGAGACAAATCGACCATTCAACGTCGTAGATACCTTTTTTATGCATGCGTACTTCGCATTTGGGAGAATAGTAACAGTCACGATAGTGAGCGGTAGAACGCGATAAGACACGGCTAAACCGATTGAAAGTAAATTAGGCTCTAATTGTACCGATCGATTGAACCTCTACCTTCCGATAGAGAACGATCACCTAGGAATTAATGGCCCATAGTTTACTTTTACTCTTATCGGATTCTATCACACTTGCATTATTATACCGTGGATCGGCTTCTACAGAAGCGGTAACCTGATAACACGAAAGAATCGTAATGGATGCATGTTGAAAATGACGTAGATGACGTCTAAAAATAACGTACGCATCTGAACAGTGTTATTTTTACCATTTTCTCAGTTTACCTTTCAAGTATATAACGATAGCTCCTAATAAAATTCACCTAAGTTTAAAGAGACTGATTATAAAAGACTTAACTTTGGGGTGACGACTATAATTCAAGTAACTCTAAGGACCCCGATGATAAAACAGTTAACTCATGTGTACAAGCATAGAAGATAATTGTTTTATCATCGGGGTCCGTGGCGTTACTTGGATTATAATTATCACGCCAAGGTTAGGTCTTTTATAATCAACCCCTCTAAAGTTGAGTGAAGTTTATTAGAGACCATCGATAAGTGACTGGAAAAAGAAGCTCCCAGAGTAGTGAAATTCTGGCCTGATTCAAAGGTTTTTCTCCATTGATCAACGGACTTAAAATCAACGATTAGAAGATTCGCACATCAAAACTAGAAACAAATGATAGTTATAGGTACAGTTGTCGTAGCTTTAGTTTAGGCTGATTTTCCGTTCATCACAACGCAAGAATCTGGTGTGAGAAACAATTTATCGATATTGAAAAGTACCCTCGCACGACAAATATCGCAAGCACGACATGATCCGCGTAACGAAGTGAATTCAATAGATTGCAGGTCGGTATAGAATGTTGTAGAGATTTGCACGCTGACAATGATCCATCGGCGCCCCGTGACCTGGTCGACCCCACAATCTTCTCCAGGTGTCATAATGCCTCCGACAATTCTCTTGCTCCCAACGCTGCTCTTCCTGGAACAATCGTCGATGCATGAAGGCTTGGCAGCTCATAGTATTAATGCTTAACCCTTTCAGTCACACATTTTTTCGCTAAACATTTTGGCCTGAATTTTATTACTCGGGGGAATTTTGGGGCCGCTGATCACGAATCTGAAGTCAGAATTTGGATATATCGCCATATTGGATCCGCCATTTTGGATTTAGACATTATCAAATTCTGAATTCAGATTTGTGATCAGCGACCCCAAAATCCCACCGTGTAACAAATTTCAGGCCAAAATATTGAGTAAACAAAATGTATGACTTTTACATCATGTGTAACTTATGTCCCTTCAAATTGGTCTAACATTTTCAACGCAAATTTCGTTCGTCTTTTACCGTTCTATGCAACTCGGTGAACAACATAACCTAAATTGAAAAGGAGTAACTCTTAAGAATTGCATAGCTATTATTTTTTTAAATCTTTTTCTACATGGTCGACATTTAACATCAATTGAGAAGGTTGGTGAGTCAGGAGTTGATACTTTTTCGATTAGATTATTACGAGATAGTCTCACACATCGAAGCTTCATCAAAATTCCATGCTCGTAAGCTTTGAATATTGTAAGTATCGAATTTAGCCTATTCTTTCGCGAGTTTTGCGTTGAAAAAAATATGAATACTTCAAAAAAAACAAACTTCAATATCAAGACAAAGAATGGCGTGAAGAAAGTTGTGTCCGAATTTAAGACGAATAACTTGAAGACTCCTCCTTTGAGAATGTACACCGTTTTGTAACACCAGATTCCGAGAAAACCGTTAAAAAAAATTTTCTTCAATAAAAATAACGTTTCAAAATTTATTTTCAGTTCTTTATGAGTGTTTTGATTTTACATAAAAATATCAGACCGACTAGCGTATTTTAACCATTGAAAAGAAAATCGCGAAAGTCAGATGGTTTTCGACCCGTTACAATAGCATGGTCCGTTAACCCTGATTGGTCACTTGGGGTGAATATCACCCCACACATTTTTCAAAATCCTCGTACAGTCCCTTAGTACCAGAACTTCGCCGCTGTTTTACAATATTTAAACAGTAAATTTTGGTTAGGGAAACTGAAAGAACTTTTCGTGCGATCCTTAAACAATATCCAAATATTTTTTTTAGATTTATAAAACTCATTGTTGAAGCAGGATATCACATTTTTCGAACTGGGGTGATCTTCACCCTCTGTGACCGTTATGCGATTCTACTGAAGTTTGACCAATTAGGGTTAAGGGTATATGAAATAAAAAATCGATATCTAACCCATCTTGTCGAGAACTTTAGTATATTTATTCTTGAATTTTTAGAAAAATCATTGTAGCTTACCGGTATACGAATTTGATAAATTCCTCATATTATCGTAATCAAATTGACGACAAGGTATTGAATTTCAACTCACTTCTAGCATTCGCTCGCGGGAGAATTTTACGCAATACACTTACCACGACCCGTTCTCGTTTCCTGTGGATTTGCTGAGCTAAATCAGCGACGTACTCGCGACTTCCAGTGCCAAAAGACCTCAAAGCTCTCAAACTGAAACAGCAAGAATGTCGTGTAAGGATTTCAGGATTTCACGAACAGTTACGGCCATTATACAACGCAGAATGTATGTGTGCCGATTAAAGGTGAAAGGGGATCAATTAATGATTCCACAAGTACTTAACATACAGGGATAAACGTACTGTCCACGATCATTCCACTAACTGGTCATAAAATCAAAAGACTCGCTGCATTTCCGGGTGTCCTTTCCGATCGCCACGGTAACAAATACAAAAAGCTCTGCATCGCGCTATAACTTTTTTTCAACAGGTGCATTGATAAAAATTTCATTTTTTATATTAACTAGAAACATTCGGTAAAGCAGGTATCATTAAAAAACACTGTTTGGATATTGTTGGAATTACGAAAAACGAGGTACACGTAACCATTTTGAGCTATTGTCGATACTTTTTTGGTAATTGCAACGCAAAATCAGTTTTTTCGGTATACTCTACTTTTTTTAGTTAGATAAGGCTTTAACATCAATTTATTGTTGCACAAGCATTAAATTTTCGCAACAGTTACAAGAAAATATAGTAACGGTGATAGTAATGAGAAAGAATAATAACGGATACTAGACTTTCCGGTAACAGCTAGAAAACTAATTTTCATTTTCTCCCTAGAACTATATTTTTCGATTGTGGTACAAAATGAAAATAGTTGAGGACCGAGCGGTAACCGGAACTAAAAATTACTCTCAGTGTGCTTGAAATAGGCTCTTATTCTTGCATGTTAAGTGGATGGAAAATTTATTTTTGCCTCTTATGGAAGTAACAAGCAATAAAATGACACCGAACGAATTCGATTATCAATCATTGTTCTTATTATGATTACTTCGTATAAATAAAATCAAATATGTAACCTAATTATTTTATTTTGCCCTAAAATGCACAAAAAAAGGTATATACATGCACTTATTGAAAAAAGCGCGATGCGACAGGGGGGGGGGGGGGGAGGGCAATTACGAACAGCCCCCCTCCACCTCCCTTCGTTGCACATTGTACCATTACTGCTCAATTGACGCGAAGTGGAACTGCTGCAGTCGAGGGCGATGTGTGCCGGAGAAATTGAGAAACTCAATAACTTCCGCTGGTATACCTGTATGATCATTGCGGAACGGTTTCAGTTACTGCAAAACTGAATTATCCAATTTTCCATGTACGGAATACGATATCCAGCCGCGGGCTTTCAACGTCAGCTCGTGTAACAACATATCTTGAATGTCCTTTTTATGCACATTCTATCTCTTCTCGTTTTGTTCGTTATATGCGGTATATGACGCAGCTGCAGATCCATTCTGCATTGTGAAAAATTACCGCTGACATTTATTACCGCGGCTCGTGGTGTTATGCAGATACTGCAGAGACGAAATAGAGTATATTGTATTACACGTGCAGAAAGTGGGCGATTTCTGACGAGTGTAAAGTTTTGAGCGTGAGCCGCAAAGGCGAGTGCTGCAATCATATGAGTGATAGTGTGAACGCAGTAAGAGCCAAGGCGAGCGTTGTGAATTAACAGACGAAACAGATATCTTCCGTTCCCACACGTGACGCACGCTATTTTCTCCAACATCTGTGAAAGAAAGTTTAATTTGAGACGTACCGAAGGTGCCATTGACACCGCTTGAATTGGCGCTCGTTAACTTACGCTCGATGAGACAGTGCGCAAAATTAAGTTATCAGAAATTGCGCATGCGCTGAGGAAGCCCTAGTGCGTAAAGTTGAGAAATTCACTCAAGCGCATGCGTCAGCGTCGTTTTACCGTACTGTTCGGAAATGGAAAACTTTACGCACGCTTCACAGCTTTCCAAGCTTGTGTTGGAAAAAGATTGTTCTTAGACCACTGCGGTTCTATTTGAATAGATGAATCTGCAGTTGGACAATGTTTTTTGTTCATGACTAGGCTACAAAAAAATATCGCTACAAACAACTTGAAGATGTAACCGTCAGCGGTTTGATTCATATTTTTAGTTTATCAGATTTTAACAGATGTCTTTTACAAACAGAAGAACAAATGTTTTCACTGAAAAATCGTTCTTAAAATGAAATTCTTAAATACTATTATTGCTTCGTAGTTTCTGGCATTTCCACTGCTTGGGATCAAAACGTGAATAATATTTTTCTTGCTTGGTCATAGGAAATGCATAATTACCCTAAATGTTTCGAAATTAGAACTGAAAAACTATCCTTTCTACAAACATCAAATAATTCCGTATAAAAACGTTGATACGCCATTCTGTACGAGAAACTTTGAAACTCGCTGAGAGAAATGTATTAATTAATTAGAACGGGTAAAGATTTGTAAGGAACGAGATCTAAGTACAGTAATTCAAACAGTCTGAGAATAAGGATATGGATTGATTTTTGCAATGCAAGAAATATGCAATTTGCAATTGCCGAATGGCCTGTTCGAAACAAAAGAAAGAACGTAAAATTATAACCAGTAGTTGCAAAAGAAAGCGCGCACTGTCAGCTATTGAAAATATCGTAACGAATTTGATATCGAATTTTCTATACGTATCTGGTAAAAGTGGACGAATTCTTATTCTCTTGTAAATCTGCGTTGCGGTGTGTGCGGTAAATAAGCGTTAAATCGTTTGAAAAATGTGCGAAACAAGGCATCGGACGGAAGGAAGACGGCAGAAGCAAGGGAAAAAGGATAGTAAAAAAAGACGACGGGACGGAAATCGTTCGCAAATCCGTAAACTTGGCTACTTTGCAATTCCAATCGAAATGGCGTCGGACCGTCGTCAAGTTGGCGCAAGGCCCCCAGCGTGATAAGATTACTTATTTATGAGGACGACTATTGGCTCTTCTTCCTTGATGGTCTAATCCGATTTGGATGATGTGATTTGTCGGATTGAGAATACCTCGGGAAGAGCGATCACCTCGCGTTTATTCGCCAACTTCCCATCCTCGCCGTCACCCGACCCCTCGGCCACCGCCTCGTAAATCGTAGCCACTTCCGTTCGCTGTAATTAATTATAAGCCTCGCCGCAAACTCGGCACAAGTAGCGCCTCGACAGCCGGCGGCCCGAATCGTCGCGCCATGCACTTCCGGAATCCGGGGAAAATTTGTTAATTTTCGCCATGGTTGGGGTAAAGCGGACTCCTGACTCTCCGTAACTTCCTGCCCTCGGGTTGCTGACGACTCGGAGCTTTGCTCGCTACGACTGTGGTGGCCCGATAAATATCCCAAAATTGCTAAGCCATAGAAAATTGCCTATTGTGTTCTAAAAATTTTCACGTATCAATACGATCGGGAAAAATCCTAACACCACGACGCGGATCGATTGAATATACCATCAAATGTGATTAAAGATCAGATCTCGTATTCGAAGGCTAAGATATCGGCCTAGTTAGATCATTTGAATTAGACAAATAATCTATATCAACTATACTTTGATAAATTAAAGCCGACGTACCGTCAAGTCGAAAAGTCGAGGAATATTCGCCTCGGAAAATGCCAAACTCCCGTGACGATCTCGGAAATGGTTCGATAAAAAACTCTGAAACTCGCATGATTTAACAACCGATGAACATGAAAAAATCCCATGTCCCATTTCATCTAAACTTCCGGTTCAACTCTAAATAAATCGCTTTTCAATGTTTTACCGACAAATTTATAACGTTTCCTCTTTAGTACTTTTTCTAAGTGAATGATTAAGTTTTTTCAACTTAATTTTTTTTTTCACCCTTTTTATTAGTTCCTGTCTACCGATGAGCCTACACTTTTTCTTATTTGATAAAAAGTATCGCGAAAAAGACTTTTCTGAACGGTTTGTTTTCGAATAAATCCATTTGAATGTTTCGGGATCTACTTACTGTAGAGCTGGGTAACTACTCAGTTAATTATAACAACGAATAATCGTTCTTTTGATTAATTGACGAATCGTTTAATCGAAAGGAGAATTTATTGAAAGGGGCGATTGCTTGATTAATTGAAAAAAAAAAATTTGATTTAGTCGAGGATTAGCCGATTGATCGCGTTGCCCTAGAATGTAGGGTGTCGGAACGAATATAAATTGGTCTAAGAGAATCCTCAAATTTTATTACAAACAGGGGAAGTGTTACTCGACCAATTTATTTTTACTGCAAAGTTTACAAAATAAGCTCCTAAAAATCATAAATAAAAATCAACTCATAACTAATAAAAGGCCATTGGACTGTAAACAAATGTATGCTTACGAGTCGCTTAATTACCATTATGATATTTTAAGGATACTTTTATCAATTTCAGTATTACCAGAAATAGAAGTATTATTATGCCAAAGATGTGCAAAATTGATACTAGTAGATGCAGTTGTGTCAAGGCTGTTGCCGAATGAACTTAAAACGACAAATAAAAACATATAAATGTCATAAAAATAAAATAAAGTCATGGATCTTAGAGAATCTCCAAGTCTAACCTTTGTTATTACATTGTTAATTTGTATGGCTAAAAAAATTCGATAAAAATTTAGAACTATGTTCTCTGTATGATCACTATTATATACGTTTCGAAACTGTTATTTTTTTTTCGTACAAATTTATTCTATCAGATTATAAGAGTTATATCAGAACTGCGAATAAGTATAACTAGCATAAGTATACCTCTGTAACGGTTTGCATTTGATGTTTTATACGCGAAAATGTAAACAATCCGATGAAAATAAATAAATAAATATTCTAAAATCGAAGAAAGAAGTTCAATTTACCGCTCCGAAGGGGGAAAGTAAGCGAGGAATTAGCGCGGAAGAATTTTTTGCGAGTGCGGGAACGACCTACTTTGCGCACTCGTATCGTAATGTACTATTATATATAACGGGGAATTCATTGTCGCCACGGCGCGACGCTGGGATACTTTTTGGATTAGTCCTACGAACATGCAAACCGGACTGGAGTATTAAACCCGCGGTAAACGGGGGCGGCTTCCGTCCGGCGGGTCACGGAGTTGATTATCTCATGCAACACCCGCCTCCTCCCTCGAGTCCCATGGACGTCCTAATCACTCCCGCGTTGTTCGCTAACTCGGTACCAACCCACGAACCTACCGACTCTGGAACGAGGAAGGCACTGCCCCGAAGCCTCATGTGTCCGCATGCGACGTGCCGATTGCCGGCGAAACTCGATATCACCGGGATGACACGGGTTTCCCATTCCATATTCTTATTTTTAAAAGGGAAAGTCTCGAGAGTTCGCTCTGCGAAAGAAATTTGTTGTCAAGAAACGTGGGGGAAAACTTAAAAGTTCTAGTAACCTTTGGTTACCTCATCAATGGATTCTCGAATAAGGGTGCTATACGTAATTTTGCATCGAGTGTCGCCCCGATGCTCAATATTACGTAAATTTTATGCCGCATGCTAAAAAAAGCATGCCGAATATCGTTTCACTGTCTAAAGTCGATACGTGTGAAGTAGGAACGTGCGATTATAGTCTGTTTAAAGGGGATGGGTGGAGAAGGGTCCGGTATAAGTTTCATCCCTTGCAAGATTGATGCTAGAAAATGAATGATGTTTTCAATCAAATCATTTTCAAAGGCTTTTTGATATTATTATTTTGGGTAAGATTGAGAAAAACAATTCTCCGAACGTTTGATCGTTCCACCAAATTCAGCTACGGAAAAATCACTAGTCTATAAAGTTGAACTGTATTCTAGGAAGGATTGCATTTTCAGTGTGAATTGCGACGGCAAATTGATCTTGGAATAGTTTCTTCTTATTTTTTTTTTTTTTTTTGTTACGAATATTCTTTGTAATTATAGAGTAGCTGTTTTTATTGTGAACCGAGGTTCAATTTGTTATTTTCATCATCATCAATTCATCTTGTTATTGTCGGAAACCATATCATATAATTACTTGTGTCCATAATTCTTCGACGGATTCTTCTTAATTAACAAACTATTTATTAGGGCTTCAAATTTTCGATAAAACTGTTTGCGATGCATGTTTCTACCACAGACGAATATTATATGTTTATCAATACCATAACATTACGTGTTTGGAAAATGCTTAAACGAGTTTTTAACTCGGTTTTTAATATTGAATTTCTTGTATCGTAATATTCGATGTTACATGCATCGTATTTTTAATACGGTCACGATTAATATTCCAAACTGTACTGTATTTTCAATGCTCTGTTGGTTATGAATAGGTTAATATACAATTATTGTAATTTTCAGTAAATAATGTATCATTACAATGCATGAGTGGAAAATTGCGCAGCGTGTTTTCATTTCCAATATCGTGTATATTAAACTTTACATCAATACATTAAAATTAATGTGCGAGTGTGAATTTAGCTATCCAAGGGTATGAATGGTCATTTCGTATACCTAATTTACAAATTTCATATGACTGCGCTGTGAATTTGTTCTTAAATTTAAAATCTTTTTTAATAGTGAGGTAAAATGAAATAAATTCCGAGGAATGCAGAAAAAATATTTGAAAATATATATTCTTTAGAAATATGAGATCGCGCATAAAAATCCATGAGACAGCGGATAAACTAAAACACACTAAAAACTGAGAAAAATAAATAAATTCAAAAATAAACCAAAGTATTGAAGCAGCTAGAAAACGTTACTGTTCAGCAACGCTGTGAAAAAACTTTTTCACATATTTCTGTATCCACTTCAATTCCGGACGAAATACTGGTAAAAGCTGCGTCGATCGCAACCAAAATGATTAATAACCGGTAACTCCTTCTCGAAATATCGTTGGACAAAAAACTTTATCACACACATACGCACATGCATGCATATATACACACATACACAGGATTCCAACCGAAAATGGTGCAAGGCGATTCTCTAGATCGAGAAACAACAAGATATAGTGAAAACTCAACATTTCATTTTCGTGGTGATGACAACAACTTCCTTTTTTCTCTGAAAACAGAAAAACGGGAAGTAGAAAAGCAATACGACTGTGTACGCGCGAAATTAGAAATTGAAAATTCGTAATTCTTGAGAAAAGCCGAAAAAAAGTACTAGAGACCGTTATGTAACGAAACCTTCGACCCCTCTTTCCCGACTTCCTTAAATGCATTGCAAAGTTCATGGACGGCTCCCAACTTGACGCATCATGCATAAAAAACTGGAAACAATCACGATAACTTTTAGAAGGAAAACGTAGAAACTAAGCAAATTCTGGAGAGCCTTTCGAAAAAAAGATGCCAACGGCACGCGGTGTTCCCAAGCAGTGCTTTGAAAGTGGTATGGCCGTTGCCGATGGAAAGAAATCTCCTTTACTTCATCTAGATGATTAAATAAATCTGTAGAATGCAAACGCGTAGGTTGGAAGAAATTGGGAATGCCTCTGTATTGAGTGATGGAGTGCTTACAGACAAAATGATGCGCAGCAAGATTACGTGGAAATGAGAACCGTCGATGTGTGAAATTTCAGAGCTTTTTCTGATCCACTGACTGTCACTAATTTGAAACCCAGTGAATGTTTGGGAAAAAAAACTACCTGTAAGTGAAATCGCGGTAAGACTTGTTAAAAAAGACCGTCCGAAAGTCCAAACTTCTTTGAATCGTTTTCAAGAAAAAAAAAGATGCCAACGGCACGCGGTGTTCCCAAGCGGTCACCCATCCAAGTACTGACCGCGCCCAACGTTGCTTAACTTCGGTGATCGGACGAGAACCGAGAACCCCCCTTTAGGTTTATTTATTAGATGAAACAATAGATGTACAATATTTACAATGTTGCACTTATAATTATCTTAGTTTATGTAACTCCGGCCTAGATTTTAAGCTTAATCTAACATTTTGTTTTACATTAAGTGGTTAACTTATTTTCTAAATGTTTTGTTTAAGACTTGAATGCAGTATTGTAGCAAATGCAGTAGTAATTGACTTAAATACAGGAAAAGTTCGCGCAAAAACCTGTGATTGAGAATTGTTCCAGGCATGTGCCTGTATGCTGTTTATCAGGTAGCATTTATTTCAGTTGCTTAGGTTTTTATGTTATTAAATATTTCTAGTTTTTGGTAAGGTAGTTTGTGTTTAAACGTGTGTGGTATATTATACTTTCTTATATTTGTAATGTTTTTTGTTAAATTATTGTTATTTAGTTGTTGGTCATAAAAGTTATTTGCTAGTCTATATATATACTCTTTTATGTACATTAAGTCAGTTGTCTCATGCATTTTTTTAATTTTCGCGTATCTGTTTTCTGAGAGAATGAGTCTAAGACATTTATTTTGATATCTTTGGAGAAGTAGTAAGTTGGTTGGGGATGCACCACACCACACCGGAGCTGCATATGTCAGGATAGGTCTTAAGATCATCGTGTATATGAGTTTTTTATTTTTAATTGTCAGTGTTGAGCCTTTAACCATCAGGGGATACACTTTTTTTGTACTATAAAGGCTTTTCTGATTGCTTGTTTGATGTGGGTGTGGTATGTTAGTCTGGGATCTAAGTAGACGCCTAAGTATTTGACTGTGTTTGCTGGTTCTATGTTGTGATTGTATACTTTTATGGGTTGAATTATTCTTGTGTTGCTCGTCTTCTTGGCAAATGTTATGACTTCAGTCTTAGATGCGTTTAGTGAAATTTTCCACATGGTGTAGAATTTTTCGAGTATGTTTATGTGTACTTGTAACTGTTTGGCAGCGGTGATGGCACTGAAAGAGTGTGCATAGATGGCTGTATCATCTGCAAATAGTGCTGTGCTCGTTTTAAGAAAGGTAGGAATATCGTTAAGATAGATATTGAAAAGTATAGGACCAATAACTGAGCCTTGTGGAACACCAGCTTTGATTTTTCTTCTAGTTGATATCGTTCCATTGAGAGATACGACGAAGTGTCTGTCAGATAAATATGAATAGATGAGTTTGATAATTGTCGGTGGGTAATTGTAATTTATCAGTTTAAAAGTTAAGCCATCTATCCACACTCTGTCAAATGCTTTTTCTATATCAAGTAATAATAATGTTGTGACTAGATTTTTGTTGAAGTTAATTGAGATGTCGTTTACTATTCTTGTTACCTGTTGTACTGTGTTATGCTTGCTTCTGAACCCAAACTGATGATTTACTAGTATGTTGTTTTTTTCATCATGTTGTATGAGTCTCTTGAGAATCACCTTTTCGTAGACTTTACTCATCGTCGGAAGAAGACTAATTGGGCGATGACTACTAGGATCTGTGCTTACTTTACCAGGTTTTTTGATTGGTACAATTTGTCCTGTCTTCCAGTGCTGCGGAAAGTAGGATAGCTTGATTGAGTTATTTATTATATATGTGAGTTGTACAAGTGCCTTTCGTGAAAAATTTTTAAGAACTATATTCTGTATGGTGTCTTGTCCTGGTGCTTTTTTAGAAGGTAGCTTTTTGATTATAGATGACAGTTCGCGTGGCGATGTTATAGAGTTATCCCAGTTTTCATTATCAGTTTCTTCTAGATATTTCTTTACCTGTTTTATTATGTTGTCCTGATCGGATGTATTATTAACTAGATCTATATTGTGAACCTGTTCAAATTGGTCTGCCAGCATGTTGGCTTTATCGTAGTCAGTGAAGGCTTCAACACCATTCTTTACTAGCGATGGGATGTTGTTGTCCTCCATTTTTAGTATTTTAGTCATTCTCCACAACGAGTTGTCGTTAGGATTCAACTTTTCCAATTTATTGGACCACTCCTTGTTTCTGTGGTTGATTATAGCTGTTCTTATTTGATGAGTGAGTTTTGTTACTTCAACTTTGTCTTTATTTTGTCTAGAGCGCTGCCAGATTTTTCTGAGGTGGTTTCTTTGCTTGATCATTCGCAGTATACTATGTGGCAGTTTATCATGTAGGTTTTTAAATGTTGTTTTGGGGATAGTTTTATCGATACTATTGCGGATGTCGGTGGTGAATTTCAGTATTGTTTGATCGAGCTCATCTTTTGTTTTGATTGTTGGTGTAAGAATTGTTTTCTGATCAAGGTGTTTTCTAAAGTTAACCCAGTCAGCTTTTTTGTAGTCATAAACGGTTTTCTGAGCACAGCTTCTTTCTTGTGATCCTAGCTCGATTATAACCGGTGTGTGATCTGAGTTGAGTTCATGTAGGACTTTCATGTCTGAAACTTGACTGATGTTTTTGTTTATAGCAATGTCTATGGTGGTAGGAGTGGAATTATTAGTGGGATAATGTGTTGGTTCGTCTGGAAAAGTGATACTGCAATTATTAGCAAGGGTGTAGTTAAATAACGTTAATCCTCTGTTATTATTGATATGGTTGTTCCAGCTGAGGTGTCTGGCGTTAAGATCCCCAACCAACAGTACTTTATCTCCAATACCTAGAACAGAATCTAATTCTTGAGTTGTAAAATCATTAGCTGGGCTATTGTAAGCTGCAATTATACAAATGTTACTTGCTAATTTGATAGAAATATATTCTATAGTAATATTATTGTCTATACTAAGTTCCTTATATGCTAAATCTTTTTTAATTAACACTGCAACTCCACCTGCTGCATAACCTTTATCTTTACGTACACAGTTATAATTTTTAATTTTAAGTTTGTCTTTATCACTTAGCCTAGTTTCATTAATTAAAAATATATCAATTTTATAACTATTTAAAAATTGGATAACTTCTCCTAATTTATTTTTTAAGCCGTTTGCGTTCCAACTACATATTTTTATGTTATCTATGGTGTTTCTAATTTAGCTGTAAAATCAGCGAATACGCTAAATTTTTCTGTCTGTGTTGAGCACTTTTGTAAATTTGTGTGGAGTTCTTTTGCTAGTCTTAACATTTTTTTAATATCGACAAGTTTATTAATGCTTTTAATTACATTAGTGAGCTCTAGGAAGTCAGTCATTTCATTACTTACGTGATAGTTATTATTAATGTTAGTGTTAAGTTTTTCTTGATGTAACCTATTGCTTAAATTACTTTGTACTCCGCTGTTAAACCAGGAGTTGGCGTTTGGCTCTGCAGTCCTAACTCGAAGTGATGGAAAGTGCTGCTGGTCATTTAGATTTGGTGTCACGTTCGGTGGCTGTGTTTTTGCTTGCTTCGCGTTAGCTGATCTACTCGCTATTTGTTGTATCCTTTTGCGATAGGCGTCGCAGATGGTGGCGTTTGCCGGGTGTTCACCACCACAGTTGACACATTTTGCTGGTGTCGTTTTGGGTTTTTGGCAGTCTTTAGTTAAATGTGCCTCACTACATTTTAGGCATGCTGGTTCTGCGAAGCAGTTGACAGTTGCATGGCCCCACTCTTGACACCTGTGACACTGTGAGGCTCTTCTTTTAGTTTCGTAATTTTCCCAAGTGACTACGGTATTACACAATAGTTGTGCTTTTTGCTTGACATGTTTGAGGTGAGTGTCAGCTGAAACTGCTACCATAAATATTGGATACTTAGTGCCTTTCATTAGACTGACCTTTGTGCCATCAAAACCAATTTCTTGGAGTTCAGTTTGTATTTGTTCCGGTTTGGTTACCTCGTGCAGTCCTTTAATTACAAAAGTTTTCTTTTTTTCATTTTTTAGGGAATAAGTGTGAAACTTAACCCCCGTGGCTTTCAGATGCGCCAATAGGTTATCATAATCAGTTTTTGATGTTGTGAAGATCTCGGTGTGATATTGATGATATTTTATGTAAAATTTTTCTTTCACTAAGCATTTTATGAGTTCTGTTATCTTTGAGTGGTCTTGAACCTTACCGTGGATGGCAATTGGTGGAGGTTTCTTTTCTTTTTTTGGTGGTGTATTCTGCGTGTGGGTTGCAGTTGGTGGTGTTTGATTATTAATCTGTTGGTGAGTGCTTTCCTCGTGTATTTCCATGTCGTCATTTGCGAGTGGATCAAATCTGTTTGACAATGGAATAGCGGGTCCATTTCCTTGTTGGTTAATCATTTTGGTGATTTTACTTTTAGCATTAGTTGTATTTGCATTTGCACTGCGTTTTCTGTTATTGATTGGTGTGATTACCGTGCTGAGATCCACTGCCGGAGGCATTTGTGGGGACTCTGTGAGGTTATGTTTACCTTCTGTGTCACTAATCGTATTTATGTAGCGCCGATACGTTTGGAACGTGAGACGGAACGCGACTGGGGGACGAGAACCGGTGCTTTCAACGTGGTATGGCCGTTGCCGATGGGCAGGAATCTTTATCATCTCATGTCGGAAGTCAAACAAATCTGTAGAGTGCAAGAGCATAGGTTGGGAGAATTTCGCCGTGTCAGGATCTCGAGATGTGTCTCAGTTGATTGACACAGTATCTGCGGACAAAATGATGGGCAGTAGCATTACCTGGAAGTGAGAACTGTCAATGTATGAAATTATAGAAATTTTTTGGAGCCGCTGACTCGCACTAACTTCACACCTAGTAAATATCTAAGAAAAAAACTGCCACTAAGTGAAATCACGGTAAGACTCGTTGAAAAAGACCGTCCGAAACTGCAAACTTCTTCGAATCGTTTTCAAGAAAAAAAGAAGATGCCAACGGCACGCGGTGTTCCCAAGCGGTCACCCATCCAAGTACTGACCGCGCCCAACGTTGCTTAACTTCGGTGATCGGACGAGAACCGGTGCTTTCAACGTGGTATGGCCGTTGCCGAAGGTAACGAATCTCTATCATCTGATCTTGAAAGTCAAACAAATCTGTAGAGTTTGCAAACGTGTAGGTTGAAGAAAACTCGTCATCTCAAGATCTCGATATGTGTCTCAATTGATTGACCCAGTACTTGCGGACAAAATGATGCGCAGTGGGATTACGTGGGAGTGAGATCCGTCAGTGTGTGAAATTTCAGAGCTTTTTCTGATTCACTGACTTACACTAGTTTGAAACTCAGTGAATGTCTAAGAAAAAATACTGCCAGTAGGTAAAATCGCGAAAATCATCATTGGTAAAATCATAAAGATATGCCAACTTCTTTGAAACGTTTTCAAGACAAAAAAAAGTTGCCAACGGCACGCGGTGTTCCCAAGCGGTCACCCATCCAAGTACTGACCGCGCCCAACGTTGCTTAACTGCGGTGATCGGACGAGAACCGGTGCCTTCAACGTGGTATGGCCGTTGCCGATGGAAACGAATCTCTATCATCTGATCTTGAAAGACAAACAAATCTGTAGAGTTTACAAACATGTAGGTTGAAGAAAACTCGTCATCTCAAGATCTCGATGTGTGTCTCAATTGATTGACCCAGTATTTCCGGACAATATGATGGGCAGTAGGATTACGTGGAAGTGAGAACTGTCAATGGGTGAAATTTCAGAGCTTTTTCTGATCCACTGACTTACACCAATTTGACACCCAGTGAATGTCTAACAATAAGAAAAAAACTGCCAGTAGGTAAAATCGCGAAAACAATTATTGTTAAAACCATCAAAATATGCAAACTTCTTTGAATCGTTTTCAAGAAAAAAAAAAGGTGCCAACGGCACGCGGTGTTCCCAAGCGGTCACCCATCCAAGTACTGACCGCGCCCAACGTTGCTTAACTTCGGTGATCGGACGAGAACCGGTGCTTTCAACGTGGTATGGCCGTTGCCGATGGTTATGAATCTTTGTCATCTGATGTCAGAAGTCGAACAAATCTGTAGAGTGCAAGCGCATAGGTTGGGAGAATTTCGGCGTGTCAGGATCTCGAGATGTCTTTCAATTGATTGACGCAGTATTTGCAGACAAAATGATGCGCAGTAGGGTTACGTGGAAGTGTGAACTGTCAATATGTGAAATTCTAGAAATTTTTTTTGGATACGATGACTCGCACTAACTTCACACCTAGTAAATATCTAAGAAAAAAACTGCCACTAAGTGAAATCACGGTAAGACTCGTTGAAAAAGACCGTCCGAAACTGCAAACTTCTTCGAATCGTTTTCAAGAAAAAAAGAAGATGCCAACGGCACGCGGTGTTCCCAAGCGGTCACCCATCCAAGTACTGACCGCGCCCAACGTTGCTTAACTTCGGTGATCGGACGAGAACCGGTGCTTTTTTTTTTTTTTTAAATGTTTATTGATGCCAAAATATACATAGTTTGACGAGAACCGGTGCTTTCAACGTGGTATGGCCGTTGCCGATGGAAACGAATCTCTGTCACTTCATCTGGATAAATAAATGAATCTTTCGAGTGCAAACGCGTAGGTTGGAAGAAATTCGAAATGCCTCTGTATTGACATGAGTGATGGAGTGCTTACGGACAAAATGATGCGCAGCAAGATTACGCGAAAATAAGAACTGACAATATGTGAAATTCCGAATTTTCTTTTTCAAAAATCAATTTCCGCGAATCTTAACGTTTTCTAACCTCTATAATGTACAAATGGATTTTTAGAGAAATGTCATCTTGTCTGTCGGCCTGTCCGACAAACTCCCCTGATGATTTTGGAAACGGCTCGATAAAAAAATGTGCATCTTACAGGATTTTACAATCCAATGGTCGGTATGAAAAATTGCCATGTCCCATTCATCATGAGCTTCTGGTTCGACGGGAAATGAATCGATTTTCAATGTTTCACCGACAAATCTACAAAGCCTGAATTTGGTAAGAAGCTACCTCGGCGCCTATAGATAGGCAATCGAAGTTACGTTTTGTCATATCAGGAACGAAATTGTAAGGCACGGCTGCCTATCTGTAGGCGCTGAGGTAGCTTCTTCACGTTTAGAATCTCTGTATTTTTTAATTTTCATTACTTTCTCCAAATGAACGATTATCTTTTTCCAAGTTTATTACCTTACTGAAAAATATTTGTCATAAATTTTATGTTTTTGTTACGGGGTATATCGTGTGTAGACTTCGATGAGCGGCTACCGAAATCCACTCTACGCCCAGCCATGGTGTTATTTGGCTATTTTAGAGTTCGTACACATCGATTTTTCACTTACGTGACAGTGCACCGAATGCAGGAAATGATAGAAGAAGAAAGGATTCGGTTTTAAGGGAGGTAGCGATTTAAATGTTATAGTTGGTTTATTATTAACGATCAAGTAATTGAGTTATAACAGTGATCAATGTAATGAAGTCGGCTCAGGGGAAGGACTTGGATTGGTATGGAGAGATTTAATTATAAGCCACACGTGTGCAAGCTATGAAGATGCAAGATACGAATTTAGAGAATGTAGGAGACTCGATAGTTGCTGTTTAAGGATGAACCTTTTCGCTCCGTGAATATAAGGAGAGGATGCAGGACGTAAAGTGACAATAAGCCTGTGGGCAATAAATATGAGTTCTTGAGGACGTAACATTTTCATGTAAAAAATCTTAACATTTTTTTTTTAATACTGTCGTTTTTTCTCTCGTACAGTTTCTGCGACGCACTGCCTATTCTCTGTACACGTAAATACAGCTTGGTGTGATTTTTTCTTTACCTTCTTATTGAGTGTTTCCTGTTCCTCTTCATATTCGACCGGCAAGGCTTCGACAAGCTAGCTGCTTACACCTGGTGCAAGATTATTAATTTCGTAAACCATTTCCGAGACACAAGAAGCAGCAAATAGCCGAAAACCACAATAAATATCTCGTTACAATTTATGATTTTTCTTTTGTTTCTTGTAAGCTGGTTAAGTTTGATTTTATCTAATTATGTTGTTGTAAATTTATTAGACGGGAGTCAGCGGCGAAACCCTCAAAATGTTCTCTACTTGGTAACGATTATCGAGACTGCAGAATTACGTATACATATCCTATTAAATCCACATGCGATTAGATCATCCATTTTCATTTCCAATTTACTTTCCTGCCTCGTTCCATATCAAACTACCAAAAAATCACACGTATTAGAATTTTTGTTTCACCTTTCATATGACCTCTTTCTTTTTACTAGTAAACCTATACTTTTTTCTTTCCGATGAAAAGTACAGCAAAAATAATTGTTTTCCAGCTTGTTGAACTTGATACAGAGTTATTAGATACATTTGACAATTAGATACCGCATTCTTCTTAGTTGGTTAAACATTCCGTTAAGACTGATTGGCCTACGCTAAGGTTGTAATTGTTGATAACGTTAGTAAATAGAAAAGTACATGATACAGTGGTAGGACAAGAAAGTGAGTAAAATACCTAGTTGTGCGATTTCTAATAAGGATGAATGTCACAAATTTTAGTATTGACGGAATTTATATTTTCATCCGACCATGTATAGAACGTGAGGTAACGATGATGGGCGATCGAATTTCAACACCTGATTTTTGACCACTGCAACGACTTCGTAGAACTTTGGTTTTTCCCAAGTCGTTAAGACTTTGAGATTAGCAGTTTTATCTGGGTGAAGCCCGGCTGACCTGGGTCAGTTTGTGAAGATGAATTCGCACATGGAATTTGTGATTTATCTAATGTAAGAAACGTGTGCAGCCACACGTTACGCGCAACACGCTGAAACGAAATCCATCGATGCTCGAAATCCCAGAGCTTCGGTTGATTTATCAAGTTATACGAATGTGATACATTGTGAATGTTTTCTTTCTAACAGAGTGCACAAAACCGAGAAAAACTCATTGAAAAATCAACGTCATTCAAAATCATTTTGTCCGCAAGCACTGCATCATTCAATTCAGAAACATCTTGATTAATTCAGTTTTTAACATGTAGTGATGGAGATTCATTTCCATCGGCAACGGCCATACCACGTTGAAAGCACCGGTTCTCGTCCGATCACCGAAGTTAAGCAACGTTGGGCGCGGTCAGTACTTGGATGGGTGACCGCTTGGGAACACCGCGTGCCGTTGGCATCTTCTTTTTGTTCTTGAAAACATTTCAAAGAAGTTTGTATATTTTAATGGTTTTTCCAATGAGTCTTTCCGCGATTTCACTTCCTGATAGTTTTTTTTTTCATTTTCAGAGATTCACTGGGTGTCAGATTGGTGTAAGTCAGTGCATCAGCAAAAGCTCTGAAATTTCACACACTGACGGTTCTCACTCCCGCGTAATCTTGCTGCGCGTCATTATGTCTGTAAGCACTCCATTACTCAATGCAGAGACATCCTAATTCCTGAAACACCGAATTCTTCTCAGCCTACATGTTTACAAATCCTACTGTATATTTGTTTGACTTTCGACATAAAATTATAGAGATTCGTTTCCATCGGCAACGGCCATATCACGTTGAAAGCACCGGTTCTCGTCCGATCACCGAAGTTAAGCAACGTTGGGCGCGGTCAGTACTTGGATGGGTGACCGCTTGGGAACACCGCGTGCCGTTGGCATCTTCTTTTTTTGTCTTGAAAACGTTTCAAAGAAGTTCGCATATCTTTATGATTTTACCAATGATGATTTTCGCGATTTTACCTACTGGCAGTTTTTTTCTTAGATATTTACTAGGTGTGAAGTTAGTGCGAGTCAGCGGCTCCAAAAAATTTCTAGAATTTCACACATTGACACTTCTCACTTCCAGGTAATGCTACTGCCCATCATTTTGTCTGCAAATACTGCGTCAATCAACTGAGACACATCTCGAGATCCTGACACGGCGAAATTCTCCCAACCTATGCTCTTGCACTCTACAGATTTGTTTGACTTTCGAGATAAGATTATAGAGATTCGTATCCATCGGCAACGGCCATACCACGTTGAAAGCACCGGTTCTCGTCCGATCACCGAAGTTAAGCAACGTTGGGCGCGGTCAGTACTTGGATGGGTGACCGCTTGGGAACACCGCGTGCCGTTGGCAATTTTTTTTTGTCTTGAAAACGTTTCAAAGAAGTTGGCACATCTTTATGATTTTACCAATGATGATTTTCGCGATTTTACCTACTGGCAGTATTTTTTCTTAGACATTCACTGAGTTTCAAACTAGTGTAAGTCAGTGAATCAGAAAAAGCTCTGAAATTTCACACACTGACGGATCTCACTTCCACGTAATCCCACTGCGCATCATTTTGTCTGCAAGTACTGGGTCAATCAATTGAGACACATATCGAGATCTTGAGATGACGAGTTTTCTTCAACCTACACGTTTGCAAACTCTACAGATTTGTTTGACTTTCAAGATCAGATGATAGAGATTCATTTCCTTCGGCAACGGCCATACCACGTTGAAAGCACCGGTTCTCGTCCGATCACCGAAGTTAAGCAACGTTGGGCGCGGTCAGTACTTGGATGGGTGACCGCTTGGGAACACCGCGTGCCGTTGGCATCTTTTTTTTTTTTGAAAACGATTCGAAGAAGTTTGCAGTTTCGGACGGTCTTTTTTGACGAGTCTTACCGTGATTTCACTTACTGGCAGTTTTTTTCTTAGCTATTTACTAGGTGTGAAGTTAGTGCGGGTCATCGTATCCAAAAAAAATTTCTAGAATTTCACATATTGACAGTTCACACTTCCACGTAACCCTACTGCGCATCATTTTGTCTGCAAATACTGCGTCAATCAATTGAAAGACATCTCGAGATCCTGACACGCCGAAATTCTCCCAACCTATGCGCTTGCACTCTACAGATTTGTTCGACTTCTGACATCAGATGACAAAGATTCATGACCATCGGCAACGGCCATACCACGTTGAAAGCACCGGTTCTCGTCCGATCACCGAAGTTAAGCAACGTTGGGCGCGGTCAGTACTTGGATGGGTGACCGCTTGGGAACACCGCGTGCCGTTGGCACCTTTTTTTTTTCTTGAAAACGATTCAAAGAAGTTTGCATATTTTGATGGTTTTAACAATAATTGTTTTCGCGATTTTACCTATTGGCAGTTTTTTTCTTATTGTTAGACATTCACTGGGTGTCAAATGAGTGTAAGTCAGTGGATCAGAAAAAGCTCTGAAATTTCACACATTGACGGTTCTCACTTCCGCGTAATCTTGCTGCGCATCATTTTGTCCGCAAGCACTGGGTCAAGCAATTGAGAGACATCTCGAGATCCTGACACGCCGAAATTCTTCCAACCTACGCGCTTGCAAACCCTACAGATTTGTTTGACTTTCGAGATGAGATGATACAGATTCCTCTCCATCGGCAACGGCCATACCACGTTGAAAGCACCGGTTCTCGTCCGATCACCGAAGTTAAGCAACGTTGGGCGCGGTCAGTACTTGGATGGGTGACCGCTTGGGAACACCGCGTGCCGTTGGCAATTTTTTTTTGTCTTGAAAACGTTTCAAAGAAGTTGGCACATCTTTATGATTTTACCAATGATGATTTTCGCGATTTTACCTACTGGCAGTATTTTTTCTTAGACATTCACTGAGTTTCAAAATAGTATAAGTCAGTGGATCAGAAAAAGCTCTGAAATTTCACACGTTGACGGTTCTCGCTTCCGCGTAATCTTGCTGCGCATCATTTTGTCCGCAAGCACTGGGTCAAGCAATTGAGAGACATCTCGAGATCCTGACACGCCGAAATTCTTCCAACCTACGCGCTTGCAAACCCTACAGATTTGTTTGACTTTCGAGATGAGATGATACAGATTCGTGTCCATCGGCAACGGCCATACCACGTTGAAAGCACCGGTTCTCGTCCGATCACCGAAGTTAAGCAACGTTGGGCGCGGTCAGTACTTGGATGGGTGACCGCTTGGGAACACCGCGTGCCGTTGGCATCTTTTTTTTTCTTGAAAACGATTCGAAGAAGTTTGCAGTTTCGGACGGTATTTTTTGACGAGTCTTACCGTGATTTCACTTACTTGCAGTTTTTTCTTAGATATCTACTAGGTGTAAAGTTAGTGCGAGTCAGCAGATCCAAAATGTTTTTAGAATTTCACACATTGACATTGACGGTTCTCACTTCCACGTAATCCTACTGCGCATCATTTTGTCCGCAAGTACTGCGTCAATTAATTGAGACACATCTCGAGATCCTGAGACGCCGAGTTTTCTTCAACGTACACGTTTGCAAATTCTACACATACATTTAATTATCGACATGAAGTAAAGGAGAATCTTCTCCTTCGGCAACAGCCATACCACGTTGAAGGCACCGGTTCTCGTCCGATCACCGATGTTAAGCAACATTGGGCGCGGTCAGTACTTGGATGAGTGACCGCTTGGGAACACCGCGTGCCGTTGGTACCTTTTTTTTTCTTCAAAACGATTTAACAAATACTGCATATTATATCACCTTTGGGATAGGCACCACAATCGAAAACTTTAACAGCGACAGAACCATTGCTGGCGCGAGGAACAGGTTCAGAAAATAGGCAGTCAGTGGATTGACCAGATCCTTTGAAGCTTGAAAGCCTGTATCGGGAAGTTATCAGGTCGGTATCACGATCGAGTGGTAAGCCAGTGCACTATTGATACACTCATCATGAAATCTCATTAGGCAAAGCAGCCCGTAGCTTTTTACTTTTGTCAAGATAAAAATATTCCATCCTACACCAAAAAGACTGCGCACCACCGATGGTGTCAGACCGCTTTTCTGTAAAGGCAGTCTTGAAAGCTCTCAACGCAGGCTTTAGGTCTGTACAATACACGAGATATTCAGTATACAAATCTGCACTACGATATCTCTTCAAGAACCGATAACAGGCGCTCTGCTTTTTCATCAGGCCGCTGATATCTGGCGATATCCAAGACACGGAACAATCCAGTACCTCATTCATGAGATTATTGAAAACTGATAACCCTTCATTCACCAGAGACAGAGAGAGAGCGAGGCAAAATGGTACAACTCAAACGCAGATAAGACTATAAAGGCAGCATCAAGGTTGGCACGATTCCACGGTCAGTACTGAATAACGCGTGACTGCTGCCTAAACACACCGTACTTCGTGAGAGTATACATAAGATAATGCCCTGAGATAAAGGACCGCAAAACCCCAAAACTCCGGGAGATTAATGTTATTGACAGCACAAATATTGAGCCAAGTCTCAGAGGTGGACGCGTGGTAAGTGGGCTGCATTGACGCGATATGATAGCCCTGTGAGGCAAATAACTGACTAACAAGGAACCTCAAGTCGGTCGACCCCTCCGATTTTTATCTAGTTCATGTATGTTGTAGTGCATCAAAAAGTAAGAAATACCTATTTTTTTTTTTTTTATCTGCTAATAAACCGTTTAAAGGGGTGAAAACAATCCCAAAAATGGGCACCTAACGGGGTGGTTTCTTGATGCGCTTAATGTATTTGAAAGAAAACCACGCTAAAAAGTTTCTATTGACGAATGGAATATTTCAGCGTTGATCTTATTTCAATCCCAAACGCTTCTATGCGAAACTGAGAAACTACCCCGTTCGGTGCCCATTTTTCAGGGTCATTTTCACTGGTTTAAACCGTTTATTAACCGATTCAAAAAAGTACGTGCCTCTCTTAGTTTTCGATGCACTAGAACATGTATGAATTATGTACGTCGAAATCGGAGAGGTCGACCTACCAAGGGATCCTTGTAAGGTAAGCCGAGTCGTAAGTTGTAGACGACAAATCTGGGTTGAAATCACCGAGGACGCACGAGAACTTATAATGAGATTGCTGCGGAATAAGTTCACTTTAAGGTCATGTGGTACTCCTCCCTTTACCGACTGAGCAAACTCACCCTTTTTCTTCCTATATTAAATAAACAAACAAACGGTAGGGGTTCAAATTTCGACACGAGTAAATCAAAAAAGTTACTCGTATCCCGAAAATCGTCTAAAAAATGTGTGGAGCGTTGGAGTACAATTATTTTATGTGTAAATTGTGAAGAATACGGCTGCCCAGCGTCGTAACATTAACGTTGTGCAAGAATCGTGGAATGTAAAAAAATTATCTAGAAGGAAATCGACGAAGCCAATCAGGAAAACACACAAATGTAGTAAAAAAATCACAAAAGTCGTGGATCCTGAATCCTCCTACAGCACCGTCACAGCAGGTAACCTCACCTTTTTGTTCTCTTCAGTAGCCAACTGTAGAAAATCCAAGAAGCCGTAACTCAAAAGAAGTCTGGCATTCGGATGTTTCGAATTCTTTCTAAATATTTGGTAAGTGAAATTGAATGAAAATTCTTCATGTGTTTCGTGCCCCGTAAAACGTATTAAAAGTTTTTCAAAATCTCTCCTAAAACCCCTGCAAGATTTAGATAAACAATACCCAAAAATCCTGCAACTTAGAAATTTTATACTGACATTTATTCCTTTCACCGTTAAACTACATTTGCAACCCAGAAAACACAAATGTAATCACCAGTCTCGTTTACCACATGTGCAGACTAGTTTCATCGACAATGTGTGCGAAGGTTAAACTACTAATTTGTTCGGTGAGAGTTTCTGAATCCAACCGTAGGCACATAACATGCCAAACCGGTAATCTGCATTCTTCCGTATCTATATGTATACTTGCGAATGGGAATTGCCACAGAGCCAGTATCGAGGCAATTAGAGGTGGACTTCAGTTCGTATGTATAACGTACATAGTACGATCAGATAGAATTACCGGGGAATCACTCACCGCATTTGTGATTCGCTCTACCGTATTATCGTTTGCGAATTCTAATGCACATCAATGAATTATATTTTCCACTGTATTAACTACCTTATTAGTAGCAGGATTGTAACACAATCGAACATAGGTATGGGGCAGTCCATATCATTTAGACCTGGGTCTGATCTTTGACCTCTCGGATTGGGCCCGTGATTTTTTATATGATTTTTCTCACTTCGAAAGGTATTCGGTTTTTTTTTTTTTTTTAGATTTTTTGAACTCGCTTCGAATTTTATAAAATTTTTTAAAACGATTTTATTGATCAACATAATTTAAAAATCTGAAAAAATTCTGATAAATCATGCCTCGGGTAGCAAAATTTTTAAGCTTACAGCCGGAGCGGGGAGATTTTTTCTTCTTACTGATTCAAGCCTTTTCCGAAAAAAAGAACGCTCAAAAAAAATTAGAAGCGGGAGTCATTTTACTACGAATGATTGCTGACAAGTTTTCGTATAGCAGACTGGATTTTTGAAATTTTTTATAGATTTTTCTCAAGAGATTTTTTTTCTTCTTTATTTTGCTGATAAAACAAAATTGCAAATGGTAAAATGGTTCCGAACAATTTAAAAAAATTTTTAAAAATACGACGTGATGTACGAAAATGTTTCAACAAGCATCCATGGTGGAATGACTCCCACTTCTAAATTTAAAAAAAAAAGGTTTTTTCGGAAAAAGCTTGAAAACAGTAAGAAGAAAAAAACGTCTCCCTAATCTCGTCACTCTCCCACGATCCTTACAGCAACCTTATCGTCTCATTCCTGTCATCCTATTTCCATTCTGGCCCACGCCACTCGCTTTTTGCCGACTCCGCTAATTCTATTCGCCGACGAATAAACGACGTCCACGGACGTAACAGTGAGAACAATCACATAAAAAATCGCGGGCCCAATCCGAGAGGTCAAGGATCAAACCCAGGTCAATACGGTACGTACTGCCCTGTATACAGTTCAGCTCCAATATTTACCCAATGTAGACAATGTTTTTGCAAACTAACCGATAAGACTTTTGGCTTAATTCTACGTCTCTTGATTGTTCACTCATTCATACAATACCCATTACTGATCATCCAAAAATGTAACTATGTTTCACAAAGCACAGGAATACATCTTTAAAAAACGAGATGACAGCAGTCACCGCTTTCTCAAACGTCATTTGTGAATCGAGGAAATAATTTTACAATTTTGGCTTTAGGAAATATAAAAACATTCATAAAAATGTACCAGAGTTAAAAAGAACAACATCAAAAACAATGTCAAACATCACATTCAAATTCGAAGATCGTGTAATCTGGGACCTGTAAGGTGAATTGAAGTCGGCCCATAAGAAAAATCGCGTTCCACAAACAATCAATGACTATTTTAAAAACATATACATTAAATGTAAAAATTGAAAATAACTTAAACGCGTGAAAAAAAATTAACATAAAGACTTGAAATATTAATTGTCATATTGAAGAAATAGAACTAGTTTTAATCTGTTCAATCACGGATAAAGTCAAAAACGGTGAAGTCTGAGTCAGTAATATTCATCAAATATATTCAAAAATCCGAAAGCGCGCGAATCCTTCTTATCGTTAGTCTTGAAGAAATCAGTTGAAAGCAGTAATCCATTTTTCAAACTTCATTTGTGACTGGCGGAAACAATTTTCTTTTTATTCAATTCATACGACCGGCTTCAAAGAAATTAGTATCAACCGTGCAGAGCAAAGGTGTACGTATCATGTGCTGTAAATAATTCGTAATAATTAATTGATTTCACGGTACTGCGATACTCACGATTCGAGGGTGTAACCCGGCCTCGTGGCGTCTGTCGCGAGGTAACGAATGGCTTGAGGATGCGATTGGTACCTACTGCTTGTGAGCAATGGTACCAATTCAACGCCGCCGGTAAGTTTGTAAACCTCGACGTCCTCGTTGTATCTATTCTTCGGATCCAAAGGCGGCATTGGTCCCGGATAAGGATCGGGACTTATCCCTGCAACGAAAAAAAAGAATGAACGATGGAAACATGGTGACTGATATATTCAGTAAAACAGGTATCGTTGAAAAAACTGTTTGAATATTGTTGGAATGACGGAAAACGAGGTACGCGTAACCATTTTGCGCTATTGGCGATCATTTTGGTAATCGCAACGCAAAATCAGTTTCTGACGTTTACTCTACTTTTTTAGTTAAACAAGGCTTTAACGTCAATTTATTCTTGCACAGGCATTAAATTTTCGCAGCAGTTACAAGAAAATATGGTAACAGTGATTGTAATGAGAAAGAATAGTAAGAGATACTAGACTTTCTGGTAACAGCTACAAAAGTAATTTTCACTTTGTACCTAGAAATATATTTTTCGATCGTGGTAAAAAATGTAAATAGTTAAGGACTGAGCGGTAACCGGAACTAAAAATTTCTCTCAGTGATGTAACGGTCCCAAGTGGAGAAAGTTGTCATACTTGCGGTGAAAGATTTGCTGTTTTTCTAAGCTACGTCAATGTCTCTACATTTTTAGTATCATGAACGTAATACCGTAAGTCGCTTTTGCGTCGTAGAATTTATTCGTATCCGTAATAGCCAGCGGGTCGATGTCACTTCGATCAATACGCGGCGATCGGATCGTCCAACCCTGAAAAACAATTATAACATAATCGCAAGTTTGACAATGAGGAAAATTCTTGGGCGGGACAGGAATTGGACTGTAAATAACCGTGGGAAAAAATTATCGAACGATACTTGTCAGCGAACCAAAAATTGTAAAATCGTATAATCGTAGTGAACACAACCACATGTATATAAGCTGTGAAGAATAAATTGTATCTACTAACAATAAGTGAATATTGCAACACGTGGTAAATTGGAGTTGCGAAGTTGTAAAGAAATAAGGTTCGTTCCAGATTTCCAAGATTTTATTTCAAAGACCTTAATCGTATAAGCCAGACGATGCGGAACAACATGCTTTACAAGTTCTGAAAATTATCATTCTCGAGCGCCACTATATTGATATAATAAGGCTTATTTAATTACATTGTTATTCGCATATGGAAAATGCATCCAAAAACAAATATCAAAATAACATTTTTTGATACATATTTCAATTTTATAGATTCACTGAAGTTTTTAGACCGCAATTGAATAATTTTTGTACGTGAAATGAGGTAATTTTTACCTGTTTATACAACTGTCACGGATAATTTACGAGCTATCAATAAATTAAAATATTGTTTACTGGACTGAAAATATGAAAAATAATTTCAACGTGACCGAATCCATTCCACATCGAAAATCGGAAAACTTTGAAAATAGTATTTTCCCAGGCTAACGAATTTCTGAAATTGCGAGAAATAAAAGCACGGATAACAGTAAACGCGTATGAAATTGACGGAGATAAACTTTATGCAGTCACAGAATAGAATGCAGTGGAACAGAATTTTTTTTTTTTTGTTTCTTACTAAATTTTAATTTAATCAAGTAATTCTTTTTCGCGCAGGCGAAGTAAAAGACCTAACTGTACCATATATATATATATTTTTTTTTAATCCGTTTGTTTCAAACAAACCGAAAACAAACATTTCTCTCAGTGACAAGTGACAACTTAACGAAGCGCATGTTGCGCCATGCCTCACCCCTATTTTGACTGAGGTGGTCAAACATTTGGGGAAAAAATAAGTTTTACAGAAAACAACTTTCTCAGTGATTGTAGTAAGTGGACGTCAAGTTCGCTTTAGATGTCTCGATAGAACACCTAAAATATCGTTGTCATTAGAAAACTACTTACACAAAGAAATTTTTCCCCGTAAATTAAACAGTTTCGATTGAAGAAAACCCGCACCGATATTCCAAAAACAAATTGATCAGTTAATCTACTCAACTATAAGCGATCAATCAGTAACTAAAATACCAGCTATACTCGAGAGTAAGGGGGGGAGAAATAAGAGAAATGGCCGGCATGAATAAATCGTGTTCAAAGCGAAGGGCGGAAAACGTGGCTCGTCGATAAAACTCCACGGTCGCAAATGTTGAAAATACAACCAGGTACCGGTTGTTTAATTTAAGAGGCGATGACGCTCCTCGCGTTGCTCGAGAGCGTGTATACCACTTATACCGTGTATACAGTACCTGCAAGGCTCGTATAAGTTCTGCATTTTACGACCGAGTTACACGGCCATTGGTACAAGCATCGAGTCGATAGCCGTCTTAAAAAAATCTCAATCAATTGAAAATGCGATTCGAACGGTCAAGGCCGTATAAAAACGCAATTTCATCGTTTATATTCCGGTGTGAAAATACTTTAACGCTTATTGTCAGTGTATCCGTGTTATATAAACTAATATCTGCAGGCAGGTGGTAAATGCACAATATATTACGTGCTTATGTAACCGATGGAAGATTTTACGAGAATATCGCTCTCGTAAACTGCACGTGAACAAAACTGGCCCCGTCGACCAAAGAGTGAAAATTCCGCGGTACGGTATAACTTCTTCTTTATACCGAGCGTAAAACCTCCTTTACTTCGATCATGCTCGTTCCGCATCGCTGTTCGTCTTTCATCATTATCCTAGTTCTACCCTCTTCATCGAGTGGCTTATACACCCAGACTTTGCTTCGATACTTCACTCCGTGCTCGTGGGAATTCTACGTCCCCTTCATCGACCATTTCTGAAGAATATCGTACGGTGTTAGCGATTTTCCGATTCGGATGATTTTCTTATTCTAAAACTGTATACGTGAAGTTGAAGAGATCAAAAAAATTCACTATTAAAAACGGTACGGGTTGAATAATACACAACGCGGATTTTTTCGTTAGCATTGTTACAGATTATTGAGAATACAAATGTATGCAATCTGTATAAAAAGATTAAACGTTGTCGATGTTTTGTCACTCTCTTAATCAAGATCACTTGACTGCTTGTAGAAATCTATTTCTTAAATTTTTTTCAATCTTCATGGATTGAGAAAAATTTTTATTAATATTTACTTTCTGAGACTGATTTTCCGTTACCTTTGACACGATTGTAATTGTATTTAATTTCGGTTTTCTATTCTTCAGAAAAATATCATCTATTATATCGTTCCGTACAACTTCTCGTACGGAATGAGCAGAGAATTCTTTTATCCTCATTTTCTGTATCAACGTTCATCAATGTATTTTTTAAATTTGAACGACATAAATTAGCAATCGCAGCTTATCGATGAATCAGAGACTAAAATGTTACAAAACCCAATCCATCGATTGGTCCGATTTCTCGTGACAACACCGCTTTCGCTTTGACGGCACATCTAACTCTTAAAGGGGATGTATCTTAGAGGTTTCGTAACTCAAAATTCAAAGTCCTGTATACATTCACAAGATTCACATGTGTTATAACTTCTCAGTCTCCGCATATATTGACACTAACACGTGTATTCCAACACAGAGAATAATTATACCAATTTTAGTCAAGTAACGACGACGTTTTCTAGACAAATGTCGACAAAACAAAGATATGTGTTACATAATTTACTCCATTTTCGTCTGCCAATATCCCCTACAGCAAAATCTTTTTCGCATAAATCTATATCTTCATAGCTTTATGCCTGTGCCTAAATTTTCATAAAAAAAATTTATACCAACTGCAAATATTTGAAGAAAAAAAAAAAAAAACACCTCGATTTTTTCTGCGAATGTCTTCAACAAACGGAGTTCCTTCAGGGCTAATGTAGGGATACGTCAAACCGATCGTCACCCGATAGAATCTCTACGTAATTCATTAACACCGTCTCATAAAACGATCTCGGTAATTATTAGAAATGCAATTTGACGTGAGAAATTTTAGAAACAGATGAATTTTCGCTGCCTGTGTAGTTGATTTTGTTTCTTAGAAATTTCGCATTTTACAGCAAAAAAAAAAAAAATTAGATGCTTCTTCTTAGTTGTTTTGAAATTGTAATCATTATAAAAATAGAGAATAGTAGATTTTTCCCCGAAAAATATCGTTACCTACGAATTAAGAAAGTTAAAAATAGAATAAGGAGGAATAATCGAGTCGGAAAACTCGATATTGGTGCAGCGTGTAGTTTGTGCGCGTGGTTACAGCTGTGAAAGTTTAATTACCAATTTCTCGTTAAAATCACGTGTTCTCGGCAATTTCTCTTCCTTCGTCATGCGTCGTTCTGTCTCGATAGTATCTAATTATATTGAAATAGAAAAAATTCTGAATTAAAACTACGAAGAATTTTGATCCCCATTTTTTTTTTTTTTTTCATCTTCTTTGTTTTATACTTTTTTCAACTCTCCATACAGGAACTATTGCACATTACGGGACAGCTAATACGAGTCTCTGGAGAGAAATTATAAAAAGGCAACAAAGAAGCCTCATCATTCATACTCGGATTCTTGAAACTTTCTTCCTTATAAATGAGATAAGGATATAATGTACAGTTTGAAGAACTGAATAACAGTAAAATAAATTTAACCCGTCTACGTCGCTTGGATTCGCTCATTAATTTCTACAGACTGTATATATATATATAATATAATACTTGAAACGTTGGCATAGAAAATACGAAATTCCTGAAATTGCCTTCATTTTTTTTAACGATAAGACACAGCTACTGTGTATATGTCTGTGTACAGGCTTTATCTCTAAGAGGCAGCTCCGGCAATTTCACAGAACAAAAAAAAAACATTTTCACCAAACTCTCGTTCCTCGAAAACTCGCGTGGACAGTCAGATAAGCTCGGTGACACGATAGCGGGTTTTATTTGAAAAGGGAATAATAAAAATTAAAGAAGAATGAAAAAGAGTCGCACATTGTCAAGCTCTGGACTCGTCCCCGAGATTTTATTACGCAGTGTATGCGACACGTAGCTACATATTCAAGTTCAAGCAAATGTGAATGTTTGATTGAGGCAAGACCCGAACAATTTCATAATTACATTCGAAAACTTTTTCTAAGTAAAAAATCAAGAAAACACGAAGTTATCTCGAAATTTTCACAGAACAAAAAACTTAGGAACTGCTTAATTGATTTGTATGAAAATCAATGTCCACGAATTTTCGAATTGAAGTTTTTTCAACTTACCAGTCGAGTAAGTAAATTAAACCGTTATTACACAAGATTTCATGAAATTTTCAACCTTCCAAAAACTTTCACGTGACCGTGAAAATCTTCAATTACTTTAGAAGATTTTGGCAAATTTTAAACATTTCTTAAAAATATTTCCCTAGACCTGGACGGTTTTCAATGATTTCAAAAACATGTGATTACGAACTATTACGAATTTCAAAAATAGTAGATCCTACGGTTAGAATGTAGTAGGGTGGTCCTTACTTAGGGTGTTGATGATTTTTTTTCAGACCACCCTCCAAATCAACTATAAATAATTCAAAAACAATTTCCTAATTCTTTCAGATTTTTATATCAATTCTAACCCGTGCCTGTAAATGGATGGATATCACCATTTAAAATACACCCGTTTCAGATACATTCTCAGCATATAATTTATTGCAAGAGTGACGATGTTCGAATCAATCTGTAATTGCGAAGATTTAGTGAGTATTAGTGCTACTATCTGAGAAAAAAATCACATTATCGTACCAACCAATCTCGACGAATTGCACACCCTACAAATTTGACTTTTTCTTTTTATTTATAAAAAATGCAATTGTCTATATTACCTGGTACGATGATGTAAATTTTTTCTCAGATAGTAGCACTAATGCTCACTAGAACCTCACATTCGTGGATTTTTTCGAACATTATTACTCTTACAGTAAAATATATACTAAGAACATATCCGAAACACGAGTATTTTAAATTGGGAAATCCTTCCTCTTACAGTCACGGGTTACAGTTGATATAAAAATCTGAAAAAAATTGTGAATTGTTTTTGAATTATTTATAGTTGATTCGGTGGGGTGATCCGGAATAAATTCGTCACCATTCTAAATGAGGACCACCCTAGAATGTAGTAAAGAAAGTCGTTCGTGAAATGAAAATCTCTGACAGTGCTGGTGTACCCGGACTTTTTCTCTAAGTGTAAAAAAACACGTCACCAAGATGTCTGCGATATCGGTGCTTTTGCTGTCTTTCCGGCCTCCTGCGGTACGATTCCTCAGCCAATTGATCCAGAGGTTGATTTTTGGGGTAACTGGAGCTCGCTTCCCGGCGAGGAGCCGTCGCAGGAACCTCGCCATCAGGGAAAATCCTCGTGCGATCGTTCGTGCCCTGGGGTTTCGATTCCTTCGCAAAACATATTTCAAGATATCGTCGGCGAAACGAGAACGTAGCTGGCGATATGTCGGTGGGTTGTGCAATTTTCATTCCTGTTACGTACCGGGTCATGTCGTGGAAATGTCACATGGACGATTTGACATGCGTGTAAATTCGCCTGCAATTATGCAATTCAGGTTACACGGAGTCGGCCAATCTTGAATTGCATAAATGCAGGTAGATTTATGATGCGTGTTGATGACATTCATTGACCGCGAAATGGTTTTGCGCTTACAATCCACCCGGTTCAATTGAAATATTCTATCTAACCATGCCAGAAAATGTCTCCAACGAAGAAGCCGACGTATCTTAGTCCAGAAAATCGATTCAACTGATCGGTTGGTAACAAAAAATTATGTAATCACTAAAAAATGGTGATAAGATTCCCGAAAAAACCAGAGCAAATGTGACGAGTATCATAAAATTACTGCAAAAAGTTCAAAGAATTTATCAAATCGAACTTTTGACTTTCGACAAACTTAATTTTATCGGGGACGAGCTTCTGCGACTACGATACGATGTACCGTGAAATAGATTCACTCGCAAACCAACACCCTAATGTTTGTGACATTTTAACATCAACTTGTTTTCATTGGAACTAACGAACAAATTTTATTTGAGAATTTTGCTATCATTTTCAGCGAGAGCGTGGAACCTCCTCAAACTGCCTATACATATACGACATTTCCACGAAATATTCTGGTATATACCTATATCATGTAACACACACTGCATGTATCTTGGTTGGCAACGGATGTGAGATTTGAAAAAACATTTATTTCGTGTTACCCACATCTCCCGCTTTCGCAACGTGCGGAAACATTCGTCAAGTGCTTTCGGAGGACGTCGCTCTACAAGCACTTTCAAGATATGAAACGTAGGAATCGCGAGCTATCTCCTCTCGAGATGAGCTATAGCTGACTCTACTCACTCCTCGGTTCTCGTTCGACCCGCCCCAGATCCCGAGTTTCTACTTCAATTACACCCTGCACCGTGGTTTTCTCACAGGTTAAAGGAAATATTTGACACTACTATTATTCCTATTTCGGTCGAATTGAAGGAAATTCTCGCTTATCGAAATTTGCTGGTTATTATATAATCGTAAATTTAAACGACAAAGAATATCGAATCGCTCGATCGCTGTGAAAAAATAAGCTTATACCTACCATTGCATTTATTTCATACTAATACCAGCAAATGAACCAATTTTGATATTATTAATTTACTTGTGTACAAAATAATAAGCCTACATCGGATTATTAATTCAGACTTGACAAACACTTGAACGGGATTCTTTTCGCTCGTTCATATTCATATATCACATGTATAGGTAATATACAGCAATATTTCTTCTATAACAATAAAATAGAGATTCAAATTAATCTTGTTTTTCTCAGCCAAGGATGAAGCCCTGATTTACAACCTCATATCTAACATTGAAAAAAACTTTAAATTTTGCACTTTCTATGGGTCGCAGTCTTCTTTATGTCTCAACATAACAATTATAAAGTACGACAGGCTTGCTTGCGCAGACGCTCAGAGTCTGGACATAACAAAATATAAAATGATTCAAGATATTTTGGATAGTCACTGAAAAAAGTGTCTCGAAATATTTCTCATGAAAACGCTGATCCGATGACCATAAGTAACGTTCAGACGAAAATATTTACAAGAGAGTACACGGATCGATATAAAACCATAAAGCGCATAGTTTTCACTGTTTCTGGATAATTTCACTTCAGTCTCGTCTAATATATCGACTCGCGGCAGGAAATAAAATTGCACCGTACCTCAACAGTTTACGAAATTCTAGAAAAAAGAACATCAAAATATTAGGAATTTCTAAAATAATCGCAAACCTTTCGAATATCCTTAATTGCACGGGGTAATTTCATTACACGAGAAACATACTTATTCAAGACTTGACTCGAATGATTTCACTCTGACCAAAACTGGAATTCATTGAACTCGGCTTGACTGTAAGGTTCCATAAAATTAGTCGAACGTAGTAACGAATTTCTACATCGAAATTGGAATGCTCTTAGAGATCCCCAAAAGATTTCGTCAAGGGTTTCGAAAGAAGGTATAAAAATGATAAATTACCGAATACTCCCCAGAAATATTTTCAAGTTAAACTACTGACTTTTTGAAAGATCTCATAAAAATTGCTTGAATAAAGTTTTTTGCTTTCACCGATAGAATCGTTTATTTTTATACACGTATCTAAACTTCGTCCGCATAATTACCTAGGTTTTATTTGCTGATAGCTATGCGATTCTAACGTAAATTCAATAGAAGTAGTGCCTTTTAATACTCGATACATATTTCACACTAAAGCTGTGCGATTAATTGATAATCGTAAACTTCGATTTTTTTTCGATGAATCGATTAATCGTTGCTCCAATTATATTAATCAGGAATTCCGGATAATTCTTTTGCCGATCAATAAAATAATCGCATTTCCCTAATTTGTAGAACAAATGTTTTCTCTAAAATTTCCTGTGATTATCAGCTTATATATGTGCTGATCAAACTAATCAGTGTCAATATCGATTACACAGCCCTGAAAAATTTTGTCGAGAAACCGTCTAATAAACGATTTAGTATATTTCCGACATTTCCGTATTCTGGTGGATTCAATGCAATGGCGTTACCCATTTCTTTCAATCACGTTAGGATCGCGAAATATTTGATCGAAAAATGGCATTTTTGATGAAAATTACACTTTTTGACTCGCATTATCTGTCAAAGCCGCTTCATAAAGTACGGTGAAAAAATTTATGTTATGTGTTATAACCTATAGAATGAAACACTTTATTGTTTATTTTATCACCCTAAGAAATAGCCATAAAAATATATTTTAAACCCAAAAATTTCATATTTCTCACGTTCATCGAGATGTACGCATTTCTCCCTATTTTAAACGCTTCTTCAATGTGACAAGGTTACTTTCATTCGACTCAAATAACAACTTAAGTGTATACTTCCACATAAGAAACCAACATTTTTAACCTCTGGCATTATTGCAATGGATATGAGTGCTGCAATAGGGTGAAGAACATAACAGGCCAGCCCACCACCATACGTTGGAAATACATAAACTCGTTCATTTAGCAATTCCTTGAAAAAATTTTGCAGGGCTCTGATTATTTACATATATAACGATTGATCTAAGTAGATACGACATTCCTTTTTGACTGCGTGTCGTGCTTTCACAGGCTCCTGAAAATGCGGAGTGATGCTGCAGAGATGTAGTCAGTCATTGGTTGCACTAAAAAGTAATATTAGGGAAGAGACATATCTCCACGTTACAAAAGTGCACCACATTTTGCTGAAAAGCTTTTAGTACCAATAGCGCTATTCGCGGCGCTGCCATCGTTTGTTGCACTGCGCCTAATGGCTGGCAACACTAATAACATCGCGTTTTATTCCGGATGCAACAAACGCAACCAGCGCTGCGCGCGGTGCTATCGGTACTACGAACTTTGTACACAAATCTGTTCCACTTTTGCCATCCGACATAACAGGGAGATATGTCTGCTCCCTAATATGACTTCCTGGGTTGCACACACAGACTTCTACGCAGGTTTGGGCACTCCGAGCCCCTTACTATAGAACGTCGCGCGACCGTATCGAAGCCTGTGTTTCTTAGTTTGTGCACCAAAGACCGGAGCACTGCAATCTCGGAGGCCGCGGTTTGCAACAAAGAGGATACAATAAGTAGACCTCTCCCTCACTAGCGCCAGCGTCTAAAATTCAGAACATTGGCTTCACCGTGATCACGGTTTTAGAAACGAAGTTCGCAGACCTGTGTCGAAGACCATATATGATTGCACGTAATATCGACATGGGGAATAACTATGGAAAATATGAATAGAACAGTTTGAAAGCAAGTACGTACCCTGAATGAACTGTGAATTCTGCGAGGCGGTTCTGGCGAATACAATCGAACGTTCTTTTTGCGGAGGGTTGCCGCACAGGGAGCGCCACCCCCCGGCTTTCCCCAAGGATGATACTGCGCCAGCATTTTTTTCAGCTGAAAAGCACCAATTACGCCGTTAGATAATGACAAATGATCGGAAAAGGCGAAAGAAGAAACAACCGGAGATCAATAAATCGTGGGATATTCACAAGATCGTAGGAATTAAGTAATTTGCCCTGTCACAGACTTTCTTTTCTAATTCGACTGTTCCAATTTTCAACCCAAAGCGGCGGTACAAACATCCAGTGATATAGAAATAGAATACCTGCTGTTGGTCTCGACGCCTTTGACGCGAAAGCTCCTCTTTGCGCTGTTCCCACACCGCATTTCCTTCTTCGACGAGCCGACGTTCTCGCGATTTGCGCGCAGCCTCTTCAACTTCCGGTACGTACGAAGTCCCCGGATATTCCGGTGCCTCTTTCATCGCTGCTGTCAATGTTGAAACCCAAAATGTGTTTTGAAATTAATAAATAAGAAACTTATATTTTGTATGCAGATGTGCTAATTTTTTTTTTTTTTTTTTCTCCGTAAAGCCTTCCTCGCAAACTGGACACATTCAGATATGTTTTGTTGCACACTGTATTTCAATGGCGTTTACGGAAACTAATTTTAATTACTTTACGTTTTTTAACGAAGTCGTCTCGAAGATGGACGTACGGTTTTCATAGTTGGTATATCGTCAAATTTGAGCATAAAACAAGTGGTTAACTTGGCTGAACTGATTAGGGTCAGCTTAAGAACTTCCTGCCAGGATACATTTCCAGCTCATAAGACATTAACAAATAAAATTAATTTTTTTTCTCATTCTCCTATTCAAATAAATCTACAACTACAAAACCGTATTTTGTCACTTCTAAGGTCACAAAAGTCCCGTCGGCTGAGACCAAAATCATCCACATTCGTCTACTGGTTAGAACCAGATGTTGAACAAAAAATTAATCCCATAGCACACCCACGCACACACATACACAGCATGCGTCCGAAAGTAGTCGGAGGTAATTCTCTAGACCTTGAAGTGTCGGAATCTAGTGAAAAATCAGCTTTTATTTTCGGGCTGATTATAATGATATCTCGATGGTAGCTGAACGTTTCTCTTTCTTCAAAAAAAATAGTAATGAGAAGTTAAAAGCCAGTTTCCTACGAACTTTCCTGTATAATTTTAGCTGGTTGTTACAAATTAGCCACTGTTTCTAGCCTAAAATAATTGAAAAAGTAATTTTTTTCGTACAATCTACAATTGCGCAATTGTTCTACAAAATTTCAATGGTTTCTAAATGGAAAATTGAAAGTGACACGAATACATACACAAAATCTTAACGGCGAGCATAAACTTCTAGCTAATGAATGTTTAGTTTATTTATTTACTTCGAACGCCTCAGAAGTGTCATCGCACAAGTGTTTATCATGAGAAAGGTATTTTTGGCCGAGAAATTTTTTTTATAATCTCACGATTATTTCAATCATTTATCTCAAAAACAGTGAAGTTACCACTTTATAACTTTTTCCACTAATATTGCAGGCTGTCCAATGTATCCGGGTTTTTTTCAAGTCTACTCGATGGAAAAAATAATTCTCTCCTGTTATTTCTAATTGAAATTGCTTCAGCGAAATGACGGCTAGAATCGCATAAAAAAGCTCATAGAAATGCGAACTTGTCTATCTCATAATATATCAATTGAACAAAAAATATTTCCAAATTATCTAGTGAAAGTTTTCTTAGCTTGGAAACTTCACGACAACTTCAATCAAATTATAATAATACTAGTTATAGAACTAAAAATCTGGTCCAGTTAACCACAAAAGCCTTATTACACGCCTTATATTGAGACAGCGACATTTGCAAACTTATTTATATACCGTCGTCTTACTACGAATTCATAGCCTCACAATAGGTTGTATAGGACATTTGTCAGATATAACCTACCCTGTATAGTAACACGTTATATCTTATTGTACATCATTCGGATGTTACGGCCTCTAAATCCTTGGGAATTATACGAAGTGAGCTCTTAGGTATGCGTAATGTCAGCCATCAACCGCTAGATTCACTGATTAAATTAGATACGGCAGCGTTGATGGTAAATTTATTCATTATTTTAGATTATCAGCTCTACTTGGTCCCCGTATTTTTTCATATTGCATTACCAATTTCGCGGAAGATATATGGATGGATAGTTTACCCTACCAATAGGCGAGTGGCAACTGCATTGCTTCTGTATAATTACAAATATTTACACGCATCAATCCTATAAGTTCAATCTACCGGGCTATTTTATGGAACCGATGGACAATATGACATACGGTAAACCCTCCTGCATTTATACAACTCCGAGTACGTTTAACCTATCGGAATTTGTATCGTGGTCCGTGATTGGAGAGAATGATGAGTCGGCCAATCATGAACAATGATATCAATATCGATGGATAGATGTACTTACAATTGCCGAAACGCAGGCGGATGTCAGTAAAATGTACGCCGAATTGCATTAATGCAGGCGGATTTGCCCTACATTAAATTGATCGTGGAACATTCCCACGGAATATCGCGGTATAAAGCGAACCGTGCGTAAATCAACGATTAGGAATAAAACGAAAATCCGGAAAATGACTAATCGTCTCAGCCCTTTGAATCAGGAAACCCCACGAGCTATCAGCGGAAAATCTTATTACACCATGCAGAAATAGACTTTATATGAGACTCGTGAGGAGCATGTATATGGGGACACCACATGCCTCGCAAAGGGCAAAATTATTGACTTTCCCTTGCCAATGACTCAAGAATTGATACTATTTTCTCAACACCTTGACTATAAATTCCAAGCAAAACTTAATCGCTGCAACCATTTTGTAAAATATCTTTTTAATCTAATTATTTTCTAACAACTTAAAATCTAATATTTGGCAAAAATTTTTCCGGTCAAAATTTTGTTCCTGTACTCTGTACAATATCTTCAAATATTGTATTCAATAAGAACACCTCGTAAGATTGTGCTAATATCGAAAACTTTTGAAGTAATGGCACCACGATTTTGTCCACTCGGAGCCTTGTTCGTTTTCACAATTAGATACTAATAATAATGATAAGTTTATTTATCTTTCATCGTACACATTTGACAAAGGGGGTACCTGCCGTATCTGTATGACCTTTTTATAGACGTTACTAGTTTTGTGTTTTTACCCATTTTACGGTTTACATTATAATTTATCCATATTATGGTACGGACAAATCCGAGAGAAAACAAAATATATGCCAATAGAATAAAAGATAACAGAAGTAGAATCTGTTAATAAATTATTAGATACTATAATATACTAATGAATTAGAATTTCGAAAACCTGGTTTTTTGAAACACTTTATTTCGAATGAATTTTTGCACAGCTCCGCCACTATTTTTTCGTACAATCTACCACTAAAGCATAAATCGTACAAACCAGTTAAAAGCCTGGACCGTCGAAGGTTGCGGAATGCATGATTCTGCGAAGCCGTTGAAACGTAGGAGCACAATACTCTAAAGGCGCAATACTTACCTGATTATCAAATTCTCGAATCGCAATCCAAAGATCTGCAATGAAACCGTCCTGCTCGGACTTCGTAACTTGCCAACTTTTGCTTCGACTGCATCTACTGAAAATGAGGTCAAATATGAAATTCGCACTGTATACGAAACGTTCATAGAGATAATAATCACCGGATATGTCCAGCAAAGACTGGGCTACATTCTGCAATTTTTGATTCCACTGCTCACCGGGCGTCTTGAACACGCGACTGCCAAACCCGTAGCTTCAGGACGACGTCGACAACCCCGAGACTGGCTCGGCGACGTCGCCTGCCGTCGCACTAGCAGCCTTTGCTTCTGTGTAGATCTTCACAGTTGAACGAACACCATCATACCCCCGGGTCTTTTCAACGATCAAGAGGGTTAATAATATGCTTAGGTACGACATACCTATACGTTTCATCACCGACCTTCAACGTCCCACATCGTGACCAGAAATCAAGTAAAGGTGACACGATCACGAAATCATTGAAAACGATACATGTTAACACTCAAATATATCAAAATTTACGACTCTACTATATTTTCGTTCCTGTAAACCTTTAGACCAAGTCACCGACCAAATAATACAGAGAAAAATATTGATATTCTGATTTTAACTCGAGATCCAATGGAGAACTATTCTCGACGGAATTATGTTAAATAACGAACATATTTTTGAATACTGGTAGGTATCACCGAAAACAAGGCTCTCGTTGTGTGTTTGATAAAGATTATAAATTTCACAACAAAATAATATCAGTACACTGAGTGGTCCGAAAATATATTCAATCTTGAAACTGAAAAGTGAGGTTATGTTTGCGTGATTTGTGCACAATTTCAGCGACAGGGGATTACAACATTAATTCGCTGATTAGTTGAAACCATCATTACTATAAGAATCATTGGTAGCGTTACTTACGTATTTTCACACTAATAAAATGCTTAGAATTTTATACAGAGAAATATTGTTGACTTGACTCGGTGTATATGTATTACAATTTTCATCTAACGATATCGATTGAAGGTGACAAAGAACTTTTTATTACATATTTACAACCTCCCTATTTTTTCAATTTGTTCGATACTGCGATACTTTGTTGATTTTTAAGAATAGAGTGTTATCTTTCATGCGTCTTCTAACGCTGTACGAATTTAAGATTCAAATTATTAATCACATACGTATGTTGTGAGTTGAGAATAACGAATCAAAGAAATAATAATAATAAAGTCCAATTTTGTAAAAAGTCCGTTCAGAAATTTTTGTAATCTATTAGCGATCGTTATTAGGCTACAATTTCATGCAGTGCGGCTGCCGATCAAATTTGAAAAAATATATAAAAAATTAAAGAGTAAAAATTGCCGAGCAAGGTTGATCTACGTTGGACGTTATAATGAAACCAGACGATGCACAACGACTAACTAAACGGGTCATAAAAAGTCAAGAGAAGAAGTAAAATAATTTTCCACTGCTTAATATGAGAAATAATTTATTTCTATAGATCGCGATATTGCCAGAGTGAAATATATTTTGTAATTGTAATATTCGGCGCGTGAATTCGCCTCGAGGTACAAATAGAGGAAGCGAGATGCTATTTCGACGTGGTTGAATCCGTTTCGTGCGCAGGCAATTAAATGGTAATTTAAGGACGGATGAGGGCTGCAGACTCATCTCGCCGAGATTGTATTCCCCCATTGCAACCGAGCCCTGGAGCAGGAATTCCTGGCTATTAGCACTCTGTGACAATTTATAATTACTATATAGGTATACCTTCATAATGGAGGTACACAACGAAAAAGGCGCGCCGCATAACAATTTTATTAATTTTCATACTTCCAGTTGGTAAACATATTGTGTATGTTACTTCATGTTTTATAATCATTGTGATTATAACTAATTCATTCAATTATTGACAAAATTGGTGTACATATTAAATAACTGGTTTTCGTAGATCTTCTAAATTCCGAGCAAATATTTAAAAATCAGATGGCATTCTTTCTTTGGTGTAATGTATCATTATGCCTAATTATAATCTCTGTAAACACGGAATAATATCATTAAGCTGCAGCCTTTCAATCCCTCGATCCAGGGCCGCGTTTAGATTTATTTAAAAAAATAGCCTCTTAAATAGGCAGAGCACACAAGAGTCCAACATGAAGCTCAAACGCAACCCTGTAAAAGCTCAATAAGTGAATAACCTAGGAAGGCTATCCAGGTCATTCTCGGTGTATTACAAATCCTACTAGGATATATGAGCCTGCGGAAAAGAAGAAATTAGGTGCAAATCCCCAAAGTGTCGAGAAGTACCTGAATAGCAGCTTGCAACAATTGTAAGACGGGTCACGTCGTTCAGGCGCGAAACCGGTTATCTGAGGTTTGTACCCATCCTCAGTCCGGATAGACCTAGGCAAGGTTTTCTGCAGTTTGCCTGTCCCCTGTGCGAATAGAGGTGTTTCTGTTGAATGTCTTAAGACAACTACAGACGTATAACAACGGTCACCAACTCAACTCTCACTTACCCCGTAAAAGCTATCCACTTATGGATACATACCCGAAAGGGTATGGAGGGACTGGTTGTGATTGTTGTTGTGATTATTATTATTATTACTATTAGGTATACATAGGTATATATACACGTTCGTAATGCTTCAAGTGACAAGAATATAAGAAAGGCACGTATCGACATGTATTGATTATTCGGCGATTAATTATAGCTTGCATGACTGGAAGGAACCCTGCACTATAAAACTGGGCCGGAAGATGAGCCAAAGTCGCGAATTGTAACAAATGAATAATTCAGAAATATATACGTCACGCCTATACACAGAGTTAAATATATCTTCAGTCAACGTCCACAAATATAAGGTATTTTTGATAAACGCACATTTACACCATTAATTAATACATACACTGGAAAAAAACCTTCAAACATGAGTTTTTTTTTTTTATTCAACATTCTACTACAACTCACATGTACAATTTGAGTCGCATTCAAAAATATCCTATATACTGTGAATGTATGTACAATATTTAATAAGCAAAACTTCGTTAAAGATGTTGAACAATGCGATACATAACAATGCGGAAATTTTTATCTCCGTGATACACTCTATATATCATCAAACTAATATCCAAACGTGACACAATCTTGTCTGGAAATTTCTCTTCAAGTGGAGGTCTAGTGAAGTGACTAACGGTCCACGCGAACACCATAATTTATGTGTGGCTTCACTGTAGTGAAATTTTTGCACGGATACTTACCGTTTTTCTAAAGAAATCAATGCATCCAAATTTTTATACCCTACTTTATGGCAATGGATTGAAAAATTGTCAAGTCCATTTTATTTCTGTTTAATCTAAAATTTACAAATTCCTCACAGTTTATGTATACAGTACGCAAATACCTATACATCCGCTTCTCATATGAGCTCTCCAACGTTATCTACATACGTGCAAATTTGGTTTTAATTTGAAGCTGTCTCATAACCAGTCGTGTATACTTATTTGGAAGCTCGAGCCCGATGAAATTGATTGCAGTATTGAAAAACGTACATCTCATATATGAACAAGTTTCACTTGCAATTAATGTGGGTCAGGTATTCAATTAAATACGTATGTGTAAACGAGACAAATTTGAATCATGTATTATTTTATCTGAGAATTGTTATAATTAAAGAACGAATTTACCGCACCGTTTGATAAACTTAATCTCAAAAAAGTAATCGGCTAAAGAGCTTAAACTCTCAGGTCATATGAGACTAACTGCAGTCACGTCAAAAATGTGACAAAATAGTCGTTTATGAAGAGCAATCAGGCTTATTGTGAATCTTATTCTAAAAAACTCCCGGTGACTCTGTTTCTTTCTGATGTAAAATCAGTGTTTTAAAATTCCTTGTATGCCGCGAGCACTTTTTTAGTTACCTAGATGTAACTATATTGGTTTCAGGATTGTTTTTAGAAATTTATCCTGAAGTTAAATCATGTCAATCGTAGAGAAATTACTAAATCTTTTGTTCTCGATGCTTCGTGGGGGTAATGGCACTGCTCTACAGTTACCGACTCGCCAATGCGCTTACAATTTAAAGAGGATGGGATAGAATGGAGACTAAGGGCATGTTCCGTTTTCACTTCCAGTCCTGGCAGCACTGCAAGCACGTTCCTTTATACGGGCACGACAGAGTTGCCACTATTAAAGAAATTTGTTCAGATTTTAAGAATTTCGATCTGTCGCTAAGAAATAAGAAAAAGAAAAGTATCGTTAAGAAATTTTCAAAGTGGCAAAGAAAATGTCACGTATCTTAACAACTTTTGATATGTGACTATCTTATCGCTCGGTATGCAGCATTTGATGGGACCACTGTTCCGTACAGATCTGTACAATATAGGCTGGGACCTTAAGCCAACGCTCCATGTATGCGTTGAGTTCCGGCAAACGCATGCGGAAGGCGACTCCATGCACGCGGCAGACTTTAGCGCCACGCCACGTACGGAAATCGAAGATGCGTCGTAAAAATGTATATAAACGATAGCTACATAACCTAAAAGAAAGGAATACTCTATCGCATAATTCCGATCGGTTTCTCACGTAATGAATTACAAGTTCATTCACGTCATCACAATTATATTCCATAGTGGAATCTTTTGTTGATGTTATTGATGGTTTGTTTTCATAAACTGTTTTATACGCCATAACCTACGCCGCGTTGACTATTATTCGAGCCATGATTTGAGCTTTGCCAGATTCCGAATGGCCCCGAAGGTTCTCGACTTTAGCCGAATGACGTGCGGTACTGCGGAAAAATTAAAATATTTTGATCTCAACGCAGTGCGGTGCGGCATGCCGGAGGTTACCGCTGCCGGACTTGCGCCGGGCACCTGATTGGTCACCGCAGCATTTGCCGGAGCTCAACGCATACATGGAGTATTCGCTTAAGGGTGGAACTAATTTGGTGAATGCGACGGAATGTGTCACCGGAAATAGGGAGTAGCGCACGCTATTCAAATTTTTGATGTGTAACATGTTAACGCTCGGTATATTTTATGAATTTAAATTTTTTTTAAATTTGCGCGTTCGCCAGGTTAGATGTTACACATCATTGGCGACTACAGTAAGACTCGCGCAATTTTTTTCTTCTTGTTTATGCACTTTTATATAATTATTTGTACATCTAGATTATATTGCACAGGACAAACGTATACATGGATGTACAACATACCATCCATGGGCATCAAATTTAATCACGAATTAGGTCCTGATACTTAAGAAATTTCGTGGGCCCGTACTGAGAAATTAATATTCACAGAATGGCAACACTGGCGTCACAGTTCCCTGTGAAACTCTTAGGAACGTCATGAAATCTGCCCGCTAAATGACGTAAACGTACTGTAGTTACTCAGGAAGTAAGAGAGAAAGAGATGAAACTCCGGAAAACAAAGTTGGCCCAGATTTCAGCGCAGAATTAGTAGTACTGATTTTCGACACTCGGTACCGCAGTGTTCTTTGGTCCTTCAAATGTTATGATCATTGGGTGTTGACCAGATTTTGTTGAGAGCTGATAACTAACTAAATGGCCGTACGCTAGCATCTACTATGTAAACGTTGTTTTGGTTTATATTCTTCCAAATCATCAACAATTTCGTTCTTAAAATACAGTCGAGACATCGGCGCACAGCCGGATGACTGTTAGACAAAAATACATATAGTTGTCGGTACACCGACCTGTTCAAAACGGGGTTATCATTGCCGGGTATCACAAGAAGACGATTAAAAGAAGGCTTATTAGCACCATCGGAACCACAGATGGGAACTATGCAACTCACGAATCGCAAGCAAACATCAACAGAAATAAAATCCACTGTGAACCAGTCGATCAACTCTCGACTGCGCTTGTCGGGCAGCGTTTGGCTAGGTTCACGTAGGCGCGGCGGCGCAGAGCGCGGTCAGGCGGCAACCAATCAAAATGCTTAAAATCTAATAAACAATATATTTCAAGCATTTTTATTGGTTACCACTTAATCACGCTCATGTGAACTTAGGTTTTTACTGCCACTGCTCCTGAAATATAGTAATACTGGAGCGCACAACGTGCACAAAAGACGTGTCGCCACTCTATGTCCATTATCAGTAAGCCCACATGCAAAGATTGAACAAAAATATAAATATGCTCTTCCAGTGGCGAAAGAGAAATGGTGTCCTCCCCCTTCTAACTCTTTCTTTGCCGATCAAACACGAATATCTGTGAAAGACAGTATCCTCTCAATGTTCTATTATATATCTATTAAATATATATATTCATATCAATGATGCGTAAGCTTTGATAATAGTCAAAGTAACTTACTTTAAGTAAGTGATACTCCACATGGTCGGTAAGGTCGGGTTATAGCAACCTCTAAGGGTTGCTATTTCATGAGCAGTAAAAAGCAGCAGCAGCAACAGTTTTCCCCTATCACTTCTGGCGCAAGTTTCTGCTGCTCGCAGTTCAGTTTCTCGAGCGACAAGCCACAAGATCACAAGAAGCCACGACCTATTTCATGAGCAGCGCTGCTGCTGCGTAAAATTATCAGACTGATGCTAGTGAAAACTATTAAGTTACTAAACCACTGCTGCTTTTTACTACTCATGAAATAGCACCCTAAGGCTGGGATTTCATGGGCAGCAAAAAGTAGATGCAGCAGCAGCAATTCACTGAAAGTTACTAGCACTTCCTGCGCAAGTTTTTGCTGCTTGAAGTTCATTCATCCGAACAGCATAGCAGCAAACATAAGACATTGTATGAGCAGCGTTGCTAATGCGTCAAATCACCAAACAGATGCTAGTAACATTTAGTAAGTTACTAAACTGCTGCTGCCTTTTGCTGCCCATGAAATGCCAGCCTTAAGCTGGGTTCACCTAGGCCCGGCGGTACAATTGAGGGGTAACCAATCAAACTGCCTAAAATATAGTGTTCACTAGATTTCATGTATTTCAATTGGTTAACGCTCAACCGCGCTCCGTGTCACCGCGCCTATGTAAACCCAGCTCCAAAAGACCTGGGGTATGTTCCGATATATACTGCGAGCACTGTAAGGTGTGACGTCAATTTAGGCCATGTTCGAAAATTGACTGACAGTACTGTCAGCAATCTTTCATCTCTTTTGCGTTTCCAAGTTCGTGAATAGCTCCGACTCTGTCCTAGGCGATTTTCAGTACTGTCAGTCAATTTACGAACACGGCCTTAGTATACTGCGAAGCCGTTCCTTTATAGTTAGCTATACTGGTTACTGTTTAAAACGGAACGCAGTACAGTATACTGTGATCGACATTTTTTGGCGTTACTTTCATTTCATACACAATATTTGTTTCACACTGCAAAAACACAATTTCTTCAAATTTTCCCTTTTTGTTTTTAACGGCCGATATTTTTAAATGACAATATTTAATAATAATAATTATCAATAGTAGAAGCTGTTAAATTTCTGAACGCTGTGGATCACGTGATCAAAGCACTGAGAGCACCTTATCTCGAAAACACCAGTGTTCACAGTAGAAAAATGGCGACAATTTATGACGTCATATATTTCCCTAGGATACTGCGACTGTAAACTGTCAGTCTATAACGGAACGAATTTATCCCCAGTAAGAGCACTGAACAGTGCTCGCAGTGTATATCGAAACATACCCCTGGTCCCTTCATTTTTCAACACTGATCTCTTTTTCAATCATTTTCATTTGACCCAGAGGTAAGGAAATGTCATGAATTCTACGAACTCCCAATAGTTTCGTATAATCCATGCTCTTTCTTCATTTACGCATTAAATGAAAATGTATTGGGGTGTTCTTATTCAGAATAGTGTATAGAATGGGGTGGTTAATCCCTTTCTTGTGTTTGAGATACGTGGACTTCGATATTTGGAGATCAACGTCGAAATCGACCAGGATACCCTGTTTCTCATTTTCTCGTTAAATGACTCGTAGATCACAGCATTGAAGTTTACTAAAAACAGCCAGTCAGCTACGAATAGTCTTCTAAAGCAACTAAAAGGGCACAACTAGTGCGAGGGTAATGGCAGTGCCCTACACTTACCAATTCGCTTATGGGACTTACCCGAGCTCATGAACGTCCGTTAAACCGGACGTTCTTGAATTCGAGGATTACAATGTTATTTGGGTCGGTAACTGTAAGAACTTTCTGTACTTAAGTATTCCCTTAGCATCCCTCGCCTAGTTGCTTCGAGCTATGCTCCAGTTCAAAATACTCCATTCAGCTGACTGTCCTTAGCAGTCTTCAGCAACAATCTTCAGTCAACGATTACGGTGAAACAAATTGAAACATGTGACTACGTATATATTTAAAATGATTAACTATATTTCTCACCCCGTGGTGACATATATGTTATAGTTGCGGCAGCAAATTTTTACTTATTAATTTATTTGAATTTCAGGTTACAAATTAACGATATGATACAAAAATAATAATATCATTATAGTAAATAACAATATAATTTGAGAAATATTTAGAAATCACTTTGCCGAGGTTCATCGTGCTATAATTTGAATCAGAAATTATACGACAAACGGCAAAAGTCTTCGTAATCCGGATCTTTTTCCACTTAATCGTAACCTTTTCCATTTTGAGCAGCTATTACTTTGTTCAGCAGATTTGTACAGTTCATATTACTTGGTCAGATGGCGAGCGCGGGCATGTGTCGAATTTCAAAAATAGTTAAACTGCTTCCATGTGTATGTGCCGCGTGATTACATACACCTTTAAAACCAGCACTAAGCGCTAGGGGGTAAGGTTAGCTGTTCTTCGATTCGTTTCAGCATACACCGCTGCTGTACATACCTATACTATAACTGCATTATACGAAGAAAATCGGTGTCGTAAGTTGTTGGGAGTCGTGAAGTAAAGTACGAAATCACGAAATCTCGCCACCACATCCGCCCACAGATTATCCATACATACATATACATCTTTAAAAGGATAGAGTTAATTCGCCGTCGTCTCATTGGCTGAATGGGTAGAACGGAAAATAATTATTTTTACTGAATTGGGCGTGTAAGCTTCTCCAGTCTTCGCTAATGACAACGAATTAATCGTTACTATAAGTTGTCTGTTTGTATACTATCTACTAGGTAAGTAACCCAATATCTATATACCGCTTATAGGTATAACCTGTAGTGTACAAACATATTTGTAAGCCAGATATTTTTCGTGGATTACGTAGTTTCACAAATATTTCTTTGAATACGCAAATCGCGATTGTTGCTAGATGATAAGAATGGCAGTGTACGTTTATGTAAAACGACTGGGTGGGACGCGTACCGCAGTGTATAATACGTATAATGTGAGATCATGTGCGAGAAGTAAAAATCGTCTGAGCAGTTTTGTGTATCCGTGAATCCCGTTCTAATTGCAGAAACAACGAAGAGGCGAATATAACGAGTGTCAGGGTGCTGGAGCCAAATTCTCCAGTCCCACCTCAGTTTCTAATCCATATATTATCTTCTTCTTTCAAGTATCACACCAAACAAATTATGCCAGGGTAAGCAATGCTGTGTTGCCTATTTTTAGCATTGACTTCATCCAATTTCATAGACTTAACATACACTAAACCTTATCACATCCAGTTTAATTACATATATATCGCTTAAATCAATTTAAAAAATGAATTACACATCAAGTGAACACGCCTTATTCACATTTTGTAGTAACTTTTCATAAATCCCTAATAAAATTGCTTCATGACATGTTGAATCCACCCAAATGTTTCGTAACATTTTTTACTCCGATATCTCGGCATGGAATTTATGTATTATTCTGTACACTCCCATTCATTGTTGTATTAATAAAATTGTATGAACTTATTAATCTGTGCTACTTGAACATTTCAGTACACGATAGCTCCAGATATTAATTGATATATTTACATTTGCCGCGTCAGATGCAGTTCTGATTCATGTTACCAAAGTACCGATCCATTGATCCAGCTTGATCATGAATCCAAGTGGTCGTTAAAATCCGAAGTTCTCATAACAAATGAATATATGTCAATGGAATATTTAACCGTTTGTTAATCATTTCGTAACCTTGGATAGCTTACAAAGTCTCATTTACTCCAGAGAAACTTATTTCATCGAAGGTTAATGGTATTTTATATTCAGAAGTATTATTTGACATTGTTCATGTGTTTTAAACTATGCGCATTTCATCACGATTGGGTATTCATATTGTTTTTATAATAACATGTCAACTGTACAAACATATTTTAGAATTAAACAGAAACAACTTGATTTTTTAACCTTCGATACGCTTTACAATTTTACTGTTTGACGCCGAATATACTTTTCTGCTGTGTGATGTAACTCAATTCTATTGCATTACTCACATGATGATTATATTGAAGCCCGTTAGTCAGCTGTGCTTAATCAGCATTAATTATTACACCGAGTGGCAAGTAGGTGTATAACTAAAACAGATTCTATTTGAGGAATAATATTTGGCACCTGTATTAGAAAAGCTGACGATCCACTTCTTATCTACCCTGAAGTTTTATCTATTATATCAAACAGAGACGACTACGAGATAACATATCAATCCATACATACCCGAACAACTGAATCGTTCTTTGGTTAAGTAAAAAGAATGGTGTTTAATAAGGATGGAAAAGCTTGAATGCTAAATTGTGGTTTGATTAAAGTTTTTTTATTGTCAATTACGAAGTTTCGATGTGCTACATTGAATTTTTAAGACTTCAGAATGGCCCGAAACAGTGATACTCTTCCATTTCCTACGTCTATATCAATACAGTCATTAGATCACAGCAAATTATATAATAGGCGTGCACAATCCCGCGAAAATTTAGTTGAGAAAGAAATTACCAATGACTCGAACAGCAATCAATCTACTTTTGTATATGACTACGAAGAATTGGCTGAATGGAAGGGTTTTGATAAACCTCCTAAACTCCCGCCAAGGAATTTTAAAAATGCTTACTGTGACACTAATGACCTTAAAAAACAAACAACAAACAAGACAGGGTATATAGAAAAAGAATTATACTCATTAACTATTCTATTAACTGATTTTAATCGTCAACTTCATGCAATCACTGAATATTCTGTAACCAAATTCAGTGACATCATTGGTCCATTAAACTTTGATACAGAATGATGTTATATGTCCAAGACAGCAAATTTCTCTCCATCATTAATATCATTCATTTTATTACAGAGTCACAGGGATGTCTCTGGATGACATGTTCTGCTCCCGCTGTCGCGAGGGATTCGAGCCGCACGAGAAGATTGTCAATTCTCGCGGAGAATTGTGGCATCCGCAATGTTTTGTGTGAGTAACACTTTGGAATGGAATTGAAACTATAAAACCACCGGAATGTTTATCAATGGTTGAAGTTTTAGTCTCCAGCAAAGTTATGATAGAATTATTTAAATTGAGAATTTTTCCAAACGATCAATTCACATATAATGATCACAAACTATTTTGATTCTTGATATAATATATACAGATTTTCCTTTTCACAGTTGTGCACAGTGCTTTCGCCCTTTTCCCGAGGGTATTTTCTATGAGTTTGAAGGAAGAAAGTATTGCGAACATGATTTTCATGTTCTATTCGCCCCTTGCTGTGGCAAGTGTGGTAAGTTGTATACATAAGATTCATTATAAGGTTTTGTTATATGTCAGATATTTTCCGTTAGTTCGGCCACTTGTTCCTGGATCGTCAAGTCAAGAGTGATACGACTAACATTATTGAAAACAGTTCCTTGAGTTTCGTTCAGATAAACATTCAACTAGATCCATTCTAGAGGCAAATTCAATTTCAGGTGAATTTGTCATTGGAAGAGTAATCAAAGCCATGAATGCTAACTGGCATCCTGGCTGCTTCCGTTGTGAGGAGTGTAGCGGTGAACTAGCAGAGACTGGTTTCATGAAATGCCAAGGAAGAGCATTGTGTCATACCTGTAACGCTCGAATAAAAGCTGGGGCTCTTGGAAAGCATATCTGCCATCAATGCCAGTAAGTATTTATTTTTTAGAATTTTCTTGTTATTCAGATAGTTTAAAAATAACTAGAATATGTATATTGTAGTATAATTTTCTACTAATCATTGACTAAATAATATTTCTATCTATAGTGGAATAATCGACGACAAACCGCTGCGTTTCCGTGGTGAAGTATATCATCCCTACCATTTCAACTGCACGGCTTGCGGGATTGAGTTGAATGCTGATGCCAGAGAAGTTAGGTCCAGGCCTGGATTTGCGGCTAATGAGATGGTATTTTGGCATTGAATTTTTTTCTTTTCATACGTAAGCCACAGCTGAACAGCTGTGTTTCATATCGATACTCGTATGTTGTCACTACCCTATATTGACTGACAACAAAATAAAGCCCTTCAAAGTCGGCCTGGCGCATGTCTCATTTGTTTTCATATTTTTTACATCAATTATAACATTAGAGCTATCTGCTGAGATAAATGCCTACTTTTAATTTCCTGATTTAAAGATGCTACAACATTAACATACCTGCTTGATATAAATGCATACATCATGTATTTTACAGAATGAACTATATTGTCTGAGATGTCACGACAAAATGGGAATACCGATCTGCGGAGCTTGCCGGCGTCCGATAGAAGAAAGAGTTGTCACTGCCTTGGGAAAACATTGGCACGTGGAACACTTTGTTTGTGCAAAGTGCGAGAAGCCATTCTTAGGTCATCGTCACTACGAGAAAAAGGGCCTTGCTTACTGTGAGACTCATTATCACCAGCTCTTTGGAAACCTATGTTTTGTTTGCAACCAAGTAATTGCTGGAGATGGTAAGTTTTTATTGTTTTTTTACAACTTGGTAAAGATTTCGAATATCATACAGTGGTCACTTTGATTCTTTGATTACTCCTAAGTCGTTTCCTTATTTATTGACCCAATCTTTCTTTGATTGGATTACTTCAGCATGAGTGCCTATCGTTTATAACATTTAGTAGATAGCACCTTGTTCTAATTTCCAGTAAAATTTTCAACTAGTCTGCAGTGGATACTTTCCAATAATTACCAGCAATTAAATTTTTGCCAATCAAATACTAGAAAAGTATTAGACAATTGAATTTCACTTACAATTCGTTGCAAAATAGTAGAATAATTACTATCAAACTTTGTCTTCTTGCAAATTAGTGAAAGCACTTTTTCTTATTGCAAATTACGAGAGTCTAGTACTATATTATTATACCTAAATAACAAATTGAACCATAACTTTACGAGGAGTATTATTCGAATAAATGTCACAATAATTTATATTTATGTTAATCTTCTGATTAGTAAATTGCTGCAGTTTACTTTCATCATAGTTTAATAAAATTCGCAGCAACAGAATTACATTTATAATTCGACAAGCCTCATATGTTTATAATTAAAATTAAGTTGTAAGTTTTTTACAAATCATTCTTTATTCCATTTTATTTGCAGTTTTTACGGCATTAAACAAAGCATGGTGCGTACATCATTTTGCTTGCGCATTTTGTGACCAAAAGATGAACCAAAAGACAAAATTCTTCGAATTTGACTTAAAACCCGCTTGCAAGAAATGCTACGAGAAATTTCCCCAGGAATTGAAAAGGCGTATGCGTCGTATGTACGATTTAAATCCAAAAAAAATACCTGCCTAAACAAATAATAAAATACTTTTACCAGATGTGTTTAAAAAAAAGTACATGTATGTTTATATATTTATTGTGCTTAGCAATTGCCGTTTAAAATTACATTAGACAAAGATCATTCTTTGAAGAAGTAATCAAAGTAAAACGTAACATTGATTAAATTTGTCCCCAAGACTACAAAAATATTTTATATAACTGACTTTATTTTTAAGTAAATATTTATCACGTAATGGAAAAATATTACTTGGCCAACTAACGCGCATCTTCTAATTATTCGATATGTACTGTTCGCATTCTGATATTCGGATTTTTCCAAGTATACCTAGAGGATGAACAACCATTTCGATCTAATATTGAAGCATTCTCAAATGTTCGTGCCTTACACCTAGCTTAGGAATAGAAAAAGTATCGCTTATCATAATTCGCAGTAATTATCTTACATTTGACTGACGAGTTATTAATGCATCATAATATACTACACAAATAATTATACAAACAGAAATTTTACACGTATACAGTATCCACACAATATACATTATAATGCTGATCTGTGAATATTTTCATCACTTTATAGTGGGAGTCCTTAGTAAATTTTTAATGGTGCTTTTCTATAAATCAAATTGTTATGTTGCACGTTGTAACAACATATATATATGTATAAGAAAAATGAATATTACCTATTTTGTAATACACTTTCAAGTCAAGTATATTATGTAATATTACTGCTTCGGAAAACTAAACAATTTTACATTATTGTATTAACAAATTGTTTGAAAAAAAATATATATTATATGTGTAATCTCGAAAACCGACCTGTCTTATTTTCCGTTTTACTTGACCTGGTGTATGAGATAAGTATAATGGAGGGTAGGTCACGCTTAGAGATAAGCCACCAATAAGAAAAAAAGATAACAGAAAAAAATTGTAGTACCTACATAAATGCGTTATTGCTTGGCGGCCATATAACAACTTGAGTATACGTTCCCGCAATACGTTGGTCTGATAAAATGAGTCTACGGTACACACACGTACGCAGAATATTCACTTTCAAGTTACACCATTTAAAATCGATATTAAAACTTTCCGAAAAAGCATAGCTAGTATCTTTTTATCTGATAGCAGAGCAATATCCAAACGGTATCTGTCAGGAGTGGCTGATAAGGTATCAGTTGCGAAGACTGGTAACCAATTTATAGTCATATTACTGTACTCTGCCAAGGAATTCGTGCTCATGTTCTTTTATGGAAAACGTTTTTAGTGTCCAGACAACTTAACGTATACTTTTACAACAAGAAAGAAAAACAGGATTTGTATAGTGATTACAGCGTATGGATTATTGTGTTCAAATAAAACTGTAAGTCTACATTTTTCTGTACGCATCATGTGTTTAAATAAAACCGTAAACTTGCATGTTCTTGTTCTTCATCTCACATAAAATTTTTGTACGACTATCTGCACTTATGTCAACATTAAAATTCACTAAAAATCAAATAGAAAATTTGATTCTTTATAATAACAAATTAGTTTCTTCGGACATTGCGCGTGACATGCAAATTTTTCAAGATATAAACAACATACCAAAGTTGAATACATATTACCGTTAATTGAATATTGTGTTTGACACTTACATTTTTCAATAATACTGTGTATTATGATAACAGTGTGAAACGAATATCGAACCAATACATGAATCACCTTTTTTTTCTTCCGTATCTCAATTGTCACTGATTTACCAATGCATTACGAATGAATTACACACAAAGTTCTGTTGAGTTGATATTATTTCGTAAACTCTTACTGTATTACAAATATGTAAAATGCAAGAATTTCCAAGACGTCAAGTACACACATAAGAATAGGAAGTGAGAGAATTACAATTGCTCAATGTTTCAATATACTGTAGGTACATGCAGGTAGTAGTTGGAAGGTTCAGTTTGCTTTACTGAAACTGAAGTTACTTTACATTTAATTGTTCAATGTACATATTCATGTGCCTCGTTTCTAATAACTTTAAATGGTTCTACGAACTCAGCTCGTTTATAATGAATCATCAGCAGCAAATATATATAATCTACCCAGCATTCCTTATAAATCAAACAGTTTGTCTTATCAACTTGAAATACATGCCTCAGTCTTAGCTGCATTCGTATAATTTTTCAAGAAATATGTACTATATACCTATGTACCCGGTGAACTATGTTGACAGAGCTAGGACAAAGAATGATTTTCTCTTGTGTACATCTCAAGTATGGTAATAATTAACATACATATATTCATAGACAAATAAAAAAATAGCCGTATACATATTATATTTAGATGAGTTACCGTCAACTGTGAATCCAATGCAGACAACATAAGACGTCGCATACATGATAATACTTGTGCATAACAATAATGAAGAGATGATTCGGACTATGCATAACTGCTGTAAACAAAGAAGTGTCGCATTAATGTGATGAATAAATTTCCAACGATGTCATCGTCCCCAGATCACAGCTACAATCGCCTCGATGGAACAGAAAGTATTACAACCAGGTGAGGCCAATTGATGTGCCGTGAAAATAAACTTTGAGCTATATTCATAACTATCGCTATACGATAAAATTTTATTTTCAGCCTGAGCTAAAGTTACAGAAAAACAATTACTTGAGTCTTATCTGATATGCACGTTTTTAAAAGTTGCAACTTTTAATTAAAACTTCGGTATTTCTGATGACAGTGCAGTGTCATTTCGCAGAATTTATGACTAACGCAGAATTGCGATACTTGCTTCATCATTCTCATGAGAATTCTATTTTTACTTACACTTTAATGTGTTGTATATTTAATTAAAACCTAATGTTCACAGCCTGGACACTGCCAGTCTTCCGAGACCACTTCCGAGAAATGATTATCTCGCAAAACACAACTCCACATACGTTCCACACAATCGATTGTCTCGATATGCAACGGCACTTACTAATCTGGTCCCTATTAGGTTCAAAAGGTGTGTTGTCGACAATACATGAAATAACAATAATCTACCTTATGGAATAATTTCACAAATTTATTAAATGTATGCATAAAAATATTAATTAGGATGTGTTTTAAAAATTTCAAATAAGTACTTTTCATAATCACCATAGATGACAGAAAGAATTATCGTTACATTAATGTTACAGTCACGAATCGCAATACGTTAGCCACGCATTCAATTGAACATAACGTAAAACTAGATTGTTAAATACTGGATGGTCTAAAAACTTCTCATCTGAATGTAACACTAATATAAACTACAACATATATTATTCTGCATGTAGAACACCTGGATCAGAATTACCTGTAGATAAAATCGGCCTGTTTTCGAGCGTGTCATTTAGTTGGTTGAACGAATACTTATCCGCCGGTTGCAAAAATGGGATGAGAAATAAAGCGTTGCCTACAGCTGCAGCCCAAGATTCATGCCAAATAAATGGCCCCAGGTGAGTACAATTTATTTACACTGATCATTTTCAGGTAAATTAATAGGTGTAATCCGACGTCGCTGTCAAGGATGCAGCACTTAATTATTTTATGAGATAAAATTGCGCAACGCACAAACGTGTATCAGTAATGAACTTACTCGATCCATTAAGAATTACTGTTTGATGTTAGTCATGCATTTTCGACTAACCAGCTGATTCATCTTTAACACAGATTAGATGGATTATGGCATGCACATGTGGTGGAGCGTGGACAGGCGGGTGCATCGGTACCTCGGATAGCATGGAAATTCGTAAGAACGCGAGTTTTGATGGCATCTTTCATTTATATGCTGGGCACACTAATTTCTCTTATAGGTCCGGTAAGTCATTTTATATTAGCTATATAGATTTGTCAATCATTGTTACATCTGTATGTTTCAGATTTTTCTTCTCCAAGGAATTATTTCAGCTATAGAAGATAGAAATGCAATATACAATAACACCATAAACGGTACAGCTACTATTCCAAATCATAATTCTTCATCAATTGTGAACAGTTCGTTTAAAAACCATGGTAAAGCGCTAAATGACATGCTGAGTGAATCAGCAACAAAACCATCGGTTGGCCGAGGAATTATCAACAAATTGCCAGACTCTGTTAAACACTTGATTATGATAGACGAAGCAATTATTTTTTGCAACATCATAGTACTGATTCTTGCTGAAATAATTTCTTACTTCTTAATTGCGTGGAGTTCAACCCTCAATCTCAGGTGAGTTCCTTGTTAGGAGTAAAACGATATACCTACAAGATTTGCCTTTAACACCATTTTATCAACACTACGCTGAAAAAGTTCATATTACTGGAATTTATTTAAAGAAGTGAATATGTATTGATAGACAGTAATTTTTACTGCTATTCTATTACATCAAGATTCTAAGTCAAAGTATTTTGAACTCATCAGAATATGTGTCCACTGATATGCTCTAGGAGCCAGCGTGGATGAAATTCAGATATAGTCAGTTATTAGTTTATACTTCGTCATATTGTAAATAGATTATCAAAATTTAAAACAACACGTAATAAATGCTCCATCAATTCTCCAATAATATCTCGATACTTACGACTAGTTATGTTTATGTAGAACAGCATCACGTTTAAGGTCAGCCTGTTTAGCATTGGTCTATAAAAAGTTGATTCACTCTTCTGTGAGATATCGAGCTTCAGCATACCAGGTAAATTTAATTTATGGAATAAGAACATAAATTTTCTGTAAAAAAAAAAACTTTTTATGTTAGATGTTACTTTGAAATCTTAAAATCATTTTGCTATCATCGCTACACAATAATTAAAAATTTCATTCCAGACGATAACTTACTTTGTCCCGGACAGCGATACTTTGTACGAACTCATCACGAATGGCCCACTGATTTTCACAGGACCAATTATATTAATACTGATCTCACTATTTGTCTGGCACCTCATGGGGAATTGGGCTCTAATCAGTATTGTTGTATTAATACTCTTTTACCTGTGCTTGGTAATTTCAACTTATAATCATAGACCAATGTTGTACTTCAAAAAAATGTTTTTCCCTACGAAGTAGTACGGTATACATTGCGTGATAATCGATCACTTTCGTGTACCGGTAGCTAAATGACGCACAAGTATTTGAACGAATATTTTCTCTTTACAGATACTTACAGCATATTTAACATCTGTTTTTGCAACTAAGACATCGGATTATTCATTGACTAGAATGTCTTTAGTTGAGGAATTTGTAAGTAATATACACCTCTCTAAAATGACCCTGTGGGACAACTGTTTTAGAAATAAAATAGAAGGTATGTTTGAATAATATGCGATAATATTGGCCTCTTGAAATTTGATGTGTTTAAATTTAAGGCTGATAATATTCATATTCTTATCTCTCGATATCCTGTCTGGTGAATGTGATTAATTTGATTCAGACGTACGGAAAAAGGAATTGGTCGAAATGCGACTTGGGGGCTTAAGTGAGGGCTGGAGTTTATCTATGGTGCACTTTATCCCTGTAATAACTGTTTGTACAGCTACTATAGCCAGACTACTGACCATGAAGTACGTCGAATCGGCAGACGTAAGATGTCATTTCCTTATTAACACGCTGAAAATAAATTATACATGTAACAGTTAGTTAAACAAATAATAAGAGATGGAATAACCACATAAATTCAAATTTACAGTTTAAGAACATACTAAGCAAATCGATTTTATACTCAAATCAGTATTAATCATAACGCTGCAAAATAGATATTTTCCGATTTCAGTACATGGTCATGTTAGTGATCTTGCTAATCAACCTAAAACAGTGCGTACGAAGCAGCTGGTTAGCAATGAGCAGTATATCAAGAGGAAGTACGTCCCTAAATAAGTTGAAGGTGAGGAACCATCCTAGTAGACACGTGTAGTACAAATGCGAACATATGTAGTACTTGCTGATTTTTTCTCAGGCAGTTTTAATGCTGAAGGAAGCAGACAGATACCCGGACAAACCAATAGACAAAAATTTAGCAATAACAGTAAATCGAGGAAATTTCAAGTGGGTACAGGATAAACAGGTCGTCGATAGCCCAGGCAAACGAACTTCCCAGTAAGATGGTCTTTTTTATACTCTGTACAATGTGCCTTGTTCGACTTCTTGTACACAAGTTAGATACGTCAGTTATTTTTCTTTCGTACAGTTGTGAAAATATTCCAAACATTTTACAGGTTTTACTTAGAAAATCAAGACGGACCTCCAATTCGTTTCAATGCATTATCAGTTACACACACATTAACCGATATTAATTTTTATGCACCAAAAGTAGGTACAAATTATTACATGAATTTTCATTTAATAGCATGAAGAATCAACTCGATTGATGAATCAATTAACGTTAGATATTTTTGCCTTTACTTTTCATCAAGTAACCGTTTATGTTCCGTTTAATTTCAAAGGGAAAATTAATAGGAATTTGCGGTCAACCTGGTTCTGGGAAAAGCTCGCTTCTCCTTGCTCTGATGGGGCATTTACACCACATTAGTGGGCATGTAACCAGGGATGGTACGTGTAGCTATGTTTCTGAAACACCTTGGTTACTCGAAGGAACACTAAAGGAGAATATCATTTTTGGAGAGACATTTGACTCAAATAGGTATGTTACTTGAGAACTCAAAATATACTAAAAGTTATTACAACACTAAAAGTCACTCGTTCCTACAAAATACACTCAAACGGATACATCAGCATAACACATTATTACGCTCAGAAACTTAATTTTTTCATCAGAAATGAAAAAGTTTCAAATATGTAACAATGATTAAAATATTTTTCACCTCCAATTATAATGATAAAAAAAATGAAGAATTGATCATTATTGTGAAGTTGTAGTGTATTACACTTTTGATAAAATTTCAGATATTTCAGTGGTTGTAGTTTTGTCGTGAAGAAAACAATACAGTTTAAAAGAACTGTATGCTTCTGTACATTTCGAAATTTTTATAGATAATTATCATACCGTTTCCTAGAAATTGTGTCGTCACATTAAACATTAAGTACAGTAACTTGATATGACTTTCAGATATTACAAGGCACTCCAGTCTTGTCAGTTAAATGCAGATATTACTTTACTACCTGCATCAGATGACACTGATCTTACAGAAGTGAATTTAAGTCCTGCTCAAAAACAGAGAATCACTTTAGCCAGAGCAGTGTATGCTCGTAGAGATATAAATCTACTGGATAATCCGCTCGCTGACGTAAGCGATGTGAATGAAAGTAATCAAATATTTGAAAAGTGCTTCCTAGAAGCTATGGGAAGAAAGACTGTCATTATGGTCTCTGAAAAAATACAAGTATGCAGCTATTACTGAGGATAGATGACATTAATTAATGATACCGACGATAAAATTCTGGTATTGAATTTTAATTGTTATTGTTAGTTTTTGAACAGGTGCGACACTATTTACGTTATGCGAGAAGGACGAATTGTTGAGCAAGGATCGCACGAAGAGCTCATTCGATGGGATAGCGAATATATTCGACTTATTCGTTCATACATGAAAAAGTATCAACGAAGGTACTACAGGTAAATAAAGTTGGCTTCTATTGGGTGATTTGTATACAATATCTTATAACTACCATATAAATAAGTTGTACATTACTTATGATTGCCATTGCATAGCATAATCAAATGTTAAGAGTACACAAGGAAACATAGTAGTGTTCCGGCGATAGTTTTCCACCCGCCGCGCAAGCTCGATGAGCTTTTGGAGGAGGGAACGGGCATATTCACGAGTCGTATAACTATGGAATTGAGTACATCCTCTTCAACTTAATACTAATATTTGACTTTACGATAAACCACATACCACCGTATATGATCACCATCACTGTCTTTCTTACACTATGAATTATTTTATTTTCACAGAGATGGAGAACCAATAAGTCCATCATCTGCTCAATTATTAATGATAGCAACGCCGAGAGGAGTTTTGAGTAGTTCAAGTACAAATGCATCTTTGGATAGTATGCTGGATGAAGTGAGTATAACTGTTCATTTTGTAAAGTAAAATATATTTTTGATTAAATTTCGACGGAGATTCGGGGGTATTTTTTTGTCTTCATCAAACATATTACGAAATTATTAAATATTACGAATTTCCTGCAAGTAGTAGTAGGGAAAATTCATTCAAAAGTACATAAATTAGAGAAACGTTATTCTTCATGAAGGGATAAAACAGTAATATTGTGATCGAATTCTAGGAACGTCGTTTATAAATGTTCTACATATTGATAATGTCTTACCAAAAATACCATATCCTGCTCTTTATTTTGTATTCTAAGCGTTATATATTAACCCAAACTTTCATTTTAACCCAGGTTTGTAAAACTCGGCACTATTACTGCGTTATCTTAGCTTTAAAATTATATGTTCATGTTTATTGTTTTACCGCAGGAAGACTCAGCTCCACTGAAACATGAACTGAATTCCGAATTCCCAGTGAAATTCAGTACAGATGCGAAAAAACCAGTTGTGGAATATGGACTATACGTAAAAAACTCTGGCGGATGGTTTAAAGCAATCGTCATATGTACCATTTCCATGTTTTGTGCCTTCATTATAGCCGTAGGACCATTAGCATTTGCATATATAGCGGAAGTGAGTATAATTTCCGTGAGCATATTCAATCACTTTTACTGCATGGTTGCAGTTTTGTACCGATTGACTAATCCCAACAACGCTGCAGTTATTTTTGCCATCATGCGTAGCTGTAAAGTTAAGCAATAAGCCCAGTAATTATATTTATTGCAAGTTTTTAGATTCATGACTTCATCATCTTTTTATTTCGTTGCAGAGGACGATTGATGACAACGTACACATTATGATTGTATTTGCATCAATGGTTGGCTCCATGATATTATTCAGTTTAATTTTAATGCTACTATATAATAACGTGAGTAAATTCGTTTAGCTAGAATTATGAAATAAAGTGAATTTCACGAAATAAGCGCACTGTATCTATTATCCATAGGCTGTCTTCAAAGCTGCAAAAAAGCTACACTGCCAATGGATTAATGGACTCTATACAGCACAAATGTCTCTTTTTACAATGACACCAATTTCTGTTCTTCTCAATACATGCAGTCTGAACTTGTATGAAGGTATACCTGTATATTAAGCAATTACAAAAATGTAATAGAAAATCTGATGTACCAAAGAGTTTTTTCGTTGTACACGTAAAACTGGTTATGAAAGTTACATTTGAATATTTAGATTGCAACTTGAAATTAATATTATAATCAATGATTTCAGTTGACTCTGTACTGCCAAGGTCGATAATAACCATACTGATGCATGCCGGGATTAGTATGTTTAGCTCGGCTATACTTGGACTCGTCTCACCGTGGCTACTCATACCGATCACGCTATTTGTTATTGCAGCAATTTCGTACAGCCTATATGTTCGGTGAGTTAATCCAAAGTATGATTATTGATCAAACAATGTTTTATAATAATATAAAAGCACAACGGATACTTATAAGCATCTCCAACTTCCAGTTTGTGTTGATCGTTTTCCATTTAAAAGTATTACAAGTTGATATTACAGTCTCGACAACTCCATATTCAGATTCAGGAAGAATCAAATACCAGCTTCCTTATGCTTGATGTATCAAATAATGAACTGCGCATATATTAATCTATGTTTATTCTCAATTATAGCGGAGCTATAACAGGATTATATGAAGTAAAAGTCAACTCTGCTATACCAATGTATAATCATGCTTTCAATACCATTGACGGGCGCACAACTATTCAAGCCTACCATAAGGAAAAAGATTTTAAAAAGAAGTGAGTGGTTTCATTTGTCAACTTTTATTCAAAATTTCTTATAAGATTCTATATTCACCCAGATAAATTCGTAACTCATCTCCGGATCATGTAGGTGTATAGTAATGAAAAGAAAACTTTTGCAACTATTTTGACGAATCAAATTCATACGTAATTTGTTGTGGCTTACTCATTATTTAGCATTTATTGGTGTATAAACTTATCAATTTACGTATTTTGTGTTGCAGGTTTTACAGATACTGCGATCATAATTCAACCTACAATTTTATGTTACATGCGATTAAATTATGGATGGAATATAGAATCAAATTATTAGGAGGTGAGACTTACTTATTAGTTATTGAACGCCTTTAGTATGAGCAGTGCTTCAGTTTCTTAAGAATCAATGCATTTTGAATCTGTAGTTTCAATTAAGTAATAATTAGGCATTTGATTTCACAGCATTGACATTAGGAGCAGTAATATTAATTTGCGTCATACTGTCCAGTATCCGTCATCGATTTGAGTTAATGGTCTTGGCTACAATTTGTACGTTGCAATTAGTCGCTAGCACAGTCAGTATAACAGGAGCAAGTGCAAGTGCATATACTAGTTTTATGGCAATCACAGGACTAGATTTTTATGTTGAGGTGAATATTATTTTACATTTCAATTTCACTTGTATGAGATATAACATTTAACCAGTTATCATTACTTTAATTAAAATCCTTGACTGAATCATGCTGATTTTTATAGAACATTCTGAAAGAAATACCTGGAAATGTCAGTATGCCTACAAATTGGCCAATCGATGCCAGTATTAAATTTGAAAATGTTACATTGTCTATGAGCGTAAATACAGATCCAGATCTAGACACATTAAATTTTGAAGTTGCTTCTGGTGAAAAAATTGGTTTGTATATCAGTTAGAATTGGCTTCATTTTCTTATGGAAGCTTGTATGCTTCTAGAAAAATTTTAAGGGTGTAAGATATTTTATTTGACCATCTTTTTTTGTAGCACTAATCGGTTCTCAAACAAATGGCAAGATATCTATAGTATCTGCGTTGTATAAATTTATAGAAGTTCATTCGGGAAAGATTTGTATAGGAAATACGAACATCAGCGACGTTCCAATGGACAAGCTAAGGCAGTGTATTACTTTTATACCAGGTGATCCTTTGCTTTTCAATGGCAGTATAAAGTAAGTTACGCCTAATAATATGAAGTACAATATAAGCTTAACTCGTCATCAAGTCACTGTTTCGGCTTGAAGCTATCAATTTTTATCAAACTTGACCATATTGCAGCACTGAAATGCTTTATTAATCGTTCAAACCCTTTTATATCTTAACATCTTCAGTTAATTTGTAGTATTTTGTAAACTCCATTACAAGAAACAATTGCATTCGCAATTCATATAATTCATAATAAGTGTACACCAAACAACCATATGAAAATACTGAGGCCTCTTAACAACGAAGTTGTTACATCATTACCTATGCTGCTAAAACGATCAAATAAATCTTTATTATCTAGATACAATCTGGATCCAATGGGTAAGGTGTCCGAAAAAGAATTAATGGTTGCCCTGCAGAGAGTTTTTCTTTGGGAAAAGGTTTCAAAACTTGAAGAGAAGTTGGAAAGCGATGCCACTAATTGCTTTACAGCCGGCGAACGTAAACTGATATTCTTTGCCCGAGTGATTCTTCGAAAAACTATTAAAGTAGGTCTTGAACATAAAGATATTTATGACTAGCAGCGAGTTTCCACTTAGCTTACAAATGTCGCTATACCTCCAAAACTATTGATCTATTTATAACAAAATATAGCCTGAAATCTGGCCAGACGCATTTAGCAATCAATAGAAAAAAAAAAGAATCAGAATCGGTTCAGTAGTTCTGGAGTTGTAAAGTAACATTGGGACAGACAGATAGAAAGACGTTGAGTTTTATGTACGTAGAGAGGAAAAGAGGAGAAGAGATTAATTAATGAAACAGTCAATTTACCAATATCGTCATAATTACAGATAATGATTATTGAGGAATCAGTGACAGACTTGGGTCCAGATGTAGAAAAAAAAATTGAAATAATTTTGAGGGACATTTTTCCCGACCATACCGTCATTGTGCTCTCTACTCAAAGAGTCCGCTATTGTCAAAGAACACTTGTTCTGAGTAATGGAAAGGTAAAGTTTATGCATGTATTTCTCTAACTGAAAAACATAATAATTCTGATACATATTTTGGAAAAATCAAAGATAAAAACTATGTGAAAATATTAATTTAACGAGTGTTTAAAACTCTTCCAGATAAATGAAAGTGCAAATCGCAAATCATCAACATCGCAACACAGCCTTGCAAGTTCAGAAGTCCTTGTAACGGCAGCTATGAACAGCGTCTTTGAAACAAGCTTTTAGGTATTCAATATAAAATAATATTCGTTGTTTAGCTTCTGAGAGTAAATACCAAACTGTAATAAGGTGTACATTTATAGCTAAGTAAGTATTTCAGAAAATCGTTCAGATTTTGTAGCAAGATTTGTAGTGACAACAAAAATGCTAGTACATTTCTTCTCCGTATCATTCCACATGACTCTAAGTATGGAGTTTTCTTTTATTCGCCACAAATGCTAGTCTACATTTTCAATTTATCAAATTTTGCAACATGTGCCTTCAATGGGGTACTGACACGATATTACTGACACAATAATTTTTCTCCAATCGTGCACGTTACTCTGAGCATTTGGGTTGATAAAAAATTCAAATTTGTACAGTTGCTCTCGAAAAAAGAAATCCTCAAGTTGCTCGGTGATTCTGTGCTGAAAATACTATCTCGGGCCCCTCAAAGTAATAATGTTGGGCTTCGGTGAAAAAATCTTTTTAAATACCAAATTCGCTGTTCATATCTAAAGTTTATAAATAAATTATCAGATAATAAACCTATAATTTTTTTAAATGGAACTCTCGATACTAAATTGTCCAAATTTCACTTTTAGAAAATCTTATTTACTCCTTACTCCAGAGTAAAAATTTTTTTATATAAAAAGAGTCCTAGCGACTTTTTGCAAAGTGGCTACTTTATTTAACCTAGAATATCCCATATATTTATTATATAACTTGTATATTAAAATTCTTACATAACATATAAAATAAAACATTCAATATGGATGTAAGAATTATTAACTATAAACAATCATGAATAATAGAATTGTAGACTTTATTCGAAAAATTAAAGTATTTTCGGTACGAGTGCAATCTAAAAAATTGAATAAATTATTTATTTACGCATAACAGCACCATTATAATTATAACATATCATTTCACTCATTGTTAATATCGATGTATAAATAGTGTTTTTAAATAATATAATATGATACATGTGTACAAACACAATATAATGTATAGATTTATGTAGAATTGGATATAAACAGCTCGTAAGTTTCTCACCTGACGTGTGGTAAATTATGATCGCGACGAGTATTTGCACCACTTTGGAATTGAGAAATAAATACCTAAATATGACAATCTTTTTTAATAATTGCATTCCTTAACATGAATTTTAACTGGTTATGTAAACTTGTGAGTAAAACTATGAAAGTGGCGAAATTGAAAGTGACAATGGTAAATGTCTATTCTCTGTTGTTCTATTTTTAGAAATTGAATAAACCCCAATGTATAACACTAGAAATATAAAAAACCTGCAAATCTGTAAGAATCATTTATCCATAATTTAGCCTCTAAAAGACTATAATTAACGTTATTCTGTACTTGAATTTATACAAAAATGGTAATGTATTATTATCATTTTGCACTACGTGTTGCTGGAATTTTTTGTATCTACTAAGATTCACACCTGAATTCATAATTGAATTGAAATATAAAACAAGTAGTTTCATTCAGTGCAGATTATCTATCTTCATGTTCAGTATTCAGTTGAATTTCTCACTCTGTTTGAAGAATGTTATGGAATCTTATAGACGAACCAAAAAATCGCCCAAGCAGAAACATTGTGAATCAAACGAGGTTTCGAACATTATAACAAAAATAAATGAAGTTTAATTTAATGAAAACAGTCTCTATTCGATGCGTAAAGAACTTGAAAACCACAAATTTAGACTGAAATAACACTATTTTCAATATCAGTCATGGAAATCTCCTAATTCTGTCTTTCCATTGCCGCTGAAGGCATATAACTTGGCTGATTGTAATAATTAATAATTCATTTCAATTTTATGAGAACTCTCAACAGATCGCGAATAATGCAAATACTCTTGATCACAACACTTAATATAAAAAACTAGTACATACATAGAATTATTACTCACAAATGACCTATGACAAACATGTCAATCGAAAAAAGAATAGCTTATTGTTGTTCAAAATCTTAGGACGATTTTTAGTGATTCCATTTACAGTAAGGAAATGCTAGATAAATATAATCTCTCTGATGATCGAAGCCTAATTAGTTCAAATGCATCATTTTCAAGTCTTTTTTATACATGTTAAGATGAAATTTAAACTCATCAATTTCAACTGCAGTAATTTCCGTTCTATCTTTCAAACCATAGCTGTGTGACATCTTTATTTCAACATGTTTTCGTTAAACCATTTATCGATCATATCCTGAAAGTATATTTTTTTTTATGGCAAAATATGAAGTGAAATATGGAGCGACTAAATTTGAGAGTACATTATCAAATTGGTGTACACATGAAGTAATGCAATATGCAAACTTTGCTGGTTGTCAGTTGTAAGATTAGGAATAGAGAAATTTCAATCTAGTCGTTAATTCTGAGGAGGATGGAGCATTTCAATATATATCATTTCACATTAAGTGTACGTATGAATGAAGATATTAAACATAGGCTTCGTTATATTTTGTCAGTGTCGCAATTGTATGAGGTTCAATGCTTTGCATAATAATTAATGAATTGACTTGTTTTAATTGAATCAGTCCGTGTTAACACATTTAGCCTTGTCGCAAGCCGTCTTGAGATTAAAATATTTTTGTGCAGTTATATGATTTGGGCGGACGTATCAAACGTGGAACTACTCAAGTAGCAAGGAAACATACATATTTCAAAAACGAGATATCGCTTTGCAGATACGTTACATACATATATACCTTATTTACATCATTACTACAGTTATTCTGATTATTATAATTGTTTTTTTTTTTTGTAGCTAAGTCATATTCTTAGTCCAGTTTCAGTGGATTATGGCAGAGTTAACTTGTGCATGGATGCTCTACAGATGGCTCAAAATGAATTCTGAATAAAGTTAATATATTGTTTTCCATAACACAATAAGTTTATTGATGATAAGCTGTAATATTTCACATGAAACAATTGCGTGATAAATTGAGGTAAGTTAGGAAAATATTGATCTCAGGAGATTTGTGAAAAATTTGTTTTCAAACAAAATCACCTGTGATGCGTTAAAATTAAACAAACAATAAATTGCTGGCATTGCAAAATGGTACAAAAGTCTAATTTTTTTGAAATTATTGATGGTTGGGCTTTCTTAGAAATTTCCATTTACCATTTCTTTTATTAGGATTTCGCGGATCTCCTACTCTTCACTAACTCTCCTTGACCAAATTGTAATATTTCTCTGTGACTTTCTCATATCCAAATGAATATGTCCAATTCAAGTATCCAATAAATAAATCTCCAAATCAATCGGTATGCAGAAACACGTTTCTGATCTATTTAGATATAATGGAAATATGGGGGGAGTTTTATTCTGTCCCGTTCCAGGCCACAAAATTCCCTGACTTCCCACTTCTCTCTGACCAATGGTCACACCGTGTCAGATACATCCTGACATGAATATGTAATTTTCATGTACAATGCATGCAAAATATCAGAGATCCTCAGCTTCAAATATACATATTGACCTCAGCACAGTTACAAAATACTTTTATGCATATTATGACATACCAAAGTAAAGCTTTTACAATTGATGCAGCACATTTGAAGACGAGTTCTATTTTTATAGTGACCTAAAATGAGCATAGCGCTTGAGCGTTTTAAACGTTAAGCAGCATGACCTAAAACTTATTTGCTGATACATCATCAACTACAGTTATCCTCCAAACCAATCGACATCAAGGTATAATAATCAATATCTCGCAAAGTGTTAAACTAAATAATGCATGCATAGAACCATATGAGTGACATGGTTTACCGGTAGAAAAAAAAGTTCAAAATTAAACCAACCGTTCGGAATGACATCGGTAGTCTTAAATACCAAACAGAAAAAGTGATGTCGTGATTCGCGTCGGATTTATAATTTTACATTACATTTTATAAGAATAATACTCTATTATTGGAATAGATTATAAGAATATTAAAATGACTCACATAAGGTGGAAGCACTCATTTCGTATATCAATGTTTCTAGCATTGGCATCTAATAATGCAGTGTTAACAATGTTTTTTCATAGTTTTACTTTCATTTCAGATTTGCTTTGTCTCACCACTGCAGTGCGGACAACAAGCTATGGTTGGGCAACTGGTTTGCGAAGGTAGAAAAAGTTGACCTCCGACCGCCACAGCTGCACCCATAACGGCACTGCATGCTGCATCTTGTCTTCCAGACAATAATAAATTTGGGTTCATCAGTAACTAAAATGATCATAAAAATAATTACAAATAATGTAATTAGATTTCGTATTTACCTTAAAGTGCATATTCAATTGTAAATTTGTACTAGAAAATTTGATCCGCGTTCACAATGACCAGTTCTATTTATCGTATTGGTCTGAATATAACTAAATATAAGTCAAGGTTTCCGTTAGCTGATTTTCCTCTCAGAATCCGCACTCAACTTATGCGTAGGGTCGAGTTGTATTCAAGATTTTTCCGAAATTTGTTTTATCGACTAAAAGAATTTTGTTAACAACCAATCGCATCATATATGACCAATAAAGTCATGAATCTTTTAAACTAGAACTTTAATTATTTCAAATAGTATAAATCCAATGTACAAACAAATTGAAAATGAGATATTCATACAATAATATCTAGTTTTGTTGTTACAATGTATGCAAAAAATACAGTATTAATCAACAAATACACATGTGATGACAGATAATTGTCTCATAAAATTCACCTTATAATTGGTGTTTAAAAAAAATCCTGGAATACAGTCGTAAAGTTGATGGTCGACTCATATTCAGACCAATACAATAACAGAATGTTACTCACTGTGCGGGTTTGTGTAAAAGTATTTTAGAGAGACCAATAGAAAGGATCATTTATTTCAATGTACGTCCTTTTTATTAAGACCTATCAATAATCAAGCTCAACAAGGTGAGAGTGTAAGTAATTTGTCAAAAAATGCAAAATGTTATAACATTTTACAACCTACCTGCTCGGCGTGTTTTTCCGCCACAGTTTTCATCTCTAAACCGACGATATTTATTTCTCTACGACGATGAATTTTGTCTGAGCCACCAAGTAACTGGACCTTAAGAATTTCAGCAAGCTGACATGAACCTTCGCTCAAATCCAGAACATTTGTACTAGGCAGCTCATGCCTTTGATTTGACATTGTTCCAACAGAGTCAAAGTTTTCACGAAGTAAGCTCAGTGTTCTGATAGAAAATACAAAATAAAAATATTTCAGCATTATACCTATTATTCAACGTAACTTCGAGCTATATGGAAAATAGGGAAAAGATACTTGAATTTCGAGATGCTACTGGAATCTATTAACAGTCGCCCAGAAACAGACATACGAGTCGAATTTTAAGTATTGCAAAATAATTAAAACCAAGCACTTGGAACTCGCTATTAATTTTAACCAAGTCTCATTGATTTCTTAAAGAATGGGTGCCTCATATTTTTGAGATGAACAAAAAATTAATCAACTCAAATTTATACGGATACTATTTCGTAGAGCGTCATGCTAGAACGTTGAATTAGAAAGTTCGAATATTACGCCTAAGCGTGAACAATGAAAATGTATAGAAATATTTACGTGATTCATAATTCGAATGAGGCATGGAGACTCTATATTATATAGCTTTGCACCAATCATCAGAGGCATGAAAAATATAAATAGAATGTACCTGTATGTTCTGAGAGCGGTGTCTCTTACTTTGCTACGTTCTTCTAATAGTCGTTTTATTGTCTCCTGCAGATCGGTAGTCCTTTGGCAAAGTGCAGCCTTCCATCGAGCGAGTTCTTCCACCATCAAACTGAAATATGAGACAGCGAAACCACGAATCAAATATGGATCGTATAGAATGGAGTTTAGTTTAAGTATCATTATCAACGCTACCTGCTAGCTAAAAATTTGCTTCTCCAAACCTCGCATTGACCAGCCAGCCACTCAGTTTGTTCTTGATGGGTATTCAGATTTTGAGCAGAGTTAAGCAGAGCACGCGCCAATTGAAGCTTATCCTCTGTCAAAAGGTGAACTTTCGTTTCCAAATCTTCTCCTACAGCTGCTACCAAAAGATTTTTTAACTCTCCATTCACCTGTAAGGCGATCAGATAATAGTCACTATCATCAATGCTGACTAGCAGGTGAAAAGATAAAATTTCTTTCCTGACATTTTACTGAAGGATTAAGAGATTCGATTCTGTGAGGTAATCATTCATTTTACCTGTGACTAAAAAGTTGAGAAATTCAATTCTATAAGTTCGTAATATAATCATGCTTTTTACCTGTGCCTGAAATTTCAACTGACTCTCCAGCTGAGAATTTTCTTCCTTGAGCTTCTGAATCTCAGTTTCGTAGGCTTTTCTTTCTGCACTTAGCGCATCTATACCAGCACTTTCTGCAGCATCTTCTTTCGCTTTACCATAAGTCTGATTTCTCTTCTCAGCCTCGTTCGCAGTTAGCATGGCCATTTGAGAGACCATGACATTAATGTCCAAATTATTCTTTGATGCCTTTCTGGTTTTTTTCTGATAGGGAATAATTGGGTTAACAGCAGCCTTGTAAGGTTCATATGGAACGAATTTGGGCTCCTTTGACTTCAAAGAACTCAATATATGCTTCTCTTTCTTTACTTGTGCAACACTCTTTGGCGTAAGGTTTACTATCATGCCAACGGGCGTTACCGGAGGTGTAGAGTTTGATTGTTTCAAATTTGTCGGGTGGTAAATTAATGTGTCTCCTAAACGGACTTTTGTCTGTTTTTTATCTACTTTCTCATCTGCTATATTTTCCATTCCATCCCCTTGCGTACGCGTAGGACAAGTCATCGTTTGTGTTTCTGAAATTGATTTTATAAACTAAACATTAAACTCTGTTTCATCAGTAACGTAAAATGTCTAGCCAAATAGGTATGTCAATACCATCCTTAGCAGCTATTTAACCGACAGTAGGAGCAAAGTATACGTTGTCAAAGAAAAAAAATTTCCAACAAATTTCAACCCCTTATGAAATTCATTCAATTTTTAGTATCGATGTGTAGTTTTTTTTTTCCATCAAATTCAAGATTATTCACGTACAGAATACCTCACCAGATAAATCTATGTTAATCGTAAATATTTTATGGGATCTCTGCTCAGAAATAAATACTTGATAGAAAACGAGACATAGTTTGAGAGTTTACAAGAAAACTGCAAATTTGTATTATTCATGTTTCAGGATCTTTCATCAAAAACGAAAAGGACATTTACACCAATCAAGTTAAAAGTATATTCTTTCACCTGTTTGAACAGTTTGATATTACTAATTAATAAAAAGCGTAAACAGCTACTTTACAGTCGTTTGGAGCCAAGGAATATTCACTTGTGATTAGAATGCATATCCATGATTTCGCACAATTTGAGAGATTAATAGTACCTTGCTTTAGGCACTTGTAACTTTCTAGAAGCGAATATTAACACGAAACGGTTTATAGAAAATCTTATTATTTTAGAAAAGCAATTAATGAATAAAATTATGCCGCTAAAACTAGCAGCCAGATTTAGCAGCATGCTCTAATATCGGTGAAAACAAAAGAGAATGAAGCTCTACCATTGAAAATTTTATAAAATCACATGAAAATCAAGCAAATTTATAACATCGTGCACAGTAAACTGTACTCATCATCGTTCAACTACTAACCGTGACCGCTAAGTTCAGTTTCATGAAAAAATTTCTGAGTATTCAACATCAATAAAGTGAATTTGTACCAAAAAGTACAACGACTGACTCAGAAGGACTCCAATGCAAACGGTCACCATTTATGGAGAAGGTTGACTGCAATTATCTTGAGAAACCCCTAAAACCACAATACGATTGCGTAAGAAATCGATTTTTAGTATTTTTGAAAAAGTGTATCCTTCGGGAGCTGTCACCAGTAGCAGATTACCTGGTATAATAAAAATGTCGGAAACGCTAATCGGGGATTCTGTGTCTATTTATTAAGTAACGTAGTCTTATTCATTAGGCAATCTAATCAGTTGAACTTGACGTCAACCATAATTGGACAACTACTAGTCCGGATACTATACGTCTTGATCACATGCAGCGTTACACCTAATTCTTTGATTACGAAGAAGCTTAACCTCTTTAACCGGGCAGCACAAAGATATCCCGCGATGTCAATATGTGAAATCATCCACGCGTATCGGCATAGCAACTATACAAAAATGATAAAAATCGAACAGTGAAATTTAAAAGCCGTACAGGAAATTGCAAGACATTAAACGCATAAGCGGGAAGCATTATAAGTTAATTCAATGCTGACATACAAATAAGATGAATAATATTTTCTTGGAACCTTGAAAGCTCGTTGCTTTGATGCTGTTCTTTCTCGATGTAGAAAAAGTAGCGACGTTTTCTGAGGGCTGAATTTGCAGCCGTTCAGAATCCATGACAATATACGAAAATTCGTAAGTCCCTCTTATTATTTTCTAACCAAATCAAAACACCTGATTTCTACTCCAAGAGCTGTCGCTTGGCCGATCAGCTGTTCATGTCAAGTGTCGGAAAATCGGAAGTCCCGTTAGCGGAAGCGTTTATCGAGAGATGGGAGCCAATCAGAAGTACGGATAAACAATCGCCGTTTGGAATCAACGCGTTGATTGGTCTACGAGGCCGCAGCGTGATTTTCAGCTGTTTCTCTCCTTTTTTCTTTATGTTCTTGTCACGTTTAGTTTTGTGATGGCGTCAAATTCCGAGCAGTTGGCGATTGTCCTCATATTTTTCAAAATATGCAACTGCTTTCATGTATACAACACCCAGTTTAAATGAAAAATGAAACGGTCGAAAATTGACATAATCAACGCGACTGTCGAATCCTACTTAAAACGGAGGCACTATCATCAGGTATGTACATACGTGCGTTTATTAACACTCGTACGTGTCTTGAAATGCGCGTAAAGCACGGTTACGTTCTAGCCTCCTTGGGTTAATAACATAACCTGTCTTAATGTTTACCAAATATATTAACAGGAGAGTGACATTTTTCGTAAATCTGAACGCGGAGATTGTCAAACCAGCGCCGCCGAAATGACTTTAAGCACGACTGTTGAGTGCAGTACTTCTCGTGAGAATTCAATCGTCTTTAGCGCTATTACAAACGACGCTGGAGTCGCTGATCAAGCATATCACAAGTATGTAATTATTTATTTCTGTGCTTCAACTATAAGTTTTCTTACAATATTGTACATCTGATACCAAAACACTGTCCCCCACGAATTTTTCATCCCAGGTATGAATATGTTGACAGTAACTTTCTGTCATATCTCAGTTTACAGACAATTATATCCGAATGAAGCAAAAAATACTTTTTGTGCTACTATTTTACTCGTAATAGGTGAATTTTTCAAACAAATTTAGATTAAGCATTGTAAAGCTCGGTGATAATTTAACGCTGTTGAAGACAATAATGCCCTGTATGTTTTAATGGTGAGAAATTATTTTCCATGTTGGAAACAAGACTTTCAAAATAAAAATCGACCTACCTAAACATGAAATATTGAATCATTGCTAAAATATTCGACCATTAAACGCGCTTTAACTTCTAAACAATCGAGTTTTATCGATGATGTTATTATACTTGTACCGAGTTCCAGTAATAAATTTCAGAGAGTCGAATAAATTGTGGTTTTGTCACAATTCGTGACTATGAAATGGCTAAATTGTTGCTCAACATTACACTGATCTAGTTTTTCAAAATCGAAACGCTTTTTAATTAAGCTTGCTTTTTCGAATGATTGAATCTGCAGATACACATACGGAAATTGATTCTACGACCGCTAATTTTTCTTCTCTGTTGACTACGTTAGCAATGCAAAACATCAATCCGTAGCATGCCGCCCGAACAGTTAGCAGCGACACGTTACGAGCTAAAATTGTCCATCAACAATGTAATCCACTAGGGAAAAAAAATTAGCAGTCACAGAATCAATTTCCAAATGTGTGCATGAATACTATTGAAGAACAATGCGCTTCGTCAGCCTAGATATGATTCACATTTGTTGCATCGTATGCTGTACAAAAATGTTAACCAAAAATTTTTTATGCTAAATCAAAATCTGAGTGCAGAATTTACTTATCTCGATGCGTACTGCAGTTCTGTTTTAAGAAAATAGCTCCAATAGTGTTCTTTGCTTCATTGAAATATATTTTGGCACTAATGTGCGAAAAACACCTCTTCACAGGTCTATGATATGCACCCAAAAACCTATTTTCTGTACCTTGTACCCTTAAAACACCATAGGGTCAAAATTGATCGCAGCTCAATTTTCTTGGATTTTCAACTAGATACATTGAGCATTTTACTTATTTATTGATGATATGTTACAACTGGTATACTACTTTGTAGTTTGCGGTACACAAGAGATCGACTAATTTTCGTACAGTACCAGGTACACAGATTTGATACAACTTGCAGTAAAAAAGTGTACCACTTACGCCTTATGCTGCGGAAGCACTCGGGGCAGGAGGTATAAGTTCTGTAAGCTGTGAAATTCAGTAGAGGGGATGTATTCTAACATTTTACAATCAAAGGCAAATGGATGTCATGTAATGATTTTTGCACACATATATATATATTAGGGTGGTCCTTATTTGGGGTGTTGACGAATTCCGACAAGTGCGCCCCCTAGACACGTTTGAAATAAATTTAAAAAAATGTGTGTGAAAACGGAACGCTGTAGTCCAATTAGAAGACGTGCCTATAAGCTCGTTTTGTTTTTCATTTGAATAACATGGGATTTTCAGACTACTTCAGTCATTATGTTTTTGAGTTGTCCCCATGAACGCAAAAAATTCTTTTTTCACATAAATCTGTTGTTCATGGATCTCGGAATATCGTAAAATCTTTTCCGATCCAAAAAAACAGACGGCGATCAAAACATTTTAATTTTAATTATTACTTTTTAAAAAAGTATGAAGTATAAACGATGTGTTTTGAAATACACTAATTGAAATACATATTTTTTCCCACATGTACAATTATTTTTTTTTACAAACTTATGACGTAGATAAGACTGCCTTTTAATTGGTGAAATACTGTCAAGCACCAAGCGGCTAAAAAGAGGTATTCTCACGTTGATCAATTTGCCGTTGTGTATAATATCAGGGGGATGGGGGGGCGTAAAGGTTGTGATAACGACTTGTGGAAAAATATACGCGTAGTTGTACCCATGAACAACAGATTTATGTGAAAAAAGAATTTTTTAAAACATAATGATTGAAGTAGTCTAAAAATCCCATGTTATTCAAATGAAAAACAAAACGAGCTTAGAGGCACGTCTTCTAATTGGACTACAGCGCTCCGTTTTCGCACACATTTTTTTTTCATTTATTTCGAACGTGTCTAGGGGGCGCACTTGTCGAAATTCATCAGCACCCCAAATAAGGACCACCCTAATATATATATATATCGTGAAGTGGCGTAAGCAGGTAGAGGGTCATAATTGAATCTTGGGTTTTGAGAATATACGAATTTCAATTTTGCTAAGAATTATCTTTAGAGTATCGAATCCTCAGCCACAGAGATTGGACCAAAAGTTATAGAAAATAGAGGAATTTCATGAGACTGACATTAGTAACATTAACGCCACGAAACTTTGAAATAAAAATCATTATTTCACAACGTTGGTATAACTCTGAAGGAATTGAATTTGAGAAATAGTTTTATTAATGCGCTGTTATCTTTTAATAACATTCAGTCAATTCCAAAGTTGCTAAATAACGAGTGGTTCGATAAATGCGTTACAATCATGTTACGAAGTTCAATCTGATTAAAATTACAACTCGCTTTCACGAGGCTTACGAAAATCAGTTCTCCTGAGGAATGGATCAAACATTGCACTTGTAGCACTTGGAAGAAAGGTGTTTTATTCTTTCAATTTATCTAGAAGAATTTGAATTGAAAACCTCAAACAACGGATTGTTTTAAATTCTTTTGTGAATAAGGTCGAAGTTCCCAACATTACGTAATGAAACAGTTTTTTAAAAACTTGCTATTCTAATTACTTTAAAATTGTAATAAAATTATAAATCATGGTGCAATTTAAGTAAAAGATTCTTAGTTTACAATTACAAACCGTGTAAATAAATTTAGAAATTACATCATGATTACTTCTTTTCAATGTTGACTTACATTAATTTTACTAACTTGGACTTAACTCTTCTATCAAGTTAAAGCTTGTAACATTGTTGTAAAAATGTATTTTTTCAAAATCTCGTCATTTCAATACTTTGTGTCGTTATGCTGACATTACTAACTTCAGCCTCATGTTTTTCTAACCTAGTACAAAAATATTTAGCTGGGTGCACAAATTATTCCAAGAGAACTGCTATCTGCATGTCGATGCTATTTCGCATTCGGATCCCATAAAACGAGTTGGCAAGTGCAGGGTAGTAGCATTACCCTGTGCCCACTTATGCCCAGCAAATCCGTCATGAAAATGAATCGAGGGCTGTCAGTCTGTATACACAGTGAGTCAATTGAAACTCCGAGAATGATTGACGAATTAGGCCAAACCCCTCAGCCAATCTAGCGAATGTTCAGTATATACGCCTATGAGTAAACATGACTTTTATATGCCAAGACAAGCCTAATTGTTGACATTTCCTACTGTCGTCTTTCCTTTGTTGTCACATCTTCATTATTGTTTGTTATTCACAGTGGTTACCTACATGTAGACTTAGAATCTTACTTTTATAACAACACCAATGATTTCTCGACGTTATACTATACATTTGTCAGATTGGTTGAGGGATAGGGCCTAATTCATCAACTAAGCTCCTCCCATTCTCCCAATTTCAATTGACTCACTCTATATATCTTCAGCGAACGATTTTTGAAATAGTCTCAACAATTGCTCAATTTGAATTTTTGATTCAGTTTTTTTTGTGGCACAATGAAACTCAAATCTTCGACTTACGGGGAGTGGGCAGCAAAAATAAGCCCAAAACAGAATAAAATTCAAATGACATTTGTGAAGAACTGAATCAACATACGTACATTTGCTTAATTGCAAAGTTTTTGTTATGAAATTCAGTGATTACTCTTTAAAGAATATAAATATTTAAGAGAGATATAAGCGGATAAAGAAGACCACGCGTCTCATACGCTGCTCCCTTATTGCCACGATTTCGATTGAACGGTTGGAGTTTTCAGGAATTTTCAAGCGCCATTCTCTCCAGGGGATCTTCCTCTACAGACTGCGCCTAAAATTTTTGATATTACATGAAAATTAATACAAAGGTGGTTAAAGTTTGAAAAACATCGAAAAATGAATGACATTTGTTGTAATAACACCAATAAAAAAAAAATTTTCTGCATAGACATAGGTTCAGTTTGTAGAGAAAGGTGATATCTACATTTTTTTTTTTTTTTTTACACCAAGGCGATATCTTGAAGCGTTTATAAGTTATCGTGGCAAAACTATTGACAAACGTTATTTAGAGAAAAACAAATGTAAATCTGTACCACACCCGAACGCACGGTTGTCTTTAACACTCAATATCTTGCTTTATTATTAATATTTTTTTTGCACTTGCCACTAATTTTCATGGACAAAAATGTGACAAACAACCTATAAATAACAAAAATTGCGTATGTATTTTCAGTAATTTATAAAGGCGAATTGAATTTTCACCACATTTTCAGCCGTCAAAGCCTTCCCGTTACCCCTGAGCTCAATTTTGCGAATTTTTCAGTTTGTCTTGGGCTAAAATGTTCGGGAGAAATTGTAGTAACAGAATTAAACAAAAAAAAAATTAACAATTCCGAAAGTTTTTGATGCCTACTCCCCTCAACTGTTAGTCTTTGGAATGTTTTTGTATTTCATATCTCACTACCAATGCAAACTGTCATCTCGTAGAATTACGATCTGTAAAAGGCTTCTTCTTACAGCTACCTGTAGTAAGAATACAAGCAGCTGCTTTGGAAACTGACAAAGTTGAGTTCAGTTTCATAAGGTAGATTTTCTCATAAAATGAACAATGGAGTCTTCCTCTTCCGTTGTATCCTGTATGACATATTGTAAATTTTGATTTTGTAGATATTACAGTTATAACTAGCAGATTTTGTTTCTCACAGAATCTCTCTACTGGTTACTTGGGATAGATTTCTCATATGACTCCTTTATCGTTAGAAAATATCATTTTATTAATACATTTCCAACTTATCTCCCATTTTGCTTTGAATAATAGTAAAATTCCATTTTTGTGCCGCTACCGAAACCTTGTTTAACAACAGAATTCCCTTCCACAGATTGAAAATATGGATCCAAACAATAAACAATGAAAACTTGAAGATTGAACTGCAAGGAGTATTATATCCGATATTCTGTCATTTATATCTGGAGATGTTGCATGGCGGTAACAGACAGACAGCTATTCAGTTTTTAAAAATGTACCAAAATGACTTTGTCTCTGATACTGAACGAGACTTTTTAGAAGAACTATCTAGCGTATTTTCTATTCAAGATATAGAACTCAGGCCATTGGTTAATGCGTTCAGAACAAGAAAATATAAGGTCGATATGTCAGACGATGCTCACTTCTGTCTTCAAAAGTTTCTCGCCAAACAGGGACATGTTATTTTAATGCAGGTAATGTAATAATTGATTGTCACCTTGTATCTTACAACAAGAGTTACAAAAATTTATTCAATTTTCAATATAAAGAAAAAATTATCTCTCATCTTTTGTTCCTCTGATATCAGAAATTATGACATTATAATTGCATTTCAAACTAAAAAGATAAAAATCGTTACTTTTTGGCAACCGATCAGGTGACTATGAAATATCCTTACACAAGTTTTCCTGCTGAATTGTTTTTCAAAATCCTAATATCATTGTTTAGGTAATAAATACACATGTGACAATCATCAGAAAAATACCAGAAGTACATCCAGATGAAGATAGAAGTTGTGAACGTGGACCGAATAGAGAATCGGTAATTAACGGTCATGTAGAGCAACCTTCGGGCACAGGTGTAGATCGTGAAATGCGTGAACTCCAAGAAGCTATTCGATTGATTCGTAGTAACGTTCATCAACCATTGAGGGTCTATGCAATTAATAATGCCAATGAAAAGTAAGTTTTAGTAAGTTTCATGTGATTTGTATTGTTTTATTAACCCTAGTCGGTCACACCTCAGTAAAATCGCATAATGGTCACGCTGGGTGAAACTCACCCCAAAAGTGATTTTTAGCCTCAAAAATGAGTTTTAAAAATCAAAAAAAATATCCAGGTACTGTTTAAAGATCGCAGAAAAAGGTCTCTTAGTTTTCTTAATCAAAATTGATTGTTTAAATATTTTAGACCATCGGCAAAGTTAAAGAAAGTGCCAAAAATGTTGAAAAAAAGGTCTTTTTTTCGCATGAAGAATAGCACCGCGAGGTCTATTTCCACGACTAAGGGACTCTACGAGGAGTTTGTAAAATGTTTTCCGTGAAATTCACCCAGAGTGACCGATTAGAGTTAAGGAGGAACTCCATGCGTCAGGTTCACTTACCGAAAGTTTTTTTCATCGAACATCCCAAATGACCGTTTTTTTTTGGAAATAATTCAATGATTACGGTGACAAAAGCTTTTCAAACAATCTTTCGTTCAGAATTATTAATTTTCTTTTTTTTATGCCAATCGAAGAAATGAAACACGTTTCTTCCGAGTTTAAGCATGGAGCCCATTCTGAATGATATTTGAAAATTTTGGTATCTCTCTACTTACCTAGCCATATTTCATCCAATAGCAAAATTAAATTAAACCCGAATTTAAGTAATTTTCTAACTTTCAATATAATATTGTGAGCACATAAAAATATTTCCACATCTTTAGCGCTAGCTGCGGTTCAATTACGCCGAACATAGACAGGCTAGCAGCCGGATTTAGCACTTCTGAAATAAGACTGTGGGGCATCTCAGATACGGTACTTACAAGGCCAAGACTTAAAGCAGCGCCGCTTAATTTTGCATCTAACAATCCATCCACCAGTAGAAGTTTATGGACCGATGACCATATGTAAGTTTTATTCAATGAATGGTATTTCCGTAAATTGCATTTACTCTCTGCTCTAAGGATTTTACCAAATCGACCAGTCATACTATACATTTGCACCTAGTGACATTAAAAGTTTCATATTCATCCCATGACTTGTGTTTTGGTGTTTTGAAGGGACGAAGCAGGGGCAATTGTGATGCGAGGGCATACAGACGTGGTGCATGATTTAAAATTCATTCCCGAAGCTGATGTTCTTCTATCTGTATCTAGTGACAAAGATATGAGAGCATGGCGACTGAGCGATTATTCCTGTGCAGCTATATACAAGTGCATACCACATTTTATTATCCAATTATAGTTTTACGCTAGTTTTATTATACCTGAACCATAAACAGCATTTAGCAATTGATAGGCATTTAAACAATACCAATGTATACACGTTTCACCAGCATTTCGTGAAACTTTATCAATGTATTTGTCGAACATTTGTGGATAATATATGTGATCATCAATAACAACCTTTCATATTTCAGCGGGCATAATTATCCTGTATGGTGCATGGATACCAGTGTATTTAATTTGTACATAGCAACTGGTTCGCACGATCGTACTGCCAAACTTTGGTCGCTAGATCGAACTTTTCCACTTCGGATATTTGCGGGTCACTTTCTAGACGTTAATGTAAGTGGTTATCATGTGTTTTTTTTTTTGATCAAGTTGGAGTTTAAAACAGGAACGCTTATCGCAACTGACATTTTAAATTTGAATTACGAGGATGTGAAAAATATTTATCCAGTATTCTTTTCAGTGCATTAGATTTCATCCCAATGCCCGATATTTAGCAACCGGTTCAGCAGATAAAACGATAAGGCTATGGAGCAAAGATGATGGTAGTTTGGTTAGAGTTTATGTTGGTGCTCGTTCAACAATTTACAGTCTTGCTTTTAGTCCAGATGGAAAGTATTTAGCCGCTGCCGGTAAGTAATTCTGTAAATACAAGTTAACGATAAGATCTATTATGAATGCGGACAATGCTATGACATTACTAATGTCATCGAAATATCACTTCTGTCTAATAATTGTTGTAACTATGAAATCGTTACAAATCGTCATAAGAATTCTGTTCAACAGGTGACGACAAAAGTGTATCTATATGGGATTTAGCAACGAATACCCAGTTGATTGAGTTAAAGGGTCATCAGGATACAGTAATGAATTTGGATTGGAGTTCTGATGGCCAGTATATTGCTAGTGCCAGTATAGATGGAGTAGTGCGACTTTGGTCCACCCAACGACACATAAATACTAGTAATGGGTATGTATGAAACTAAATTACAACATATTCAATGGACTTTGAAATTCCAAGACAAAATATCACCTTCCAATTAGAAGTGTGCTACAGAAAAAAATCTGAATGCGATCATTCACATTGAAACTAAAATCATCTACTTGACGGAGCTATTGTAGATAAATGTTGATAAACGAATACTGTAAATACTGTAAACGTATAATTCAATGAGTGTGAATTTTTCAGGGACAACACAAACTCACAATCTGGACAAGACAATTCTCAAGTATATCCAACAAATTGCTCAAGTATTCTATCACTACAATATTACCACAAGAATGACTCACTTGTTTGTATTGGAACATCGTAGGCTAATGTGTGTATACTACTGTCACTGAGTTATGAATTATTTATTTTATTCTCGTCACTGGAGGAAAGGAAATAAGAATAAGTGAGCAATTACTGTATAAGGCCTGATAATAGTTGACGGTATCTGTATTTATCAGCATTAACCATAACTATCTAAATTTAATAAGATCATCAATTTTCATTTGTGTTGATGGCTTTAGCGATAGTACTGTTGAAGATTTTTTTTATTAGAAGTTTTATAATGAATTCCAATAAACCATTTGATAAATACACTACATTAACGATGAGAAAAAGTCATGCGATGCGAAATTGTCTATAAATTCCGTCTTTGAAAAACAATGGGTATTTCAATTTGTGATGAATAGCAAAATGATCTGTGCAATATGCTATTTTAACCTGCATTCTCAACGATTGGATTGAAATGCTTATTTATATTATACAGACAGAGGACTGAAAAAATGCTACATGCGTCTCTGGGCTGTCGAATAATTCTCTGTAGTACATCTGAGCAAGATCTGATTGTAAACATGCGAATTTTCGAAACGATATAAATGTTACGAGCATTTTCACATAGTGAGTTGCATATTCCTTTCTGATACTTTGTACTAAATTATTCTTTATCTTTAATGAATAATCTTGTTTGGATTGAACATCACTTTTCACAAATCAAACATGCACATTAACACATTGTTCTGAATCTATTTTGACACTAAATGCAGTTTAATTCGTGATTCTATAAACTTATTTCACTAACTATTTTGAAATGTATCTATAGAACGACCCGGATAAGTAAAGTACAATTTTTCAGTCTAACATCCAGCACCAAGAACCTAGTCCTCCAGGCAATACGGTTTTACACAAACGAAATTATATACTTGCTAACACTACTCACAAGTAGAACGAAGTGCAAATAATAATTGACATTCGCTATTTTTTATGCGTTTTTGTAAATGTAAATGGGATGGTCAATCTCAGTTTTTTTCTCTGCGGGTCTTTGTATGTCCTCCAGTAAAATTGTACATTTTTCATTTCGCAGTATCAATCGTGGTCGGTCTCCACAATTTTTGTAAAGTTTTTATTGTAATACCTTGAGATGAATGTTTGAGAAAACTTAGAGCAAGAAAAAGACTCAGTTATTGAGATATGATGAAATTTTTTAGAACGTTTTCCACTTTTCATATCTATATCAACTGTGGAGTGACATTTTTTTAATCTTTCAATTGTGTACTTGGGTGTATATAACACCATCCACGTTCCTCTAAGAAAGTGCTACTTCGCCTTTAACCAAATCTTTGTAATAAGCCGAACAGAGAATTTTTTTTTTTGTATCGGTAAGAATACAATTGTTTTGGGAAACGATAATTCTTGCAAATTTTCGACTACAAATGAAGGCACTCTTCAGACGCACTATAGGAGGATGAAAACAGTTCTGAGAGTGAGACAACCAGTGTACAGTGTGTACCAGTGTTTTAGAGTTAAGCATCTATTCTGCAGTATGATACAATTTAGTACAAATATTACTAAACCATAAAATTAGCATGCGAGATTTTACTTATAATTTGAATCTCAAATTAGAACGCAAATTTGATTTCACTAATAATATCAATTTTCTTTCTTACTTACTTTTTTTTAAAACTGTCTTATGTGTTTAAAAACGTACCCGCCGTGTTAGGATCAAGCGTTTTAAATTAAACCAGAGTCGTTGTTCTGTAACTTTGTCACGAGTATTAAAGTAAATTCTCTTCAAAGCTGTCTTTCAGTATGTTATTATTTTCACTATTAGCAAATTGGAGGTGGTTCGAATTCCAGTTCTTGCCAAGCTCTTAGGGTTTTGGTTTATTGCGCTAATCTCTTATGCCCTTCCTCTACGCCAGCGGCTCTGTGCCCTTATGAAATTGAGTTTGTGGGTAGCTAACCAATTTTCGTGGCTTTCGGTATATTTTAGATATATTATTTTATGCATACTTTGGTTGAGCTACGATTATACAGTGAGTTCGGAGGACTTTTTTCTTTATTACTACCAACTTGTGTATATATCATTGATAAAAATTTACGTAAAACCTTCATACTCTTATTAAAAACATTAAACTGACCAAATTTAAAATCATATACGACGTAGCACTGCATGCAGGAACTTAGCAGGGTGGCTAACTGTTTTATCAGTGCCTATTAATGCATATTACCGAGGTATGGGACTGTTTGTAACATTTTCAAGTTTCTAAACTGTTTCTAAATTATCCATCTTTCTAAACTGTGTTTCATCCTCACAGAATGGCACCTTATGTCATTATTTTTCTATATAATATACTTTGGATCTGCCTAAACTGTTGTTACTCATACTTTAACAAGTTCTGTCATTTGAAAATATACCCATTCCCAATTTATCTTTTTTCATGATGTCCAGCAACCGAGAATTCCTCAAAAATCGTGAATTATACAGGATGTTGAAAAAGCGCCCTTGAAAATATGAGAATTTCTTATAGCAACCTGGGTTTTTTTTTTTTGTAAACATCGACCAAGTCCCAAAGGAATATTTTCATCAAAATAGACTCAAGTAAAGTTTCGACACGGCGATTTTTAACATTTTTTTACGCGGGTATTAGAAGAACAAGGTCGAATTTTTACACATAGTTAGTACAAGGTTTTATGAAGTTTCAGTTTTTTTGTTAATTGTAAATATCAATTGACAACGGACTTATTGTCCTTCGGGAACAGATAACTTGAAGGAGCTTCATAGCACCATAACAGTTTGGTAATGGTTTCTTTGGTTGCTTTTTATTCCATATACTTTTTTTTCTTAAGGGAGTGCCTAATCGATTTCGACGTTATCGTATAGACCTCCAAATATCGAATTCACCAGCCAAACATTTGATTTCGCAGATATTCTTCATTCGTATATCAGACGATTTGTTAGTATAAAAAATCCTGTTACCGTTTTACTTGTCGATTTGAATTCTTTTAAATACATCACTTGTATTCAGTAAATTTTTATCTCTGCAAACCAATACTTTGATAATGATGTACAAAAATACTATAGTGTTGCCACCCTACTTCATAGTTCTAAGTGATTGGTGAACCAAATTTGATAACGAGTAAACATTATATAAAGTGTTTACAATTAGCTCCATGATGTATATACCGATAGTTGATTTTACCTAGTTATGTATGCACAATGGACATACTCGTCCATGAAAAATGTACTATCTCTTAAATTCGAATATTATGGAATATTTCGTTCATTTTTAGTTCACGTTGAATACTTTACATTGTTAAGTACCTGAACAATATTGGCATAGTATAATTTTTGGGCGTATATGTAATTGTACAGAATATTTAATTCTTGTTTGCCTGGCTCAGGATAATTCGGAATAATTTTGTTTGCTTCGTTAGTTTGAATAATTTTTATCCTTCAACTGAATAAATGTTTGAATGGGTATTTGCGAGGAACGTATAGCAACTACAAGTTTGCCTTGTTTCCAACGAATGGTTTAAATTTGATATCGTTTATTTCCTTGGATAATTTTTGGATTCAATCAGTACGTGAAGCAAGCATCAACATTTGTGAAATCAATTTATCATTGCTGCTAACTAGACCCATAAAATTACCAACTGCAACTTTATGTGTTATTGCTACAGTATTGAAATACTGATAACGGTATTAGTATTTTTAAATTCTAACAATCCTATTTTATATGTATTTTATGTTTGGTTGCAGGATATTAGGAGGTAGGTAGAAGTAACTTCCGTAACAAGTTATAATATAGAACAAGGAACAAAGACACTTGCAAATGCTGGTACAAATCAACTTTTCTTTACATGTAAGGCAGAACAAACACGATATTGAATGTAATGTGAATTTGGTAAATTTTTCATTCAGTCTTGTGCATTAGCTCATAAAATTGTCTTCATAGCTAGAAAAATTAAAATTCGGATATAACATTCGGTTTACAGGCAATTTATGACACAAGTAAACACGTTTTAATTTATTGAGATGGGTAGGACAAGCAAGTGGTGTAATGATATTAAGAGTGAAAAGATAAATATATAACAATAACAATGGAAAATATTTTTTATCGGTTAAAGTCGTCTTCAGTGACTTTATTTATACGTACATAGTGAAAACTCGAATCGTTATAATGTGAAGAAATTTCTGTTATAACTTCATGCACGCTGTATAAACGAGCCATATATAATTATGTATATCCACATGTATACTAAATACATTTCTTCCTCTTTTACGGTTTCGAATTCATTATTGTATATCCTTGATTCCTAATTCACTTAAATAATAATATCTTAAATTAAATTTATATTTCACAAAACGAAAATACAATTTTAAAAGCCTAATGTTTTGACACAATTTTTTTTAATGAATTTATAT